>NC_056739.1:215664001-215723363 GCF_019279795.1 Protopterus annectens | reverse complement strand
AATGACGAAAAAAAAGTGAAACACGATGAACATCAAGTGGAAGTATGTTCTTTCATCTGAACATTCACTCTTATGGACATCATACGTGAGACGCATGTACATATGCAATCGTAAACCAGACACATAGTTTTCAGCGCAGCATTTTCACCATTAAATATAATGTGCCTAATAAATCTGAAGGAAATTTTACTGGGAAATAAAATACATCATGATGAAAATGAAAATATTTATGACACTATTTCCCCCAATAAAACAAATTGCTACAGACTTTCAAAATTGCATCAACTGTGACCAAATTAATTTGAGTTACAAATGGCAAACCCATTACTATTCTTATCAACAAGAGACCACATAGTGATACGTCTGTAGTAATTGCAATGGCCCAGAGAAGGATACAAAAGGCCCAGAGAAATGTACAAAATCAACTTGAATTCACCCAAAAGTTAAACACTTTCGCCTCCTATTACCAGACTTCATCCGAACAATTAAAACCATTTAAGTTCAACATTTTATATGGTAAAAGAACAATCCCATGACACTTAATTGATGCTCATCAAGATTAATTGAACCATCCACACATTTAGCTAATGTTAAGCTTTCTAACAATAAAAAGTTGAAACTACCTAAACCTTTTCTTAAAACTAACTACAAATTATCACATGTAATAACATATCACAACTCAACTGTATGTTTAAAAAAACTCTATAAACAAATTACTTATTTTCTACTTTCATGCCATGTTAACATTTTAAGTGTAGAAGCCTTGTAAGTATGCACAACTATATCCAAACCTTATACCGCTAAAGCTCTCCTCTTTAAAATTGGCATAACATTTATATCATCATTCAAAAGTACAGTTTTGTACCTACCATAAATGTAGATGTTTGATTGCTAATACAGCTGCAGTCATAACAGATGGGTTATCCCGCCGTCAGGCGGGTCCTCGGTCGGCTGAATTCCAAAGTCTAGGTCCGGCGTCGGTTGTCGTCGATTCTTCCCTGACGTCAGTGCGGCAGGGGGTATATAAAAGAACCAGCAGACGCCATCTTCTTCACTTTTTCTTGCCCCAGATGTCAGGTGCCCCCAGAAGGAAGGCAAAACAAACTTATGTAATAATGCAATATAGAATAATCAAAAAACAGTAGTTTGCAAGCAAATAAACCATAAAAGAATACCTAAATCAGGTTGTATGAGAAGGTGTTTGTCATAAGGCCTGTCCCAAGAGGGGATAGAGGGAGGGAAACCTGGACTGCAGCTGTATTAGCACTCGAACATCTACATTTATGGTAGGTACAAAACTGTACTATGTTCATCATGCATACAGCTGCAGTCATAACAGATGGGTAGAATCCCAAAGCTAAAAAAGGGTGGCTGGAACTAGGAGGAGCAAGGATGCCCTGCAAGACTGCTGTGGCAAAGCCCACTCTAGATTTAGAGTAAAGTGGAATGTGATAGTGCTTGGAGAAAGTGTGCACAGAACTCCAAGTGGCTGCTTCCAAAATGTCCTTGGTAGGAACCCCCCTAAGGAAAGCTGCAGAGGTAGCTGTGGCCCTTGTGGATTTGGATCTGATGCTTGAAGGCACAGTATTTCCATGAAATGAGTAACAAAAGCATATGCAGTGGGCTATCCATTTTGAGATTGTTTGGAGATAGCCTTTCCTTGAGCACCTGTAGCATAGGACACAGAGTTGCTCGGATTTTCTGAATGGCTTTGACCTGTCCAAATAACGAAGTTGTCTGTGACTGTCCAAGGAATGTAGTAGTCTTTCCCCTTTGTTTTGTGGGTTAGGGTAAAAGGTAGGTAAGTGGATAGTCTGATTCAAGGCTACACTGGATACTACCTTTGGCATAAAGGAAGGGTTGGTTCGTAAGGAAACTGTCCTGATGGAAAATGATGAAAGGTTGCATAGCCATGAGGGCCTGTAGTTCCGAAACCCTGCGTGCTGAGGTGATTAGCCAGAAGGAAGGCTGTTTTCCATGACAAATATTGCAGTTCTGTTGAAGCAGCTGGCTCAAATGGAGGCAGGGTCAGTTTTTCCAAAATGAAGTTGAGGTCCCAAGCAGGTACTGGTGGTTTCCTTGGGGGTTTTATATTCTTAGCCCCTCTGAGGAACTGTCTTAAGAGAGGATAAGAGAATAAAGGAGGATCTGTGTTGTATTGTGCAGACATGGCTGAAGCATGGATCTTGATGGAGGAGAAGGAAAGTCCACTGTTTAACATCTCAGCTAGGTACTGTAATATTTGAGGTAAATTTATTAACTAAGGATTCTGGCCCTTTTTCTGATTCTAGGCACAGAACCGTTTCCATTTGGCGGAGTAGGCTTTTCTAGTAGGTTGTCTTCTGGCCTCCAAGATGACATCCTGCACCTCCTTGGAGAGGAGGGTCTGTTGGGAAATCAAGGCATTCTCCATGCGGCTAGATTGAGGGTTTTCAGCTGACGGTGGAGTTTTGAAGTTGTGCTGGGACAACAGAAGAGGCACTAGAGGCAGGATCCATGGTGGGGAATGAGTCAGGCTCTTCAGGAGTGGATACCAGTGTTGTCTTGGCCAGTCTGGAGCAATGAGAATCATGTTTGGCCTCTCTGCTCTGGCTTTTAATAGAACTTTGGGCAGCAGAGGAAGAGGTGGAAAGGCATAGACTGTCAATGTTGTCCAATTGAAAGTGCGTCCACTTTCCAGGCCTGTGGATAATAGGTCCTTGAGCAAAATTTTTTCAGTTGGTAATTTCTGTGGGTAGTAAAGAGATCTATGTCTGGCTGTCCCCATGCCTGAGTTATCTTTGCAAAAACTTGAGGATGCAACTTCCATTCGTGTGGATCTGTCATTTATGCTTAGGCTGTCTGCCAGTGTGTTTTCCTTCCCTGGCAGGAATTGTGCTTGAAGTTGGATTTGCAATTCCAGAGCAGTGTTCCAAAGGGACATGGCTAGTCTGCACAGGGGGTATGAATGAGTTCCTCCCTGTTTGTTTATGTACCACATCACTGTGGTGTTGTCTGTCCTTATCAATAGCTGGCCTGGATGCAGTAGGTCTTTGAAGGCCATAATGGCATTTTGCACTGCTAGCATTTCCTTTTGATTGATGTGTATGTGCTTCTCTTTTTGGGACCATTTTCCCTGAATGCATTGATCTGTCATGTGCACCCCCCAGGCGTAGTCCAAGGCGTCTGTTGTGATGATTTGATTTGCTTGAGGTATGCAGAAGGGGAGACCTATGTTTCTTTGGCATGCTTGAGCCCACCACAGAAATTCCTTTTGAAGACATGGAATGAGTGGTATAATTGTTTCCAAACTGTGGCTGTGTTGAGACCATAAGTTTTTTAGGTACCATTGAAGTTTCCTCATATGCAGCTTTGCACATGGGATCAGCAGGATGCAAGATGCCATGAATCCCAGAGCCTGCAGGACTTTCCTTGCAGTCAGCCTGGTGAAGGTTGCCATTTTGCTGAAGTATTGAGATAGTTGCCCTTGCTTCTCTGGCATGAGGTAGGCCATCTGGGTGTTTGTATTCAAGCTGGCACCCAGGAAAATTATTGTTTGAGAGGGTATTAGTTTTGATTTCTTTTTGTTGACTGTGTATCCCAGAAAGTTCAACAGTTTTATTACAAACGCCAGGTGTTTCAGAAGTATGTGCTTGCTGTCCGCTTGGATCAGACAGTCATCCAGATATTAGTATATTTGTATCCCTTGAAGTCTGCAGAAGGCAATTACTGATGCCAGGCATTTCGTAAACACTCTGGGCGCAGTAGGTAAGCCAAAGGGCAATGCAGAGAATTGATAATGGGTTGAACCTGCAAGAAATCTGAGATATCTTCTGCAATCTTGCCTGTTAGGGACATGCAGGTATGCCTCGAGGTCCAATGTTACCAGCAGAGACTCCTTGCCCAGCATGAGAAGAAGCTGCTGTAATGTGAGCATCTTGAATTTTGGTACGAGTAAATATGTGTTTAGGATGGAAAGGTCTAAAATAGGTCTCCAATGTTTGTCCTTCCTTGGTACCAGGAATAGTCTGGAATAAAAACCTTGACCTTGTTCCTTTGCAGGTACCTCTTGAATAGCTTTCATATAGTACAGTTTTGTACCTACCATAAATGTAGATGTCCGAACTGGATAGCATCTGCAGTCATAACAAATGGGTTGTCCTGTCGTCAGGCAGCCCTTCGGTCGGCCGGATTCCAAAGTCTGGGTCCGGCTTCGGCTGATGTCGCACTTCACCCAACGTCATCTCTGCTGGTCTTCGGGTATAAAGGCATCAGCCGACGCCATTTTCCTCAGTGTTTCTTGCCCCAGATGCCAGTTGCCCTCTTGGAAGGCTAAATTTTGGATAAATGCCAATGTTTCCCAAAAAGTAGAAGGCAAACACAAAAAATAAGCATGTATGTACATATATACAAACAAATACACCATAAGAGACTCCCCCCCCAGCTAGCTATTAGGAGGGTAAATACCCTAGGAGTACCACAGAGGGAAGGAGGGTAATCCTGACTGCAGATGCTATCCAGTTCGACATCTACATTTATGGTAGGTACAAAACTGTACTATGTCCTTCATGGATGCGCCTGCAGTCATAACAAATGGGTAGAATACCATAGCCAAACTAGGGTGGAGGAAGTAAAATTATGGTGTAGTTAGGATCCCTTGCAGTACAGCAGTGGCAAACCCTGCTCGGGATCTAGAGTATAGAGGTAAATTATAATGCTTGGCAAATGTATGCACGGAGGTCCAAGTAGCCGCCTCAATAATGTCCTTGGATGCCACCTCGTGAAGAAAGCTGTGGTAGTGGCTGTAGCCCTTGTAGAATGAGGTCTTATGTTCTGTGGAATTGGTTTTCCATGGTAGGAGTAATAGAATCTTATGCAATTTCCTATCCATTTGGAGATTGTCTGTTTGGAAATTGCTTTTCCTTCCCTTCCTGTTGCATAGGCTACTAAAAGCTGGTCAGTTTTTCTGTTACTTTTGGTTCTGTCCAGGTAGTAGCGTAACTGCCTATGTACATCCAAGGTATGCAGCAGTCTTTCTCCCCTGTTCTGTGGATTGGGAAAGAAGGTAGGTAGGTGGATTGCCTGGTTTAAAGACACTCTGGATACCACCTTAGGCATAAATGTAGGATTAGTTCTCATGGACACCCTATCTTGATGGAAGATTAGGAAGGGTTGCACTGCCATTAAGGCCTGTAGTTCCGAAACCCTCCTTGCTGAGGTAATTGCCAGTAGGAAAGCAGTTTTCCATGACAGGTGTTGCAGAACTGCTGTTGCTGCTGGTTCAAACGGAGGGAGTGTCAACTTTTCTAGCACAAAGTTCAAGTCCCATGCTGGTAATGGTGGTTTCCTAGGAGGTTTTACATTCTTGATCCCTCTGAGGAACTGCCTGAGTAGAGGATGAAAAGACAGGTGGATCAAGCTGTATTCTGCTGAAATAGCTGATGCATGTATCTTGATGGAGGAATAGGACAGGCCTGTATGTAGAAGCTCTGCCAAGTACTCCAGAATGTTAGCAATATCTATGTTCGACATCTTTTCCTCTTTCAGTACTCCAAATGACAAACCTTTTCCATTTTCCTGCATAGTTCCTTCTTGTTGAAGGTCTGCGGGCTTCAAGGATAATGTCTTTAACCCTTTGGGAAAGGTCTGGGTTAGTTGCTGCTATGTGATGTTCCAGGCAGTCAGTTGCAAGGTTTTAGGTTTGGATGCATGATGTTGTAGTTGTTCTGAGTTAACATCAAAGGCATCAGGGTATTGACCACATTCTCTCCCGAGACATGCTCCTCAGCAATGGGTACCAGTGTTGTCTTGGCCAATTTGGAGCTATCAGGATTATCCTTGGACGTTCCTCTTTGATTTTCAGTAGTACCTTGTGTATCAAGGGAAGAGGTGGAAATGCATATGCTGTCAGGCCTTTCCAGCTGAAGGATAGAGAGTCCACCTTCCATGCAAGTGGGTGGAATGTCCTTGTGCAGAATTTTTTGAGCTGGTGATTGAGTAGGGATGCGAATAGATCTATTTGTGGCATTCCCATTTCTTTGTGATGGCCTTGAAGATGTCCGGTGTAGCATCCATTCGTGAGCATCCGAGGTGGTTCTGCTTAACATGTCTGCTAAGGTGTTTTCTTTTCCCGGCACAAATATTGCCTGTAACTGGATGTTGTAGCTGAGAGCCAGATTCCAAAGGTCCAAAGTCATTCTGCATAGGGGGTATGAATGAGTGCCTCCCTGTTTGTTGATGTACCACATGACTGTGGTGTTGTCTGTCCTTATCATCAGATGGCCTTCTTTGAGGAATGGTCTGAATTTTTGGATTGCCAGTTTTACTGCCAGCATTTCTTTTTGGTTTATGTGCAGGTGCAGCTGGTCTCGAGTCCACAATCCTTGTATGCATTTGTCCAGCATGTGTGCCCCCCATCCTAGGTCTGAGGCGTCCGTTGTGATGGTTTGGCTTGCTCGAAAGTTGTGGAAGGGTAAGCCTGGGTTTGACTGGCATGCTTGAGCCCACCATAGGAACTCCTGTTTTAGGCATGGGATTAGTGGGATTTCTGTTTCTAAGCTGTGCCTGTGCTGAGACCATAAATTCTTTAGGTACCACTGTAGCTTTCTCATATGCAGTCTGGCATGTGGGACCAAGATTATGCATGATGCCATGAAGCCCAAGGCCTGCAGAACTTTTCTTGCTGTTAGTTTGTTCTGCTTTGTTAATGCCAAGAAGTAAAGAGGGAGTTCTTTTTGTTTTTCTCCAGTTTGGAATGCCATTTGTATTACTGTGTCCATTTCAGCCCAAGAATGTTCTTGTTTGGGATGGTATCAGCCTTGACTTTTGTAAATTGACTGTGTATCCCAGGGCTTGTAGCAAGTAAATGACCCTTTGTAAATCTGTTGTCAGCTTGCTTTTGTTGTCCGCTTGTAACAGGCAGTCGTCCAGGTATGGATAAATTTGGATTCCCTGTAGTCTGCAGTGAGCGTTTACTGATGCCAGGCATTTTGTGAATACTCTGGGCGCAGTAGATAAGCCAAAGGGCAATGCTGAGAAATGATAATGCTCTGATCCTGCAAGAAATCTGAGGTATCTTCTGCAATTTGGTCGAATGGGGACGTGCAGGTATGCCTCCTTGAGATCTAGAGTTACCAGCCAACACTCCTTGCCCAGCATGGGAAGAAGTTGCTGTAGGGTCAGCATTTTGAATTTTGGGACAATGATGTATGTGTTTAAGACGGACAGGTCGAGAATAGATCTCCAACTTTTCTCTTTTCTTGGTACTAGGAAGAGTCTGGAGTAGAATCCTTTGCCCTGTTCTGTTATTGGTACTCTTTCCACAGCTCTCATCCTTGTTAATTTTGCTATCTGCTGTAGAGCTTCTATTTTTTGATTTGGAGGTAGGTTTGGCATTCCTCTTTTTACTGGTAAGGTGTGGAAGTGGAACCGGTAAGCCTTGGTCTATGGTTTGCAAAATCCACTTGTCTTTTGTGATATAGTGCCAATTTTTCGAAAATAAGGCTAACTTTCCGCCTAAAGGTGCTGCTATTTGCTCCCTGGTAGGCGTGTCAGAGCCAAGTCACTGTGATTGTCCTGTTGCAGTGGCAGTGGTTGTGTCTGTGCCTCGGTTATTGCCTTGCCACTGTCGTCCTCTGTAGGCACCTCCTCCGGATTGATTTCTGCCTCTAGAGCGTCTATTCCTGCCCTTTGGGATTTTGTGGAGTCTGGAAAGGACCAATTTTGGCAGGCCAGTTCCTGCTAAACCTTGGGGGCTGAACCTGTAAGAAATTTTAACTGTTTGTACAGATTTTGCCTTTTCTTCCATTTTCTTCATTACTTGCTGGGCAGGTGTACCAAATAGACTGGCCTTATCCATAGGAGCATCTAACAGCTTTACTTTAACATGATCCGGTAAGACCTGTTCTTTCAACCATGCATGCCTTCTTATCACTGTGCCAGTCATGGCTGATCTAAATGAAGCCTCCAGTGCATCATAGCCACATTTTAAGGAATGGTTACTAACCTGTTAGATGTTATTCACCATTTCTAATACATATTTCTTATCTAAGGATTCATCAGAGGACAGTTTTTTAGTTAACTGATCAAGCATAAACTCTTGGTATTGGATCATATGAAACTGACAGTTTAAAGCTCTAGCTGAGAGAGTAGCAGAGGTGTAAACTTTTTTCCCCCATCTCTCTAAGGACCTGGATTCCCTTTCAGAAGGAATAGGGTTTTTAGCTGTGGTCGAGGCTACTGCCTTAGGCCCCTGGGATATAGTTTGGGATCTGCAAGTGGGGCCTTGTATAGGTGGTGATGAGTGTCTGGCACCCTGTAAAATCTATCTGGTTTGGCAGGGGCTGGAGGTAAAGAATCAGGAGCAGTGCAAACATCATTAAATGCATCATCCACAACAGGCAGTACAGGAGGTATAGCTAAGGGCCTATGTTGTGGTAAGTGCAGAAAAGTCCTAAGCCTTTTTCTTGAATCTGAGAAATCTTGTCCCTGCCATTGGAATTGTTCTCTCATGGCATGTAAGGTTTCCCCAAAGGAAAATTCCTCTGGTGGAGAGGCAGCTGGAATGGATTCTTCAGCATCGGAATCTTCATAAGTAGAAAAAGGAGCCTCTGGCTGGTCTGTAATGTCTGAGTCATCCGCAGAATCATCAGAGGACACTGGCTCGGGGGGCTCTGCTCTAGGTCTCTTTTTCTGGGGGCTGAGAGGCCCTGTCTGGGTGAGATTGGGATCCCCTAATTAAGGATATTAAATCTTCTGCCAGAGTAAGCATTTGTGAACTTGAAGTGGGCCTGTGTGAGGGGGGCTTAACAGGCACTGATTTAACAGATTTGGCTGCTTTAGCCCTGGCAAAGGCCTTAATAGACATGGCTGCAGGAGGCCTAGCAGCACCACGTGCTGGGGTAGAGACATCCAAAGGGATGGTGTCTGATAAATCACTAGGAACCACAGTTGTAGGCAAAATTTCTGAGGCCGATTCAACTAAGGTAGCAGGAGCCTCAGTATTAGTCATGGATTCGGCTGAAGATTGACCGTTTTCTCGGTTTCGCGAAACCGAGACACTCGCGCTTGCTTAACCGTGGTTTCGCCGAAACCGCGGACCGCGAGTGTCGGTCTTTTTCTTTGCGTTTTTTAACAATTTGGGTAGTCGGAGGATCCGACGGCATAATGTACGCAAAATCTGAGCCGGAAAACTGTTCAGCAAACTGCGACCGACGCCTAAGCGTTCGTCGGTTGAAGGAAGCACAGGCCGAACAGGCTGCTACGTCGTGGTCTGGGCCTAAGCAAGGCAGACAGTAAGAGTGGAAATCTTTATGAGGTATTTGTTTCCCACAAGTTAAACAGTTATTGACTTTTTCTGACATCGGCTGAGGCAAGAAAGAGTCCCCAACGGGTACTTAGCTTTTAGAAGTCTTGAAGTAGTATTCGGTAGTAGTAATCTCTGGATCTGACCGACCGGCACTTGCGAATAGCTTCTGCTTGCGCCACGCTGCAAGAAAGACTGAGGAAAATGGCGTCGGCTGATGCCTTTATACCCGAAGACCAGCAGAGATGACGTCGGGTGAAGTGCGACATCAGCCGAAGCCAGACCCAGACTTTGGAATCCGGCCGACCGAAGGGCTGCCTGACGACAGGACAACCCATTTGTTATGACTGCAGATGCATCCATGAAGGACATCCATGAGAGCTGAAATTTGTTTTTGTGCCTCTGCCCTTTGATTTTGTGGCAGGTTTGGCATGCCTCTCATTTTTGGAAGGGTGTGAAAGTGGAATCTGTAGCCTCTGTCTATAATGTCCAGGATCCATTTGTCTTTTGTGACAATATGCCAATTTTTTGAAAATAATGCCAGTTTTCCGCCTAAAGGTGCTGCCATTAAAGCTTTGCTTGGCATGCAAAGGGGAAAGTCATTGTGTCTGCTTTCTGAATGACTGTGATCTATCTTCTCCACCTCTTGGGGTAGGTGCTTGCCATTGTCTGGCTCTGAATGATCCTTGAGATTGCCCTCTACCCCTCGGCCTGTATCTGCCTCTTTGAGGTCTGTCCGTGGCTGGAAAGGACCAATTTTTTGAAGGCCAGTTTCTGCTGAAACGTGGAGGTTGTACCTGTAGGAAATCTTTCACTGTTTGCATTGATCTTGCCTTTTCCTCCATTTTCTTTAGTACCTCCTCAGCTTTAACACCAAACAATACATCTTTTTGAAGAGGTGCATCTAGTAATTTAGCTTTGACATGATCTGGTAAGGTTTGCTCTTTGAACCAAGCATGTCTACGTATGACAGACCCTGTAACAGCAGCTCTACATGAGGCCTCTAAAGCATCAAAACCACACTGCAAGGTATGTTTACCCACTTGCTCTGCACTATGCAACAAATCCTGCAACTCCTTTAAATCTGGTTGCTCAAGTTGTGTCATTTTGCTTTTCAACTGAGATAACAAAAATTGTTGATACTTTAACATATGGAACTGACAGTTTAATGCCTTCATGGTTAAAGTGGCCGAGGTGTACACCTTTTTCCCCCACCTTTCTAAAGCCCTGGAATCTCTCTGAAGATAATGGGTTGTTAGCAGTAGAGACCTTAATTCCCTTGGGACCCTGTGAAATAGTTTCTGGGTCAGCAGCATGGCTTTTGTATAGGAACTGGTGTGAATCAGGAACCCGGCAATACCGGTCAGGTTTAACAGGAGCTGGAGGTAAAGAATCTGGGTTGAGGCTGGCTTCTGTGTACACATCATCTAATATATCTAAGACAGGAGGGATAGCCAGAGGCCTGTGCTGGGGAAGAAAGAGAAAATCCCTGAGCCTTTTCTAGGAATCTGAGTAATCTTGGCCTTCCCAGTGAAAGTGTTCCCTCAAGGTATGTAGGGTTTCCCCAAAAGAATAGTCCTGGGGGGGGGGGGGGACAGAGGGAATGGACTCCTCAGCATCAGAGTCTTCAAAAGGGGAATATGAATATTCCTGGTCCTCAGAATGTTCTGAGGTAATAGAGGCTTGATCTGAGGAAGGGTAGTCTTCCTCCAATCTGGGCCTTTTGTCCGAGGGGGGTTGAGAACCCTGATAAGAGTAATCAAATTCTCAACCATTTTGAGAAGCATCTGTTTTTTAGGCATGGGGCCTTGAGAGGGGGGTCTGTGGTCCTTGTTTTTTAGTTTTCATGGCTGCTTTGGATTTTGTGAAAACCTTAATGGAAAAGGAGGAAGGCCTGAAGACACCTTGAGAAGTGGCAGGCCTGTCTAAACTCTGAGTTTCCCCGCCAAGAGTGGCGTCGGTATCTGTAGTCGGAATGGGGGCCGAGGAACCTGCGACCTCGGGCACAGAAGACACCGGTAATGAAGCGTCATCGGTACTCAGGGGCTGCGTAGGCGCCTCACTGAGAACCGGAGCACCGGTAGTCTGCTTTAGCGTGGTGTTGGTAGAAGTCGCGGACCTCATATGTCGGTCCTTATGTATGCGTCTTACTCAAAACTGGAGTCGGAGTATCAGACGACATAATGTAATTAAATTTTTTACCAAAATAGTGGTGGGCGAACTCCACCAGACGCTTAGTGCGTTTGTTGAATCTAGCACAAAAACGGCAGGCCGAGATGTCGTGGTCTGGGCCTAAGCAAGGAATACAGAAAGAATGGAAATCCTTATGTGGTATTTGCTTCCCACATGAAATGCAATTATTAACTTTGTCTGACATCGGTCTGAGGCAAGAAAAGTTTCCCCAACGGGGTACTTAGCTTTCAAGAAGACTTCGGCTGAAATATTTTCGTAAATCTCAGGAGCTGGCTGACCGGCACTTGCGAACTGCTTCTGCTTCAGGCACCACGCGGCAAGAAAGACTGAAGAAGATGGCGTCGGCTGGTTCTTTTATACCCCTGCCGCACTGACGTCAGGGAAGAAGCAACGACAACTGATGCCGGACCTAGACTTTGGAATTCAGCCAACCGAGGACCCGCCTGACGGCAGGATAACCCATCTGTTATGACTGCAGCTGTATGCACAATGAATATCCAGGTCATGTGGCAGCATTTAATCTAAGTTGCCAGTACAATTCTCTTAAGGCTAACTTATTCTTCCATACCCCCCTTTGAACTTTTTCCACTATCTTTATTATTCCATAATAGAATGTAGTAAAATAATAGCAACCGAGTGTGTTTGTAAAGTGCATTGCTCAAATTATTTTGCTGAACGGCATATGTACGTTCATATATACATTTATGAAGAATCTCTAGTCTTCCCCACGTAAAAGTGATAACATCCCTGGCATACAACAATGTACACCAACTCTTTGCTCCCACAATTCCTAGCGTCTAATTTAACCTGTTGTGGGGGGTGCCCTACAATAACCTCTCCCTAGTAAAATAAAAACCACAAAACTTAAATACCAAACATATACGTGTCCCCCTGTCATCATAGGGGTTAACAGGATCTTCAAGAAAAACTTCAAAGTGTGTTTTGTTTTACTTTTAAACATAACCCAATTTTTAGAGAATTTTCATAACATCTGTACTGAACTCACCGTAATATAAAACCACTGAATTGTACTTCTATCAAGATGTTGGCAAGTAGCTTACTCGCTACCCAAAAGTGGTTTATATCAAGTACCCCAACTCTTCTAATACTCTCTCACTACAGTCAGTAATCAATTCTAATGGATACCCCTCTATCCCCAAACATTTTAAAAAGTTGTGATAACTCATTTAAAATCCTGAACCTCAGAACACATCCTAGCTGCTGTAATCATTTGTCCTTTTACTAAATTGTTCTTAATGTAAAAAGGATGATAGCTCTGAAAGTCCAGAAAAGTATTGGAATGTGTGGGTTTCTTATACAGCTTTGACTCAAAACAATTTTCGTAATTTTTAAACTAATGTAACATCTACGTAATCTACACTATCTGGAGAAAACCTATGAGCAAGTTTACAATATGGACAAATATTATTCATATCATTTACTAATTCATCTGCCTCACATTCGTTGTTTTTTTCCATAAAATAAACATCTAAACAACGCAAGTAAATGTGCCACTGGTCTTTATGTTTAGAATTAAATATAAACTTTTTCTCAAATGAAAACATGACTAGGTTTGCATAGATGGGTGCAAAGCTAGCAACCACCACTACTTAATCTGCTTAAAATACTCTCTTTCAAAGGTAAGGAAGTTATTAAACAGAATAAATTTCATGAGCTCCATCAGAAAATTAATCAAGGTGTTATTAAGTACCCTTAAATCTTGGATAGCTTCATAAAAAGTTCAAGGCATTCACCATTACTATTCCTCAAAATGTATACAGACGGAATGGATTACAAGCAGTTGTGTCTTTACTGGGTCCCTATGCACTTAACTGCATGGTGAGACCTTAGCAGTTTGTGAAATTCTGGAAAACTGTCACTATTTTGCACATTTTGTATTACAGCATTCCAGAAGCTAGGAGCAATTCCGCTGAACTTCTCTGTAGCAGACAATGTAAATGAAAGCTTCTGCAGTTTAATTGAAATGTTTTAACAGCTTACCTCTAAAGCAGAGGGCTATACACCCCTCATTACAATTAATTTGAGGAGGTTACTGAGAGATTGCTTCATATTGTTAGACATGATCTTCAAGGCTTGAAAACTGTGCCAGTCTGTTCACCTTTTCCAGTATTAAGATATATTTAGTTACTTCACAGAAGGCAGACAGGGTTGGATCTGAAGCCATTCTGCCTATCTGTAAGTATACCATATTTGGTAATATAGTAAGATTTGATCATAAACCACTTTGAGTTGCCAGTGGACAAAAATTTGCTCTGGGCTTATAATCATGAACCAAGATGGGGTG
This sequence comes from Protopterus annectens, assembly GCF_019279795.1. NCBI lineage: Eukaryota > Metazoa > Chordata > Ceratodontiformes > Protopteridae > Protopterus > Protopterus annectens. The sequence continues at coordinate 215,709,582 of NC_056739.1, read as the reverse complement.
AGACACCTTAGTACACAGTATTAAAAAGGCTTGAAGCCTGGCAGGGCAGTTATGGTGAGGATGAATTGCAGAAGCCTATGATAAAAGTAGTGAAAGGGTGGATGCTAGCAAAGGTTTTGGCCACAACCTAGCAAAAAACAAAATATTTATGAAGCCTTTTTATCCCAAGTTAATTTCACTTACTTTCGGTTTGAATGAAGTAGGTAACTTCTAAAGCAATCTTTCTGTTGCTATACAATCCAAGCATCTTTCTTCGTTAAAGCAAAAAAACAAACAAAAAGGAAACGGAAGAGTACTGTACCTGGTTTTTGTTGGGTACTTTTGGGATGACTTTTGTTACAGTTCCATCAAACTGTTCAATACTGATGTCTTCAAAGATGACTGTTCCTTGAGGTAGTAGTTTAACATCTGTTGCAACTTCTTTGCCCTAGCAAAATGACATGAGGGAAGTAATACACACATTAAAGTTTGTTCACTGACAAGACTACATAACTGCTACACACCACCACATTAATAGAGCTACAAAAATGTATATGTAGCAAGCCTCATGTAGTAAATGCAGAAAGAACACACGAGTCATGCAAGAAACTACATAAAGTAAAATAGAGCCTAGTATATGGCTATCTACTCAGTAGATGAAAAACAATTCAGGATCTGTTGCAAAACATCAGTTCCTACTTAAAAACGACATGCACAAAAATTTGCAATGCACCATCCAAAGCTCAAATATCGGATCTTAAGAAAGAAAGCATTCACACATTAAGCAGTTTTGTTTGTATAACTTGAACACTAAACCAGGCCATCTTTTGTTGGAGAGGATTCCCCTGTACTCTAGTGGCAGGAGTGTGCAGTTAGAACTCATCTGACTGAAGGTTGTTGGAACAGGGCTGAGTTCTGAGCTTTCTTACTGGCTAATTTGTTTAAAAGGGCTTGCTCTCGTTTGCTACATAAGCGCTGCATTTGCGCTTGTGTATCGTGCACTGCCGAAAAGCAGTGGGCACTGTTGGCGGTTACAGATGCAAACACTTTTGCCTACAAATTTTCCCTTAGCACACCTCTAGTGCTCAGTCAGTGAGTTCTCGTGATTGTCCCTCACTGACAGGTGTACATTCAGAGAAGGTCCTGAGGTACCACCACAAAAAATATCCCACTAGCCCTTATTTTTTGTCCACTTCTCCTGTCCTCTACTTTACCTGTTTCTTCCCATTTTCTAACCACAACTTATCTAGCATTATGGACAGAATTTCTCACTTTCTCCTGCCAGCCTGGTTGACATGGTCATCATCCTAAGGCAATGTAGTAATTTGCCTGATGTGCACTGACAACCCACTTCGACTCCACACAAATTCAATATGTGAGACATGTAGCTATGTCAAGAACCTGCATTCCGGGCTCTCTAGCTCAAGTCAGTTCATCTGATATTAAAGCAAGTTATCAACATGCACTTCACCACATGCGCCTACCAAACCAACACCACACACTGCAGAACACAGTGCACATAATATATCACACACCACCGTCTCACCAGTCAAGCCCCTAAGGTATAACACAAAAGCTAACATCTTGGTCACAGACGACTCAATTGCGAGACATACAGCTGTCCCTCTTACTGGGCTGGATAAGGAAAAAGTCATGGTCAACTGTGTCAGGTGACAGGATCCACATCATACACACACTCAAGTCTCTCAACAGGCACTGTTATGACTCAGTCATAGTCCATATGGGTGTGAACTTGAGACATCTCACTGGACTACTTGGAGACACATGACTAGCTTCTCTGCATCTCAGGCAGTATATGTCCCTAGCCTTAAGCAACATTTTACCTTCACCTAAGATACCTCAGATCAAAAAAAATGACTGACTTCAACAACTGACTTAGTTTCTGGTGTTATTCAAAGGGGATCCAGTATATGTCAACCTGAGATGACATGGCTGACAGACCTTGCTGCTTTGCCAGAGATGGCCATCTGTCACCTCTGGGATTTTGGCTGCTGGCTGAGGTTCTTGCCACCCCCACAGTGCATTTTTTAGGCAATGTCACAAGAACAAAATTACCAGACGTAAAAATACCCTCTGTAAACAACTTCAAGGTTATGCTGCTAAACACTAGGAGTCTAAACCAGAAACTGCACTCACTGGAAGCAGTCCTCACCTTGGAAGATGCTGACATTTGTGCAGTCACAGAGACCTGGTTTAAGGCTGTGGAAAGCACCCCAGCTCTACCAGGTTACATTTCCTCCTACATGTTCAGACCACAAACTGAAGGCATGAGAACTAAAGGAGATGGTTTATCAATATTCATAAAAGATAAATACACCTCTAGATTGGCTACACAGCAGAATTCCCTTGAATTACTTCAAATGCAACTGACTGTAGGTAAGACCCCTCTTCAGGTCATTGCCAGCTATAGGACTCACTCCATTAATCAGGACATCAGCTCACCCTCCCTGGATCTACTTGAGTCAATCAAGATACAACCAAACACCCTGGTTTTGGTTGACTAATTACCCGTCCATTAACTGGGTAAATTGTGTGTGTTCTAACTCACTTACCCAAAGGTTCTTTGACTTAGTTAACTGCAATGCACTGGACCAGCTGGCTGACACGCACAAGGGACTCAAACATTCCAGATCTGGTGATCACCAACATGGGGGACCACTGCAGCCCCCCCCCCCCAGTGTGTGGCCATCCCTGGTAAGATTTGACCACAAATCAGTCCTGCCAGAACTACAACATGAGACCGCCTCTTAGCAAACACTAGACTAAAAAACTTCAAGGCCAATTAGAAAGTACAGTTGTGTACACTTACCATAAATGTAGATGTTAGAGTGCATTCACTGTTGCAGTCAGTACATTTGGGTAATCTGCTGGCAGGTTGCCTTCAGTCGGCCTGAATAACAAAGTCTTGGGTCCTGCGTTGGTTGCTGTCTCCTCTTCCATGATGTCAGGTCGTCAGGGGTATAAAACATGCAGCCGACACCATTTTAATCAGTTTTTCTTGCCCCACATATCAGGTGCCCCCAAATGGGGAGCAAAAATATATAAACAATAAATATATATATATATATATATATATATATATATATATGCACCTTAGAAACATAAAATTTACCTTCAACTAAAAGCAAATACACCACAAAGGCTTTTGAGTATAGTGAAGGAAAGAAAAGGTATAGAATAGGGGATGGCAGGTGGGTAACCAGGACTGCAACAGTGAATACACTAACATCTACATTTATGGCAAGTGTACACAACAGTACTATGTTCGTGTTTCACTGTTGCAGTCATTACATTTGGGTAGAATCCCAAAGCTATGGATGGGAGGATGGAAATAAACAGCATTAGGAGCAGCTATCAGGCCCTGCAAGACTGCAGTGGTAAAGCCTGCCCTGGTTTTAGAAAAGAGAGGTAAATGGTAATGCTTTGTGAACATATGAACAGAGCTCCAAGTAGCAGCTTCTAGAATGTCTTTGGTAGGCACCCCACTGAGGAAAGCTACTGAAGTAGAGGCAGCCCTGGTGGAATGGGGCCTGATCCCTTTTGGCACCGGTTTACCATGGTGCAAATAGCAGAAACAAATGCAGTGGCTTATCCATTTAGAAATAGTCTGCTTTGATAAAGCCTTCCCCTCTGATCCTGCAGCAAATGCTACCAGTAGTTGCTCAGACATTAGAGATTTTGTCCAAGTAGAATCTTAGTTTGTGTACATCCAATGAAAGCAGAATCCGCTCCCCCTTGTTCTGCGGATTTGGGAAAAAAGTTGGCAGGTGAATGGTTTGGTTAAGGGCCACACTGGATACCACCCTAGGCATAAAGGAAGGATTGGTCCTGAGGGCCACCCTGTCCGGGTAAAATATAATGAAAGGCTCCACTGCCATGAGAGCCTATAGTTCTGAAATCCTTCTAGCTGAAGTGACTCCCAAAAGAGAAGCGGTCTTCCAAGAAAGAAATTTTATATACGCAGTAGCTGCTGGTTCAGAAGAAGGTAGGGTGAGTTTTTCCAGCACAAAACTGAGGTCCCATGCGGGAGTTGGCGCTCTCCTGGGAGGCCATAAATTTTTGGCCCCTCTGAGATACTGTTTTAGCAGTGGATGAGAAAAGAGAGGAGGCTCTGTGTTGTAATGAGTCGAGATGGCAGAGGCATGGATTTTTATTGAAGAAAAAGATAGGCCCTTGTCAAGCATCTCAGTTAAGTATTGTAAAATCTGAGGAATATTGGGCTTTGCTGTGTCTATTCCCTGTGCTTGGTTCAAAGCACAGAAACTCTTCCATTTATCAGCATGAGATTTTCTAGTACTAGGCCTTCTGGCTTCCAAAATGACATCCATCACAGGTTTACTGAGAGATGTGGTTTGAATAATTAGTTGATTAGCCATGCTGCAAGATTCAGAGTTTGGAGCAGAGTGTGCAGAATTTGGTAGTTCTGCTGAGACAGTAGGTGATGTTTCTGAGGCAAGTACCACAGAAGAAGGTGTGACATTCCTTAGAAGCGAATACCAGTGTTGGCGATGCCAGTCCGGAGCAATTAAAATCATTTGTTTTTTCCTGTCTGACTTTTAGTAAGACCTTGGAGAGTAGAGGCAGACGGAGAAAGGCATAGACTGATAGGTTTTTCCAGCTGAAGGACAGAGCACCCACTTTCCATGCTTTTTTGTGATAAGGTCTTGTGCAGAATTTGTCCAACTGATAGTTTTGGGGAAGAGACAAGTAGATCTATGTCTGGGCTTCCCCATTTCTGTGTTAACATGTTGAAGATTTGTGGATCCAGTTTCCATTCGTGAGGGTCCACAAGATTTCTTTTTAAGTTGTCTGCCAGAATATTTTGCTTTCCTGGCAGGAATTGAGCTTGAAGATTAATTTGGTAAGTTAAGGGTGTGTTCCACAAGGCCATGGCAAGTCTGCACAGGGGGTAGGAAGAGGTACCCCCCCTGCTTATGTACCACATAACTATGGTGTTGTCCGTCTATCAGATGAAGTAAGTCCTTGAATTCTGAACAGCTAGCATTTCTTTCTGGTTGATATGCAGATGCATTTGGTTTGGGCTCCATTCGCCCTGAATGCATCTCCCTGCCAGGTGGGCCCCCCATGCATAGTCTGATGCGTCTGTAGTTAGGGTTTGGGTGGCAAGGGGTAGAGTGAATGACAGTCCCTTGCTTTGGTGACATGTCTCTGCCCACCACAGGAACTCCTGTTGTAGACAGGGAATGAGAGGGATCATTATTTCCAGGCTGTGACAATGCTGGCTCCATAAACTTTTTAGGTACCATTAAAGTTTCCTTATATGCAGTCTCGCATATGGAATTAGTAGAATGCAGGATGCCATGAACCCCAAAGCCTGCAGAATTTGTCTTGCAGATAACTGGGTTTTTGTTGCAATTTGTTTGAAGTATGTTGTCAATTGCAGTTTGTCTGGCGTGAGGTAAGCCATCTGGACAGTTGTATTCAAGCTTGCACCCAGGAATGTAACAGAGGGTACCAGTTGTGATTTTTCATTTATGGTGTACCCTACGCATGTTAAGAGCCTTTTTACAAATGCCAGATGTTGAAGAAGTGTCTCCTTGTCCTTTGCCTGAATGAGAGAATAGTCCAGATAAGGATAAATTTGAATGTTTCTTTGTCTGCAGAATGCAATTACTGGTGCCAGGCACTTCGTAAAGACCCTGGGCGCAGTAGATAAGCCAAAGGGCAGTGCAGAGAACTGGTAAAGCAAAAAGCCTGCTTTGAAGCGGGAGGTATCTTCTGCAAGATTCCCTTATTGGGATATGCAGGTATGCTTCTTAAGTCTAGAGTTACTAACCAAGCATTCTTGCCTAGCATAGGCAGTAGCTGTTGCAAAGTCAGCATTTTGAATTTTGGAATGTCCAGGAATGTGTTCAGAATCAATAAGTCCAGTATTGGACGCCAAGAATTGTCTTTTCCGAGTACCAGGAAAAGTCTTGAATAAAATCCTTGTCCTTTTTCCTTTTCTGGTTCCGGTTGAATAGCCCCCATTATCCATGAGGGACATGACTTGTTTCTGGGCCTCTGCCCACTGGTTTTGTGGCAGATACGGCCATCCGTTTGGAATTGGCAAAGTATGGAAATGAAATCTGTTCCCCTGTGATACTATGTTTAATACCCACTTGTCTTGGGTAATTAACGGCCAATTTTGAGCATGAAGTGCTAGTTTTCTCCCCAAGGGGGCTGCCAAAAAAGTGCTTGGAGATGGTAGAGGAAAAGTCATTGAGACTGCTTACTGTAGGATTGTGCTTTACCACCTCCAGATTTGGAGGTGGAGGCACCCCATTGCTTTAAACTGTAAGATCCCTGTGATTGATATCTGGAGACTTTTGAGCGCCTGGGTTTGCCCTGAGAAGCTCTGTTGGACACAGGAAAGGACCAGTTTTTAGTAGGCCAGTGCCTACTGAACCTGGGTGGCTGTACTTACAAGAAATCTTTTACAGTTTGCATAGATTTAGCTTTGTCTTCCATTTTTTTAAAACCTCCTCTGCCTTATCATCAAACAGAGTACCATGCTGTAAAGGGGCATTCAACAGTTTAGCTTTAACATGATCAGGCAGATTTTGCTCCTTGAGCCAGGCATGCCTTCTTATCACAGATCCAGTAACGGTGGCCCTGCAAGAGGCTTCCAAAGAATCAAAACCACATTGCAAAGTATGCTTTCCAACCTGCAATAAATCCTGTAACTCTGTTTTCCACACAATCAGAAATCAACATCATTTTCTGTTTCAGTAAACCCATAACATGCTGTTGATATTTAAGCATATGAAACTGGCAGTTTAGAGCCCTGATTGCCAAGGTTGCAGATGTATAAACCTTCTTACCCCATTCTATCCAGTACCCTGGAATCTCTATCAGAAGGGGTAGGACTTTTGGCTGTAGAAGCCTTAACACACCCTTGGGACTCTGAAAAACAGTCTCAGGACAAGCAGCAGGATTTTTGAAAAAAATTTGTGGGAGTCAGGAACCCTGTAATATCTGTCTGGCTTACTAGGAGCCAGAGGCAAGGAATCCAGAGCCAAGCTTGATTCAGAGAACACATCATCCACAATGTCTAATACAGGAGGTATTGCCAAAGGCCTATGCTGAGGAAGGAGGAAATCCCTAAGCCTATTTTTTTGATTCAGAAAAATCTGGACTCCCAGTGAAAATATTCCCTTAAAGTATGGAAAGTCTCACCAAGAGTGTAATCCTCAGGAGGAGATGCAGATGGGGTGGATTCCTCTGCATCAGAATCCTCATAAGGTGGAATAGAAAATTCCTGATCAGAACAGGAATCAGAAGAAATGGAAACCTGATCTGAAGATTCATAATCAGTGCCTTGCCTAGGCTCTCATAGTGGGGGGGGGTTTGCGAAAGTACAGTTATGTACACTTACCATAAATGTAGATGTTAAGAGTGTATTCACTGTTGCAGTCATTACATTTGGGTCATCCTGCTGGCAAGTTGCCCTCAGTCGGCCTGAATTCCAAAGTCTTGGGTTCTGCGTCGGTTGCTGTCGCCTCTTCCCTGACATTAGGTTGTCAGGGGTATAAAGATGCAGCAGATGCCATTTTATTCAATTTTTCTTGCCCCAGATGTAGGTGCCTCCGAAAGGGTAGGCTAAAAGTATGTAAATAAAACATACATGCCCCAAAATAAGCTTTACCTTCATCTATAAGCAAATACACCACCTAGGTTGTACTGATTAGAGCAGTAAAGATAAGTTCCAGCAAAAATAAGGGGGATGGCGGGTGGGTAACCTGGACTGCAATAGTGAATACACTCGAACATCTACATTTATGGTAAGTGTACACAACCGTACTATGTTCTTCGTGTTTCACTGTTGCAGTCATTACATATGAGTGTTGAGTCCCAAAGCTATGGTTGGGGGGCTGGAGCTAAACAGCATTAGGAGCGGCTATGAGGACCTGCAGAACTGCAGTGGCAAAGCCTGCCCTGGATTTAGAGTAAAGGGGCAGATTGTAATGTTTTGTAAAGGTATGCACTGAACTCCAAGTAGCAGCCTCTAAAATGTCTTTGATTGATACGCCCCTGAGAAAGGCTGCAGAAGTGGCTGCAGCTCTGGTTGAATGTGGCCTAATGCCCTTATGCACTGGTTTGCCATGCTGTGAGTAGCAGAATCGAATGCAGTGACCTATCCACTTGGAAATAGTCTGCTTGGAGCTAGCCTTTCCTTGTGATGCTTGTATTGTCAGGCTCTGGATTGCATTGCATAAGTGGAAATTCCTTAAGATTCCAAGAGCAGGCTAAGTTATTTCTTACACTTATTTCCCTGAACTGCACTTCTGAGACACTTATAATTGCGCTATACAGTTGATCTACTATATTTTTGCACTGTTATAAAGCTTTTTATTGTTTCACTGCATTTATGTACTGTTTTCTAAGGTTTTAAAATTACTTAACTGTAGACTGCTTTTTCATACTGACAGTTGTATTTTCTGTTTGTGAGTGCTCTATCAGAGCTTTTCTGTGCATTTTTGTATGTTACAGTTAAAAGCATTCTCGAGTCTGCTCCTTGATCTGTTTAAAACTTTCATTTAGTAGCTACAGCTAGGAACTGTAATTTTTTTCACCCACCCTCCCTAGTGTTGTGTGTTCTTATACTTGGTGGCTTTGCAGTTGCCCGCCCATACTGTATATTTGATCTGTGACACTCCCCCCAGTCTAGTGTCATTAGTTCACTCAATCTAATAGAGAACATTTGTGAAGGCCAACCCACTCATATTCTTAACGATGATTTAACTTCTGTTCTAGCTTTCTCCATTTCCACTTTACTGGAAAAAAAAATTCTAAGCTTGCTCCAACCCCCTTTCCTGTGGCAGGTCAGATACGGATTTGCTGTGTCCAAGATTGTTTGCGAGCTCTTAAGCCCCCCCCCCCCCACTTAACTGGGGTTAAACTATTCCTGGCGCCATTACAAATTACTATAGAAATCAACTTTCCTCACTTGTCTAGAGGAAAACAGTTTTTAGTACTTAATAAATAAGCACCTATTCAGGCATGTCTTAAGGTCAGCTCCAGGTGTTTTCTCCGATGAATCTGGGCATCTTGGGACAATGCAATTGCCTCATGTACACAGACAACCCTCTTCTCCTACCACCCAACACTACGACCTGTGAGAGATCCACTTATATAGCCAAACTGGAAGCAAAGCTCTCTTCACCAAAGACTGGCCTAGACAGTCAAGAGGAGAAGGTAAACACTTGCACCGCACCACACTCATCACATAGTCCCTCAAAACCTACACCACCAGAACACATAGAACCACAAAACACACACCTACATTCGTGGAGGCTCTCAGTACAAATCTGCCCAGAGACCTCCAAAGCAGAAATGCAAGCAACCTTCACCTCCCAACACAACCCAAATGACACATAGCCCACATACTCAGTGTGCCACTCAACTACAGCCCATAAGGCATAATGTACCCAACACTCTAGTCATAGGTGACTACAGTCAGGCACACTGATGTTCCACTCACCAGGCTAAACAAGGAAAAAGTTACTGTCAGGTGCCAGGATCTGCCACAATGCACGCACTCAGGTCACTCCACAAGTACAAATATGACTCTGTCATTGTCCATGTTGGTGTGAATGACCTGAGACGTACCTCCCTGGACTACATGAAGAGACATGGAGGAGCTCTCCGATCTTGTAACCCAGGCCGGTATGACCCTAGCACTGAGTCTAGCTGCCATCACCGAAAATGACACCACAGTAAAAGGACAAAATGATTGACTAACAATTGGCTAAGCTTTTGGTGTCATTCTAATGGAATCCAGTATCTGTCTGCCTGGGATGACATGATCGACAGACCACGCTGCTTTGCCAGAGATGGCCGGCACTTGTCGCCCTTGGGATTCCGGATACTGGCAAAGGCTCTTGCCACCCCTATAGTGCCTTTTTTTAGGCAAGGTTCAAATGACAAATTCACCACCGTAACAGGTACAAGCAAGCAAAATCTGAGGGTAATGGTACTCAATGCTAGAAGTCTAAACCTCAAAATGCACTCACTCGAGGCACTCCTTAAAATGGAGAACATTAACATCTGTGCAGTGACAGAGACCTGGTTCAAAGCTCCAGAGAGCACCCCTGCATTACCAGGCTATAATTCATACCACACCTTTCGGCCACCAAATCCAGACCGAAACACTAAACGTGGAGGCGTGTCCATATTCATTAAGGATATCCACACTTCCAAGCTAGTTGCTCAGCATAATGAATCCGAGATTATCCAAGTTCAACTAACTCTGGGCAAAACCGCAATCGAGATTGTAGCTTGCTACAGACCCCCCACGATGCCCAAGGATTCCCACTCCTCTTCTTGATACACTGGAAAATATTAAGGTACAACCCAACACTCTAATAATGGGTGATTTCAACTACCCTGCCATTAACTGGGAAAACTACTCATGTACCAACTCTTTTGCTCAACGTTTTCTGGAAATCATCAATTCCAACGCTTTGGATCAACTTATCCACACCCCCACAAGAGGCAGCAATATCCTACACCTGGTCATCACCATGGGTGACCGGTGTTCCATACCAGAGGTCAGCTCCTCACTGCTCAGATCCGACCACAAGCTAATCACCCTAGACATCCACATCCTGCTCCCACCCCCCATTAGGAAGACTGTAAAAAATTTCTCCAAAGCCAACTTCACGCTCAAGACAGAAGTGGCAAACTTCACAACACCCATGCAGATGGACAATAGAGGTACGACTGCTGAATCCTACACAAATGCACTTTATAAGCACTTACACGAGTGCATGGATCGTGCTATCCCTAACAGAACCAAGATGCTTTTCTCCAAAAAAGGAAGCCAATCTGGTGGTCTTCTGCCATAAACTCTACACCAGAAGAAACTGTTGCAAAAAAAGAGTAAAATCCCACGATTAGAGGAACTCCCTGGTCAGCCTCAGTAAGAAGCTGAGATCCCTCAAAATCCTCCAAAGCTAGTTATGAAAACAAAATTGCCACAGATTCTAAAGACAACCACAAAGCATTCTATAGCTATTTCAAAAATCTCAATGGCAACACTCAGATCTGCTCTGCGTTACAGCACAATGACACTAAATATACAGAACCAACTGATATTGCCAACATCATGGCAGATAGGTTCAGTGCTAACTTCACCCCCTCTCACCCCCTAAAGGGCCCATCTTTATAACGGAAGAATGCAAAGTTCCTGTAATCACGGCAGCACAGGTAAAAACGTCACTCTACAAAGCCAAGAACACAGCATCCATGGGACCTGCCAACAGTCCAGACTGCCTGCTACATGAACTACAGAATTAACTGTCACCCCACCTAAGTACCATGTTCAATCATAGCCTCACCTCAGGTTTTGTGCCCATTGAATGGCGCACAGAGACAGTTATCCCACTCCACAAAGGGGGGGCCACAACAGACCCCGGGAACTACTGCCCCATTAACCTGATGAGCCTCGTCTGCAAGGCCATGGAACGTATCATCATGGAACTCAGACATTGGAGATCTCCAAACTATGGACCCCACACAGTTTGGGTTTGTAAAAGACAGATCATGTCTCCTAAACCTGACAGACTTCTTTGAAGTAGTCACCAAAGCCATAGATGAGGGTAAGGTGGTTCACACAGCCTATCTAGATCTCACCAAGGCGTTCGACACCCCCCCCCCCACGCTGGAATTATAGATAAACTCACTAAACTAGGTACAAAACCCTGTGTCACAAGATGGGTTGCCAACTGTCTTACTGACAGAACCCACACCGTGAAAGTAGCAGACTCCAAATCAGACTTCAGACCCGTGACAAGTGGAGTACCACAGGGTTCAGTCCTGGGTCCTCTCCTGTTTGGTATCTACTTCTCTGAAGAACAGGCTAACAGGTCTTTTGCTAACTAAATTCGCATATGACTGCAACCTAGGAGCCATAATTGAAACTCCTAATGATGTGGACATCCTACAAAAGGGCTTCACTGAGACAGATGCCTGGTGTCAAAGACATGGTCTCAAGCTCAATGCCAAAAAGTGCATTGTCATCCCCTTTGGTAAAAACTCTGTACCCATGAACTACCACATAAGCAGTAGTCTACTTAACACCGAAAGTGTGATAAGAGACCTTGGGACACAGGTGGACAGTAGTCTCCTTTGATAATCACATCGCCACAGTGGTCAGGAAATCCTTCTACGTGGCACACCATCACAAAAGGTTTCTCATCCAGAAAAAAAAGTCATTGTTCCCCTCTACTCATCAGACCCATTATAGAGTACAACACCCCTTTTGGTATGTACCTCAAGACATCAACTGGAAAGGCCGCAAAAATACCTCACAAAGAGGATTACTGGCCTCAAACAGATGCCTTACGCAAACAGTCTCAAAAAACTCCAGCTTTACTCTGTTGCATATCGCCTACTCAGAGGCGATCTCTGCCTAACATACAAAGCTATGTCAAACCCAATGCTGTTGGACATGCTCCACTTAAAGAAATCCCAATCCCTCCGAGCTACACGCTCTAGGGGACCTAAACCTTGTCACCACAACAAACAGAACATGCTGGAGGGACAGATTCCTGTCCCAGAGGCTTCCCATACTCTGGAAAAGACTACCTATCTTTGTCAGAGCTTCTCATTAACACTATTCAAGAAAAATCTTGATGATTGGATGGGTAATAGGAAATTCACCCCAGAGATCACTTCTGTGGTTCTGCTTGACAGGGGCACAGGAAAATAATTTTCTTGGGTGGCGAAAGCCAGGGTACCTTTTTGGCTAGGCTTGTATAGGCCCTAGAGCCAATAGCCTAGTACCTACCTATGCTGTGGCATATGCCACTAGTAATTGTTCTGTCTTTCTGAAAACTTTAGTTTTGTCCAAGTAGTCTCTAAGTTGTCTGTGTACGTCCAAAGAATGCAGAATTTTCTCTCCCTTGTTCTGTGGATTTGGATAAAACGTTGGCAAATAAATCGTTTGGCTAAGGGCTACACTGGATAACACCTTAGGCATAAATGTAGGATTTGTTCTCAGAGAGACCCTGTCTGGATAAAACATGATAAAAGGTTCCACAGCCAGGAGAGCTTGTAGCTCTGAAACTCGTCTTGCAGAAGTTATTGCTAGGAGCAGAGCGGTCTTCCAAGATAAGAACTTTATAGCTGCAGTAGCAGCTGGTTCAAAAGGAGGTAAGTTGAGTTTTTCCAAGACATAATTGAGGTCACATGCAGATATTGGCGTTCTCCTTGGAGGTCTTAAGTTTTTGGCTCCTCTGAGGTACTGCCGTAAAGGATGAGAAAAGAGTGGTGGCTCTGTATTGTAATGAGCCGAAATGGCAGAGGCATGGATTTTAATTGATGAAAAAGATAGGCCTTTGTCCAGCATCTCAGTGAAGTACTGCAAAATCTGAGGAATATTTGGGACAGCTGTATCAGTTCCTTGAGCTTGGTTCCAAGCGCAAAATCTCTTCCATTTCCCAGAATAGGATTTTCTAGTAATAGGCCTTCTGGCTTCTAAAATGACATCCATCACAGCTTTACTGAGAGGTGTTGTTTGTATGGCTAGATTATCTGCCATGCTGCCAGGTTTAGAGTCCTGAGTTGGCTGTGCAGAATCTGCTTGTTTTGCTGGGACAGTAGATGAGGAATTTGAGGTAAGGTCCAGGCTGGGCATTGGGAGAAGTTCCTTAAGATCGGATACTAGTACTGGCATGGCCAGTCTGGGGCAATCAGAATCATTTTTGGTTTCTCCTGCCTGACCTTTAGGAGTACCTTGGGGAGGAGAGGCAGTGGAGGAAAGGCATACACTGATAGGTTTTGTCCAGTTGAAAGATCAGGCGTCCACTTTCCAAGCTTGTCTGTGATAAGTCCTTGTACAGAATCTTTTTAGTTGATTGTTTTGAGGGGAGGCAAATAGATCTCTGTCCGGGTGTCCCCATTTGTTTATCATGCTGAAGACTTGTGGATCCAGGTGCCATTCGTGGGGATCCATGAGGTTTCTGCTTAGTTCATCTGCCAGAGTATTTTCCTTTCCTGGCAGGAATCGTGCCTGCAGATGAACTTGGTAAGTCAATGCTGTGTCCCTTAATGCCATGGATTGTCTGCATAGGGGATAAGAATGAGTGCCCCCCCCCCCCCGCTTGTTTATGTACCACATGACCGTGTTGTTGTCTGTCTTTATCAGTAGTTGTCCCGGATGAAGTAGGTCCTTGAAGGCTGTCAGGGCATTTTGAACAGCTAGCATCTCTTTTTGATTGATATGTAGATGCTTTTGGTTTGTGGACCAGGTGCCCTGAATGCCTCTTCCTGCCATGTGTGCCCCCCAGGCATAATCTGAAGCATCCATCGGTAGGCTCTGCCTGGCTGGGGGTAGTGAGAATGGCTGTCCGTTGTTTTGGTGACAAGCCTTTGTCCACCATCAAAACTCCTGTTGCAGGCGGGGAATTAGAGTAATCATTGTTTCCAGACTGTGGCAATGTTGTGTCCAGACACTTTTTAGGTACCACTGAATTTTCCTCATATGCAGTCTTGCATATGGAATTAGTAAGATGCAGGATGCCATGAAGCCCAAAGCCTGCAGAATTTTTCTTGCAGATAACTGGGCCTTTGTTGCCATTTCCTTGAAATAGTCAGTTGCCTTTGTCTGGGGTGAGATAAGCCATCTGGGCAGTTGTATTTAAGCTTGCATCCAGGAATATTATCTCTTGAGAGGGTACTAGTTTTGATTTCTTTTTGTTGACTGTGTACCCCAGGCATGTTAAAAGTCTTATCACAAACGTCAGATGCTGTAGTAGAATGTCCTTGTTCTCTGCTTGTATGAGGCAGTCGTCCAAGGAAGGATAAATATGTATTCCTCTGTCTGCAGTAAGCAATTACTGGAGCCAGGCACTTTGTGAAGACCATGGGCACATTAGATAAGACAAAGGGAAGTGTAGATAATTGGTAATGCTTTGAGCCAGCCTTGAATCTGAGGTATCTTCTGCATGATTGTCTGATTGGGACATGCAGGTATGCCTCTTTTAGATCTAAAGTCAAGAGCCAAGCCTAGCTGCCCAGCATGGGCAGAAGCTGCTGTAAGGTCAACATCTTAAATTTTGGTATATCCAGGAAAGTGTTTAGAATAGACAGGTCCAGTACTGGTCTCCATGCTTTGTCCTTTCTGGGTACCAAGAACAGTCTTGAGCAAAATCCTTGTCCCTGTTCTTGCTGTGGCACTTGTTGAATAGCCCTCATGTCCATGAGAGCTGTGACTTGTTTGAGCCTCTGCCCATTGATTTTTTGGTAGGTCTGGCCAACCGTTTGCCCTTGGCAGGGTATGGAAATAAAATATCCAACTGAAAGCAAGAGGAGCTGCACCAGAGTAATAGCGTAATCAGTAGTTTAATTTCCGCTTTCGTCAATAGACTTCATCAGAATACAAAGTCAACACAATTCAAAGCATTTAAATACCACACTAGTAAATGAGCAAATTGATCAATTAAAACACAATTAAACATTTAAAATATTCATAAAACCAAAAAACTGCATTCATCCAATGTTAAAAAAATCTAAAGGAACTAGTTCCTTGTTAATATGTAATTTTCTGTACTTTAAGAAGCATTTGATGTTAATGTAATCATTCAGACCAGGAGATTTGTCAGCGTTGAGTTTAATTTGCCATAAGGTTTCACGCTGTTCTACAAAATTCTTAAAATCTCCTCCTCTGAGGTCAGAACATACTACCTCCAAGACAGAAAATAAAAATTTTTTGTATGTCCTACAAACTTTTGAGTGTTTGTAAAGAGCATTGCTCTCGTCATTAGTTTTAATACTGTAAATATGTTCTCTAATTCTGATGTTTAAACTACGGGTAGTCATGCCAATATAAAAGGCAGGACAACCCGAACACTGACTAATGTAAATCACCCCCTTAGTCTTACAGTTAACGTATCCAGGAACCCTAAAGGTATAGTCAACATTCTCTATTTTAATGTAAGGACCCTCGGATATATATCGACACATGTTGCAACTGTGGCAACAATGCATCCCAGTGTTGGTGAAACTAACAATTGACCTACCTACCGGTTTCTTCTCCAGGATCCCTTTCAAGTTGTTATGGTTCCTGAATACAAAAGAGGGCCCCCCACCAAAGATCTTCCTCATCTCCTCATTGCCTTCAATAATTTTCCAGTTGTCTACTATAGCTTGTCTAATTAAAGAACTGTCTATACTAGTCTCCAAAGAACACGAGGCGTGTTTCAAACTCCTTCACTTTGTCTCCTTTCTTAACACCTCCCCCTGTTAAAATCGGAAAATCCATGATTGATCTAAATATACTTGTACGTTTCTGTAGAATTTCGTCCATGATGATGTGTAACTGATTAAATTCATACCCCCTCTCTTGAAATAAAAAAATAATGGTGTTAAATTCATCAAGTAAGTCATTTTCTTTAGTTGTCATCCTACTTGCCCTTATAAATTGTCCACGAGGAACATTCTTAACTACGTGCCTAGGGTGGTTACTAGAATGGTGTAAGTACCCATTTGTGAAGGTCTCCTTTCGATAAATTCTACTATGTAGCCGTCCATCTTCTTCATCCCAGTATAAAAGAATATCCAAAAAATTCACTCTTGTTCCCTCAACACCCATAGTAAACTTCAAAAATTCAGAAGAATCATTAATCTCCAAACAACCTATTTACTGTCGATGAATTTCCTTCAATGACAAAAAACAAATCATCAATATATCTACAAAAGAATTTGATGTTGAATTTCTGCTTCAAAGTAGGTATCACTTCTTGTTCCCACCTGGCCATAACCAAATTAGCAAATGCAGGGGCGGCAGAAGACCCCATGGCCACCCCCTTTCTCTGCCTGTAATATAGTTTATCAAAAAGAAAAACATTGTTTTCTAAAATCAATTCCAAAAACAACCGGATGGTAGAGATGAAACTATTTGTAAATATCCCACCTTTTTTTGCCAAAAAATCACAAACTGCTTCAATTCCTTCACAATGAGGAATACATGTATACAAAGAAATAATGTCGACTGTAAAAATAATGGCATGACTACCCGTAGTTTAAACATCAGAATTAGAGAACATATTTACAGTATTAAAACTAATGACGAGAGCAATGCTCTTTACAAACACTCAAAAGTTTGTAGGACATCAAAAAATTTTTATTTTCTGTCTTGGAGGTAGTATGTTCTGACCTCAGAGGAGGAGATTTTAAGAATTTTGTAGAACAGCGTGAAACCTTATGGCAAATTAAACTCAACGCTGACAAATCTCCTGGTCTGAATGATTACATTAACATCAAATGCTTCTTAAAGTACAGAAAATTACATATTAACAAGGAACTAGTTCCTTTAGATTTTTTTAACATTGGATGAATGCAGTTTTTTGGTTTTATGAATATTTTAAATGTTTAATTAATTGTGTTTTAATTGATCAATTTGCTCATTTACTAGTGTGGTATTTAAATGCTTTGAATTGTGTTGACTTTGTATTCTGATGAAGTCTATTGACGAAAGCGGAAATTAAACTACTGATTACGCTATTACTCTGGTGCAGCTCCTCTTGCTTTCAGTTGGATATTTTATTTACTTGGTAGCTTTTTTGGTGCTTCTTTTTTCTTGGTTTGTGTGCACCATGACTGAAGTAGGAGATGACGAGCTTTTAAACCTTACGGTACATTCTACACCAACCTCGGCAGCTTCTTCATTGAGTGAACTGTTAACGGTTACTTTATTGGATATTCAAAGCACCCTGAAGATTCTGGTTTCAAGGGCTGATCACAACGAACGTAACAACACGGTGAAACACAGTACACGAGGGGCATCAAGTCCGAATTAGTCCTTTATTGAACTTGACATTGTAGTAGAGGCAGGAGATAAACGTGAGAAGGATTATGGCCGAGTCTGGTTCACGAGACAAGCCTGCTATCAATCACACTAGTGGATATAAATCTACACAAAGTTTTTTGGACGGAGTGCCGAATCCCTTTCAACACAAAGGTAAAGAAATTCAAAGTTTCAATTTAATTGAGGTTAACAACAAACGTGATTTTCTTGTAAGACTTTTGAAAAGACACCGTTCTCTGGACTTAGAGAACAGCTACTTCAGACACTGTGTTGATCTAGGTGTAGTCCCTAAGTGACTAAGATTTTTTAAATGCCCTAATGGCGTTACTGCAACTTCTCCTTTCTTTAAGACACTGGTTAATTTTTTCAACACCGCTGGAATAAATTTCCTAAATTTATTAATTGAAAACAATATTGAGAAAATGACTGTTTTAAAAGGAGAAATAGTTCAAGTAGAAAGTGAATTAAAAGAACTGGTGGGCTCCCAAAAATCAAGTGAGTTATTTTTTTCGTTATATGATGAATTAGAACAGCATACGGCTGATGTTACGAGCCGTAAACAGTCAAAATTAACTCGTGACATCACCGCTTATGATAACGGTGCTGCTTACAACAATTTTGCCAACAGAAGTCATTTAACTGAACGGAGCGGTGACATCAACCGCCATAAAAACTTTTACCCGAGGGGTACGGGCACTCGTACTGAAAATCACCACAGTTACAGGGACATAAGGTTGACTGTGACTGATGATTTAAGAGGCACAAAAACTAAACCAAGTGAAAGTTTTTTCACCAACATTGTGCCCCAAACATGTTCAAACAACGAGCCAGCCAGCAGTATAGTGGAAGGAGGGGACAACATTGTTGATAAAGGAGCTACTGACTTTGATAATAACGACAGTGAGACTGATGGACATGGAACCAAACTCGACGGGTCAGTCCGACCTAAAGTTAAACATGGTAACAACACTGGGGGGAAGGTTACAAGTGGTTCTAGTATCACCACTACTTTTTTAAACAAGAAAGGAAATCAAACCAGCAAGAACACTGTGTTTACTCGCAGTCGGACTTTTCTAGGATCGAATTCTTCGGGGGACGAGACGTAGACAAGACCATTGACCAGTTTAAAATTATTAACTTAACAGAACATTGTTTTTCTGAGCATGAAACTAATGTATTAAAACGTGGTTTAAACTTTATTCCCACTTTCAAAGCGAATGTGTCGAGTACTATAGTTGACATCAAGAAGTTTTCTAGAAAACTTAACATAAGTTATGCTTTAGATTTTTTATCTGAGTCAAATCAGAAAAGTAAGTCTTTGTTTAAACCCTCTGTATTTACTCCGCATTTACATCACACTATCAAAACATTTGAGGAACAATGTATAGCTGATGTTATTAGTGTTTTGAACAACAAGAGGTATACCTGTGATAACCTTAGCAAGGAGGAAAGACAGGCACTTAACAACCTTAAGCAAATGAATCAAAGTTTTAGATTCATGAAGAGTGACAAGGGGGGAAACATAGTCATAATGAGTCAAAAGGCTTACCAACTTAAAATGTTACAGATCATTAACAATGAAGATGAATATGAGACAATTGGTTTCTACGACTTCCAAAGAAGGGTTCGATTTATACACTCTGAACTATATGGTCTTTTTATGACAGGGGAAATAACACGTGAGGTTTATAATTTTTGTGTAGTACCTGAACCACGTATAGGAGTGATTTTTGGGATACCCAAAACCCACAAAAACATCAAAGATCCCCCTCTAAGACCTATAGTTTCAAGTCCTCACTCTGTCACTGAGGGTATTTCCCTTGTGGTTGATGCTATTTTGAGCCCCCTTCTTAGTGAAGAACCATCTCACGTCAAGGATTCTTGGCATTTTTTAAGCAAGTTTGGTAGTTATACACTTGAACAAGGTTTTGATCCTTTAAAAGACATTATTTTTACAGTCGACGTTATTTCTTTGTATACATGTATTCCTCATTGTGAAGGAATTGAAGCAGTTTGTGATTTTTTGGCAAAAAAAGGTGGGATATTTACAAATAGTTTCATCTCTACCATCCGGTTTTTGGAATTGATTTTAGAAAACAATGTTTTTCTTTTTGATAAACTATATTACAGGCAGAGAAAGGGGGTGGCCATGGGGTCTTCTGCCGCCCCTGCATTTGCTAATTTGGTTATGGCCAGGTGGGAACAGGAAGTGATACCTACTTTGAAGCAGAAATTCAACATCAAATTCTTTTGTAGATATATTGATGATTTGTTTTTTGTCATTGAAGGAAATTCGTCGACAGTAAATAGGTTGTTTGAAGAGATTAATGATTCTTCTGAATTTTTGAAGTTTACTATGGGTGTTGAGGGAACAAGAGTGAATTTTTTGGATATTCTTTTATATTGGGATGAAGAAGATGGACGGCTACATAGTAGAATTTATCGAAAGGAGACCTTCACAAATGGGTACTTACACCATTCTAGTAACCACCCTAGGCACGTAGTTAAGAATGTTCCTCGTGGACAATTTATAAGGGCAAGTAGGATGACAACTAAAGAAAATGACTTACTTGATGAATTTAACACCATTATTTTTTTATTTCAAGAGAGGGGGTATGAATTTAATCAGTTACACATCATCATGGACGAAATTCTACAGAAACGTACAAGTATATTTAGATCAATCATGGATTTTCCGATTTTAACAGGGGGAGGTGTTAAGAAAGGAGACAAAGTGAAGGAGTTTGAAACACGCCTCGTGTTCTTTGGAGACTAGTATAGACAGTTCTTTAATTAGACAAGCTATAGTAGACAACTGGAAAATTATTGAAGGCAATGAGGAGATGTGGAAGATCTTTGGTGGTGGGCCCTCTTTTGTATTCAGGAACCATAATAATTTGAAAGGGATCCTGGAAAAGAAACCGGCAGGTATGTCAATTGTTAGTTCCACTAACACTGGGATGCATTGTTGCCACAGTTGCAACATGTGTCGATTTATTTCAGAGGGTCCTTACATTCGAATAGAGAATGTTGACTATACTTTTAGGGTTCCTGGATACGTTAACTGTAAGACTAAGGGGGTGATTTACATTAGTCAATGTTCGGGTTGTCCTGCCTTTTATATTGGCATGACTACCCGTAGTTTAAACATCAGAATTAGAGAACATATTTACAGTATTAAAACTAATGACGAGAGCAATGCTCTTTACAAACACTCAAAAGTTTGTAGGACATACAAAAAATTTTTATTTTCTGTCTTGGAGGTAGTATGTTCTGACCTCAGAGGAGGAGATTTTAAGAATTTTGTAGAACAGCGTGAAACCTTATGGCAAATTAAACTCAACGCTGACAAATCTCCTGGTCTGAATGATTACATTAACATCAAATGCTTCTTAAAGTACAGAAAATTACATATTAACAAGGAACTAGTTCCTTTAGATTTTTTTAACATTGGATGAATGCAGTTTTTTGGTTTTATGAATATTTTAAATGTTTAATTAATTGTGTTTTAATTGATCAATTTGCTCATTTACTAGTGTGGTATTTAAATGCTTTGAATTGTGTTGACTTTGTATTCTGATGAAGTCTATTGACGAAAGCGGAAATTAAACTACTGATTACGCTATTACTCTGGTGCAGCTCCTCTTGCTTTCAGTTGGATATTTTATTTACTTGGTAGCTTTTTTGGTGCTTCTTTTTTCAGGGTATGGAAATGAAACTTCTAGTCTTGTGACACTGTCTAGAACCCATTTGTCCTGGGTTATAATGTGCCAATTTTGAGAAAAAAGTGCTAGTTTTCCAACTAAGGATGCTGCCAGAAGATAAGTGCTTGGTGCTGGCAGGGGGAAGTCACTGGGACTGTTTCCTGTATGATTGTGCTTTGTCTTCTCTACCTTTGGAGGTAGAAGCACTCCACTGCTTAGACCTGTAGGATCCTTGCGGCTGTGATCTGCCTCTAGGGCATCTGGATCTGCCCCTTTGAGGTCCGAGACTGGAAAGAACCAATTCTTTGTAGGCCAGTGTCTGCTAAATCTAGGTGGCTGTACCTGTAAGAAATCCTTGACCATTTGCATAGATTTAGCTTTGTCCTCCATTTTCTTTAACAGCTCTTCTGTCTTAACACCAAACAAGGTATCATGTTGTAAAGGAGCATCTAATAATTTTGCTTTAACATGGTCAGGCAGATTTTGTTCCTTTAACCAAGCATGCCTCCTAATGACAGAACCCTGCAGGAGGCCTCCAGACAATCAAACCCACATTGCAAAGTATGCTTTCCAACTTGTTCAGCTGCATGCAATAAATCCTGTATTTCTTTGTTTTCTGCACATTCAGAATTTGCCATAATTTTCTGTTTAAGCAGTGTCATGATATATTGCTGATATTTAAGCATATGAAACTGGCAATTTAAGGCCCTTATAGCCAAAGTAGCAGATGTGTAAATCTTTTTTCCCCATCTATCCAGTGCCCCAGAATCCCTGTCAGAGGGGGTAGGGTTTTTTGCAGTAGATGCCTTGATCCCCTTTTGGACCCTGACAAATAGTTTCTGGGTCTGCAGAAGGGTTTATAAAAAGGAATTTATGAGAGGCAGGAACCCTGTAGTATCTGTCTGGCTTAACAGGAGATGGAGGTAGAGAGTCAGGGGTCAGACTAGACTCCGAGAACACATCATCGACAATGTCCCAACACAGGTGGAATAGCTAGAGGCCTGTGTTGAGGTAGTAAAAGGAAGTCTCTGAGCCTTTTCTTAGATTCCGAAAAATCTTGGCTCTCCCAGTGGAAGTGCTCCCTCATGGTATGCAAGATTTCTCCAAAAGAGTAGTCCTCAGGAGGAGAAGCTGAAGGAATTGATTCTTCAGCATCAGCATTCTCATAGGGGGGAAGAGAATATTCCTGATCAGAAGAGGAATTAGAAGAAATGGAAACCTGATCTGAAAATTCATAATCTGTCTCTTGCCTAGGTCTCTATCAGGAGGGGGATGGGAACCCCTGATCAAGGTAATTAAGTCTTCGGCCATTTTGTGCATGTTTTTTGGGCATGGAGGCCTGTCCTTGTGGCTGGTGAACTTGTTTCTTTGGCTTTAAAGGTGTTTTAGTCTGTCTTTGAAGTCGGTTTAATATATAATTGCTTAGGACCGAATACACCCTCAGAAGCAGATGCCTGCTCAGCGGCTCAAGACCCATCTGAGGAAACAATCTCCGAGGTTCCAATACCTTGAGTTTCTAGCGGCCTGTCCGACTCCATGTGGGAGTCGGTAGTGTCCTGCGACTCTGAAGTAGCAGGCATCAGGGGCTGCAAAAGCGCCTCACTGAGAACCGGCGACTTGCTTAGGAGAAGATTCGTCATCGGTTTTGGACCTTGGTTGCCTGTTTTTCTTTGCGTTTTTTTGTGAACTCCGGTAGTCGGATGGCTATCTGACGACATTGTATAATTAAATCTTCACCCAAAATAGCTTAATGCAAAATCGTACCGACGCTTAATAGTGCGTTGGTTAAATCTAGCACAAAACCGTCAACTAGCAACGTCGTGGTCAGGGCCTAAGCAAGGAATACAGTAAGAATGAAAGTCCATATGAGGTATTTGCTTCCCACAAGAAATACAATTAACTTTTTCTGACATCGGTCTGGAGCAAGAAAAAAGTTTCCCCAACGGGGTACTTAGCTTTTAATGAAGACTTCGGATCTAAAACTCGAACACGAAAATCTCAGGAGTCGGCTGACCGGCACTTGCGAACTGCTTCTGCTTCGGGCACCGCTCGACATGAAAGACTGAATAAAATGGCGTTGGCTGCATCTTTATACCCCTGATGACCTGACGTCAGGGAAGTGGTGACCGCAACAGATGCAGGACCAAAGACTTTGGAATTCAGGCCAACTGAGGGCAACCTGCCAGCAGGATAACCCAAATGTAATGACTGCAACAGTGAAACACGAAGAACATCCCCTGATCAAGGTAATTAAATCCTCCATCATTTTGATCATTTGTTGTTTTTGACCTTGTTTTTGTTGATGGCGTCGGTTTGATATAAAAATATTGAGGCCTGAAAACACCCTCAGAAGCCGGTGCCTGCTCAGCGGCTCCAGACTCATCCAAGGGAGAGACATCCGCTGGTTCAATACTTTGCGAATCTCGTGGCATACCGGACTTCAAATGGGTCTCGGTAGAGACCTGCAACTCAAAAGTAGAGGGTATCAGGGGCTGCGAAAGCGCCTCACTGAGTACCGGCGAACCGGGGACTGGCTCTGGAGAAGCTTTGTCGATTTTGGACCTCGACGGTCTCTCTGTCATCCTCTTTGTGTTTTTTGTGAACTCCAGAAGTCGGATTGCTAACCGATGACATTTCAGGGTAGTTAAATCTTGAACCAAAATATTTAGAAGTAAAAATATACAGACGCTTAATATTGCGTTGGTTAAATTTAGCACAAAACCGACAGCAAGGCACATTGTGGTCAGAGCCTAGGCAAGAAATACAGTACAAATGAAAATCCTTATGAGGTATTTGCTTCCCACAAGTAATGCAATTATTAACTTTTACTGATATCAGTAAGAAGCAAGAAAAAAAGTTTCCCCAATGGGGTACTTGGCTTTAGTTTGAAGACTTCGGTTCTGAAACTCGAAAACAAAAATGTCCGCACCGCGAAAGAAAGACAGATTAAAATGGCGTCGGCTGCATGTTTTATACCCTTTATGACCTGACGTCATGCAAGAGGAGACAGCAACCGACACAGTACCCAAGTCTTTGTTATTTAGGCCAACTGAGGGCAACCTGCCAGCAGATTACCCAAATGTAATGACTGCAACAGTGAAACATGAAGAACATCCTCTTACGTGACAGCATAAACAGCTTCACAGTCCCCCCCCCCCACTGATTGAACCCAGACCTGAGGAGTTGCACACCAATGCTTTATATGAGCATCTGTACAATTGTATTGACTCTGCCATACCTGAAAGAACCAAAACCAGATCTCTAAAGAAAAACAACCCAGTCTATTGGACAACTGCAATTACTAGGATATACAACAGAAAAAAAAGTTATGTCTTACCATAATGTTCCATCTGTATTGTTGATCCTCGTTCATTATGTGCGGGAATCAGTTCCGACCGCGGAACAGAGCTGGCCATCTTCCAAGCGCGCGTCAGCTACAAACTCTCGAGCTAAAGCTCTTACCCAGAATTCCCCTCTCACTTACCTCAGATTGAGTTTGCAAGTCAAAAGAAGGTAGAGGCTACCTCTGGTCAAATGACCTAAAAGAACCGAATGGTGAGATCCGCTAGAAGCCACAGGAGAGGGAAGGAGGGAGGGTCGTAATGACTGAACGAGGATCAACAATACAGATGGAACGCTATGGTAAGACCACTATCTGATATGGTTAATCCTCGTTCATTCCTTATGTGTGGGA
Source organism: Protopterus annectens (assembly GCF_019279795.1). Classification (NCBI taxonomy): domain Eukaryota; kingdom Metazoa; phylum Chordata; order Ceratodontiformes; family Protopteridae; genus Protopterus; species Protopterus annectens. The sequence continues at coordinate 215,684,372 of NC_056739.1, read as the reverse complement.
CAGAATCCCCAGCTACATCTATTCCTGGGAGGCTCTCATTGAAGGACATTCCTGAGCACCATAGAACCAAAATATGCTCTTCCCCTGGAAGCCAAATCCAATTTGCAATGATTGGAGGTATGAGGCGTAGCCCAAGTTGAAGGTGCACAGATGTCATGTAAAGAAGCTCTGTCATGGAAGGCAGAAGTTGCCACCGACCTTGTCGAGTGAGCCTTTATGGTAGTCGGCAAAGGAATAATACGTTGTGTATAAATGAAGGTCTCACAGTCTTTCAACCATCTAGCGAATGTGACCTTAGCAACAGCACATCCGAATCTAGGTCCAGAATAGGCCAAAAGTAACTTCTGATTTACGAGCGCATTAGTCCGGTTCAAGTAGAAGTGAATCTGCCTGTGAATAATCTAGGGTATGTAGGCAATACTCTGAATAGTTGGGAAAGAAAACTAGCAATTCAATGGTTTGGTTGGCAGAAAGGACGTATTAGTTCTCAATGCCACTTCTCTATGAAAAATCAAGTAAGGTCTCTCTATGCATAAGGCTTGAAGCTCAGAGATAAGTCTGGCAGAAGTAATGGAGACCAAAAACAATGTCTTCCATGACAAGTACTTGAGGTCACAAGAAGAAGCTGGTTCGAAAGGTGCCATTGTCAGAGCTTGTAGAACTAATGACAGGTCCCATGGTTGTATAGGTTCTCTAAAAGGGGGCTTCACATGATTCACACCTTTTATGAAGGTCTTGCATAATTTGTGTGACGAGAGGAGTCTTGGACACCCTCATGGAAATTCGATATTGCAGCAAAATGAACTCTAATGGTAGAGGCCGATAGACCTGATTGAAATAGGACGGCTAGATACTCCAGTACTATCAACACTGGTGCTGAAAAGGGATCTACTTGCTTTTCTTTCAGCCAAAAAGTAAATCTTTTCCACTTGCTTAGATAAGTAATTCTAGTGGAAGACTTATGAGATGCAATAAGTATGTCCCGTACTGGCAAAGAAAGATAATTTTGCCTGACAATCAAGGGAATTGGAGGAGCCAAGCTGTGAGCTTTAGGCTGTCCAAGCTGGGATGAATCAGATTCTGCAGATGGGAGATCAACCCCGGGGTTGGATGGAGAATCCATGGTTGATCTAGCAGGTGAGGCCAAAGGAAGGGGAACCAAATCTGACAAGGCCAATATGGTGCTATGAGGATCACCTTGCTCAACTGGCGGGCTTTCTTCAGAAACTGGGGAATGAGGGGGAGAGGTGGAAATGCATAAAGAAGACCAGAGGGCCAATCATGGACTAGAGCATCCCTGGATGACTGTCCCAGAGGGGGAATCAGGGCAAAGTAGTTGCTGCATTTGTAGTTGGTCGGGGATGCAGAGAGGTCGCAGCAAGGAAGGCCCCAGCGGTGGAAGATCTCCGCCACTATCAAGGGATTCAGGGACCACTTGTGAGGTTGTAGAATGCACCTGCTGAATCTGTATCACTTTGGAACTCCCAGGAATGTGCGTTGCTAGAAGAAAACAGTTGGTAGCCATCGCCCATTGCCATATCCTCATGGCCTCTTGACAAAGTGGATAAGATTTGGTTCCGCCCTATTTGTTGATGTACCAGACCATCGCCTTGTTGTCAGATTGTATCGCAATAGTCCCAGACGGCAGCAAGGGACGGAATGCTTGCAACGCCAGAAGCACCGCCCTCAGCTCTAGAACATTTATATGCAGTTGGGCCTCCAATTCGGACCAAGTACCTTGGACTGTCCCTGACATAGCCCCCCCCCCATCAGGGAGGCATCCGTGGTCACTGTAGCCTTGGGCTGCTGGGGGGAGAAGGAGTGAGACCTTTGTGACGGGTTGTGGGTCATCCACCAATTTAAATCCTGTTTGCACCTGTGAGTTACTTGAATCTTGGCTGAAAGAGAATACTGAAAAGGATACCCATTGGGTGAGCAGTAGCCATTGTTGAAGCCTCATGTGAAACCTGGCCATGGGGACAATGGTGATGGAGGCTGCCATGGAACCCAACAGCTGTAGGACAGAGTGAGCTGTGGATTTCTCCCTTGAAAGGATTGGGATCAGATGTTGCTTTATCCTTAGAATTCTGTGCTCTGGAATGGATGCTGTGCAATTCTTGGTATCCAAGATGACCCCAATGAATTCTGTGGACTGAGAAGGGGTGAGATTGGATTTTTGCCAGTTTATGGTTATGCCTAGCCTTTCTGCAGCGAGGAGAGAGTACACCAGGGCTTTTTCCAATAGATGTCTGATGGGGGCTGAGATGAGCCAGTCGTCTAGGTATGGAAACACCTGGAATCCTTGTAAACACAAGTGAGCTGTGACGACTGCCATGCACTTTGTGAACACTCTCGGGGCTGTAAAGTCCAAAGGGCAGTACTCTGAACTGTTGGTGACTGGCTCCTGCACGGAAGCGAAGAAATCTTCTTGATGGCCTGTCCACTTTTATGTGGTAGTACACATCTTGAAGATCTATTGAGCACATCCAATCATCTTTTTCCAAAAGCGGGAGGACAGACTATTGTGACCATCCGGAATTTTCATACTCTTACAAACTTGCTCAATACACTGAAATCCAAAATTGGTCTCCAGTCCCCGGTTTTCTTTGGTACCAAAAATAGTAGAGTAGAATCCGGATCCTATCTGGCCTGAAGGGACTACTTGGATGACTCTTTCTTAGCAGCTTTGATCTCTCTAATGCTGCTTCTTCCCTTTGACTGGGTGGAATGTCAGGTAAGTTTGTGGGGGGGGGGGGGCAGGACAAAGATTGAAGGGAATACGGTAACCTCTGGTTATTATCCTCTGTACCCAAGAGTCAGTGGTGATGGCTAGCCAGGCAGAAGGGTACAAGGAGAAATGACCCCCCCCCCCAACCACCTCCAGAGGAAAGGAGTTGGGCCGCTCTTCAGGAGCGCTGGTAGGATTGGCCAGGAAGAGAGTCCCTGGAACCCTGGTTACGTGTGTCCCCTCTGCCCCGAAAAGGGAGTCTTCCCTGTGAATTTCCTCCTCTGCCTCTAGGGGAGAACTCTGCCTGTGTATCACGGAAAGGACCGGAGACTTTTTGTCCCATATCTTCCCACTCTTCTGGTTTCTGGAGAAAGCACACTGAGGGGAAGAATAACGGCAGAAAGGGTCTTACCGTCCTGTTCACATCTGGCCAGTGTGCTTTTAACCTTGGGTCCAAACAATGAAGAGGCTTTGATGGGAGCATTGAGAAAGTAAGCCTTGAAGGGTTCCGCGAAATTACATAAGCACATCCATGCGTGTCTCAAAAACGCCTGAACTCGCCGCTCTAGCTGCTCCTTCTGATGCGTGAGATATCTGCCGCATGGAGGAGTTTGATATCGATTCAATGGTGGCCAGCTGAGAGACCACTTTGATACGGACCTAAATCAGACACGGCACCAGCCAAAGTTTGACAGCTCAGAAATTAAATCCCTTTGAAGCCTGGTAAAGTGTGCCATATAATTCAGGGACCTGATTGCAAAGGTCAGTGATGCAAAAGTACACTTCCCTATTCTGTCCACAGCCCGGGAGTCTTAGGTGGATGGACAGTCTGGCTTTTTTCTTCCACCAGGTCCTTCTTGGTTGTGGCCGCCACCACCAGAGCATCTACAGGAAGACCAATGGGGGGGGGGGGGGGGGGAGTCAAGTAGCAGGAGGAGACAATTTATTCTGGCCTCCGGGGAATGGCCTCAACAGTGTCAGGAGCCTTCCACGCACGCTGCAAGATGAGCCAAACCAGTTTGTTGGCAGGTGAAGTAACCCAGGAGGAAGAGGGCTGGGTGCGAAAGGCTTACAGGAATACAGACTCTTCAGAGGTTTGGTTAGAGGACTGCCAGTCACCTCTCTGTTTAAGGATTTCGAGGATATCACCAAAGGATACCTCAGAGGGTGACCAAGGGGACCCTTCATCATCAAAGTCTGTGTCTTCAGTAAGGGACTTCTGTGTGGAGTCAATGTGCTTCATTCTTCATGAGCTTTTTCGATGAACTTCCTCAGAGGGAGAAGCTGGGGAAGACAACACAAAAGGGGTTTCGTGTGGGAGTACATCTTAAGGCCCTTGCGCCCGGTGTCCGCTAAGAGCGACTTGTGTACATTGCGGTCCAGAGGGCGGGGAGATTGACCGCACACAGTATCACCAGCCGATGCCAAAGCCTTCTCCATTAGTTGGAAGGCCGGTCCACCTGCAGAGGGATGAGTGTCCAGGACAGGTGTCACCCCTCCCCTAAGTGGCTTAGCCTGCCGACTCAGAGTCCCTGGATGGCTGTGAAACACCAAATTATGTACGCCACAGCTGACATCCTGAGTCATAGCAAAACTCTCCTGCCACAAAGGCAACTGCGGTTCCTTAGTGAAGGTCCATAAAGGGAACCGTAGAGGGGGAAGACAGTGCTATACCAAGGGGCTTCAAAGGCAATGAAGGAGGAAAATAAGTAGGGGTCTTTGGCAAAGGGTGATCACCTCCCAAGGAAGGATAGGTCCTGAGGGACGGGATACCTCTGGCCAAAAGTACTTGATCCACAAGATGCAACACGTCGTGTTCAGAGAGGCTTCTAGTGGATATCACGGACATGGCTGAGGGAGAGTCATGTCTATCCAAAGATGGGGCAAGCTCGGTGCCTACCTCACCAGCCTGCACTGAAAATGGGGCCATAAGAGACTCAACTACAGGTGTCTGCACCAAGGAAATCGGTGCTGAAGTCAAGGTCTGCACAGACAATAAAGTCGGTGCCGAAGTGGTTGTCTGCGCTAAGGCTGGGACTGAAAAAATCAGTGTCAATAACTGAGTTGTCTGTTCCGGGTAAGGTGTCGGAGCAGATGTGGTAAAAGTCTGCATCAACTGGATAGTCGGTGCAGGTGGAGAAGTCTGAACCAAGGAGCCCCTCGGTATCAATATGGTAAAGGGCACGCTAGTCGGTGCCGAAATCACAGATGGCGCCAATGGCCTCGGTGCCTAAGGTCTAGGCACTGGAAGCGCTGGAGCTGAAAAAGTCAGATCCGAAGTGGAAAGCTTAGCCTTCTTGGGTCTCGGTTGGTGGGAGTCCCCAGCCGGGGACGAAGGAAGAGACTCTGCCTTTGTATGTTCATCAGTCTTTTTCTTATGGGATCTTGGAGGGATTGAAGCCTCTGACCCAGAAATAGCCTCTGAAAAGGAGATTTAAGTAGCCCCTTCAATAACAATTTATTTTTCCTCTCAATCAACATCCTGTTAGAGAAGTTCTTACAAATTCCACAGGGCAGGTCAACTGATGAGGCACACCCAAGCAATAGACACAGAGAATGGGCATACGAAGTAGGTAATTTATGGCCACAATCTGAACATCTCTTAAATCCTGGACTACCTTTTTTATCTGCCAGGATACAAAAGAAGGAAATCAGAAAGAATACCAGCAATGGTACAAGAAATACCCGAAGGTAAGGAGGAAATGGGTCTACCAGCGATGGTAAAGAAGAAAATACCCTGCGGTAAATAGGATGAAGGGGATTTAAAAAATTCAAAAAGGGATAGTCGCTAAATGCGATAAGGTAAGAGAAAACAATTTAGTAACTTTTCTGAGAGAAAAAGTTGTTTTAGACTAGTAAGACAAAATACTGTACTTGGCTCAAGAGAAGTAGCTTGACACGACAGAATGGCAATGCGGCAAACGAAATCTGAGGTGACAGGGGAATTCTGGCTAAGAGTTTTAGCCTGAGAGTTTGTAGTAGACGCGATCTTGGAAGACGGCCTGCTCGGTTCAGAGGTCGAAAATGATACCCACACAAGGAATAAACAAGGATTAACAATATCAGATGAAAGAAATTGGTGTCAGAGTAGGAAGGAATCATCTCAAAACAGGAAACACTCCCTCCTCAACTTAAACAAGCAAATAAGACTCCTAGTGAAGTCCTCCAATACTAACTATGAATCCAAATTAGCATCCCTAACTAAGGATAGCCACAAGGCATTCTTTAGTTGAATCTGTAACCTCAAAGGTAAGGCCCAGATTTGCACTGAACTCAGTGGTACTATATATACAGAACCTGAGGATACAACAAACTAGATGGCTGACAGCCTCACGGAAAACTTCACTCCCCTGCCCCTGCCAAATATACCCCAAAGCATTCCTAACATGTCCTCCACTGAGTATCTCTAAGGAGATCCTAAATGCCCTCTCCAAGGCCAAAAATATAGCCTCCATGGGTCAAGACAACATCCTGAGTTGTGTTTCAAATAGGTTAAAACAGGAATTAGCACCACCATTGGAAATGCTTTTCAATCGCAGCCTAACCACTGGTGTCATCCCTGTGGAATGGAAAATGGCTATAGTCATCTCTCTGCACAAAAGGGGTGCATACACAGACCCCGTGAGCTATAGACCCATTAGCCTGACCAGCCTCATCTGCACGGCCATACAACGAATTATTAGACCTTATTAACAAAGAAATAGGAAATCTCCAAATGCTCAACCCGACACAGTTTGGCTTTGTCAAGGGGAGATCACGACGTTAAACTTGGTGGACTTCAAGACCATCACCAATGCCCTAGACAAGTGCAAATCTGTACATACAGCCTACCTAGACTTCGCCAAGTCCTCCCCACAAAAGTATCACTGAAAAACTCACCCAGCTGCATATCAAACCATAAATTTCTCAAGTGGGTTGCAAACTGTCTCACTGATAGAACTCAGATGGTCAAAATAGGGGACTCCACCTCCTCCAGCAGAAATGTAACCAGTAGTGTTCCACAGGGATTGGTATGCAACCCATACTGTTTAGAATTTACTTCTCTCCAAAGTACAGGCCAAAACGAAAGGACTGGGGCTGACCGTTTGCTGATTACAAACTGGGAGTGATCACTGAAACCCCTAGTGATGTCAGCATCCTGACAAAGATCTTACATAGACTGTCTGGTACCAAAGTCATGGTCTTAAACAATGTAAAAAATGCATAGTACAGTTGTGTACACTTACCATAAATGTAGATTTTAAGAGTGTATTCTTTGTTGCAGTCATCACATTTGGGTTATCTGCTCGCAGTAGCCCTCAGTCAGCCTGATTATCAAAGTCTTGGGTCCTGCGTTGGTTGCGGTCTCATCTTCCATGATGTCAGGCAGTCAGGGGAATAGAGCAGGCAGCCGATGCCATTACATCAGTTTTTTTTGCCCCAGATGTCAGGTGCCCCCATAAAGGCAAGCAATTATATGCAAGGTTACACCTCCAACAAAAACGCAAATACCCCAAAAAGCTTTAAGCATAGTAAACAAGAACAGAGGTGCAGTCAATAGAAGCCAGGGGCTTGAGGGAGGGTAACCAGGACTACAACAGTGAATACACTCGAACATCTACATTTATGGTAAGTGTACACAACTGTACTATGTTCTTCGCGTTTCACTGTTGCAGTCATCACATTTGGGTAGAATCCCACAGCTAAGGATGGGAGGAGGTAATTAGCATTAGGACCAGCTTTAAGCCCCTGCAATACTGCAGTTGCAAAGCCAGATCTTGATTTAGAAAAAAATTGGCAAGTGGTAATGCGTGAAGGTATGTACAGAACTCCAGGTAGCAGCTTCTAGGATGTCCCTGGTAGGGACACCTCTGAGAAAGGCTGTAAAGGTAGATGCAGCCCTGGTTGAATGTGGTCTTATCCCCTGTGGGGTAGGTTTTCCATGGTGCTTATAGCAGAAATTAATGCAATGGACTATCCACTTAGAAATGGTTTGCTTTGAAATGGCCTTCCCCTCTGCCGCTGTAGCAAATGCAACCAGCAGCTGTTCAGATTTCCTGAGAGTCTAAGTCTTGTCCCAAGTAAAATCTAAGTTGTCAGTGCAGTATTCATTCCCCTTTGCTCTGTGGATTAGAGAAGGTTGGCAAATGAATGAACTGATCAAGGGCCACACTGGATACCACCTTGGGCAAAAAGGAAGGATTGGTCCTGAGGGACACCCTGTCTGCATAGAAGATGAAGGGTTCCACTAACATGACTGCCTGTAATTCAGACACTCTTCTTGCTGAAGTGATGGCTAGAAAGAAGGCTTTTTTCCCAGAAAGGAATTTAAACTCTGCAGTTGCAGCTGGCTCAAAAGGAGGTAGAGTGAGCTTTTCCAATAAAAAGTTAAGGTCCCAGGCTGGAGTAGGGGCTCTCCTGGGTGGTCAAATTTTTTGCCCCTCTGAGGAATTGCTTTAGCAGGGGGTGAGAGAAGAGTGGTGGCTCAGTATTATAACTTGCTGAAATGGCAGAGGCATGAATTTTAATTGACGAGAAGTAAAGGCCCTTGTGGAGCATCTCTGTTAAGTACTGAAGCATATGCGTTAAGCTGGCACCGTTGTGCCCATTCTGAGTCTGGCTCCAGGAACAGTATCTTTTCCACTTTTCAGCATAGGAATGTCGAGTACTAGGCCTCCTTGCCTCCAGAATGACATCTAGCACCTGCTTACTGAGGGATGCTTGGAGAGCTCAAGGAATTAGCCAGGCTGCAAGGTTCATGGTTTGAAGCTGAGGGTGCAGAATCTGGCCCGCCTGCTGAGACAGCAGAGAAGGGGGGGGGGGTCTGAAGCAGGTGCCATGGTTCCAGCAGTGTCATACTGCACAAGAGGGGGTATCAGTGCTGGTGTAATCAGTATTGTCGTTGGTTTATTCCGTTTGATCTTTAGCAGAACCTTCGAGAGGAGAGGCAGAGGGGGAAAAACAGAGGCTTTCCCAGGTAAAGGACAGGGCATCCACTTTCCAAGCTTGACTGTGGGGAGTCCTTGTGCAGAATTTGTCCAATTGGTAGTTCTGAGGGGTGGCAAACAAATCTACCTCTGGAGTCCCCCATTTGTTCAAGAGGTTGAATATTTTTGGTTCCAGTTTCATTCGCGTGGGTCCATGAGATTTCTGCTTAAGTAGTCTGCCAGTGAATTTAGCTTATAGGTGCACTTGGTAACTCAAGGCTGTGTTCCACAGAGCCATGGCTAGACTGCAGAGAGGGTACGAGTGGGTTCTCCTGCATGTTTATGTACCACATAACTGTGGTGTTGTCTTTACCAATATTTGTCCTGGAAGAAAGCAGTCTTTGAAGGCTCTCAGGGAATTCTGTACAGCTAACATTTCTTTTTGGTTGATATTCAGGTGCATCTGTCTTGGGTTCCATTTGCCCTGAATGCACTGCCCTGCCAAGTGAGCCCCAGATGCATAGTCTGATGAGTCTCTTGTTAGGGTAGTAGGCCTCTGCCCACCTAAGGAACTCTTGTCTTTATACAAGGAATGATAGAACTGATTCCAGGTCCTGAGAAAATGTTGACACCATAGACTTTTTAGACACCACTGTAGTTTCCTCATATGCAGTCTTGCATATGGAATTAGTAGAATGCAAGAGGCCATGAACCCCAGGGCTTGCAGAATTTTCCTTGCAGATAGCTGGGGTTTTGTGGCCAATAGTTTGAAGTAGGTTGTCTAATGAACTTGTTTCTCCGGAGTGAGGAAAGCCATCTGGGAAGTTGTGTTCAAGCTTGCTCCCAGGAATACAATCTGTTGGCAGGGTACAAGGTGAGATTTTCTTTTCATTTATGGTGTACCACAGACAGGTTAAAGTTTCCTTACAAATGCCAGATGTTGTAATAGCAAGCCTTGGCTTTCTGCCAGAATCAGACAATACAGCAAGTATGGGTATATTTGAAGATTTCTCTGCCTGCAAAATGCAATGGCTGGAGCTAGACACTGAATACCATGGGCACAGTAGATAAGCCAAAGTGCAGAGAACTGGTAGTGCATAGAGCCTGCCCTGAAATGTAGGTATTTCCTGCAAGATTCCTTATTGGAATGTGCAGGTAAGCTTCCTTAAAGTCTAAGGTTGCCAACCAGGCATCTTTGCCAAGCATAGGAAGAAGCTATTAAAGTGTTAGCATTTTGAATTTTGGGATAAGAAAGGCGTTTAGAATAGAGAGGTCCAGGATAGGACACCAGGAGCAGTCTTTTCTGGGTACCAGGAAAAGTCTTTAATAAAAACCTTGCCCCCTTTGTTCTGCTGGGTCAGGTTGAAAAGCCCTGATACTTAGAAAAGAGAGAACCTGCTATTGGGCCTCCGCCAACTGATTTGGGGGTAGGTCTGGCCAACCGTTTGGGATTGGTAGGGAGTGGAAGTGGAATCTTTATCCTTGAGAAACTATTCAAAACCCATTTGTCCCGGGTAATAAATTCCCAGTTTTTGCTTGCACGGCAAGCTTTCCTCCTAAGGGAGCAGGCAGTTGAGCAGGACTTGGGAGGGTTAAGATTAACTCATTGTGCCATTTTTCCATAGGGGGTGGTTTACTGCTACCTGCTTTGGAAGTTGGAGCTCCCCACTACTTAGACGTGCACAGAGACTGTAACCTAGGTGGTCTGCTGTTCCTGAGTTTGGACTGAGAGGACCTGGAAGAGACTGGAAAGGACTAATTCTTTGACGGCCAATGTCTACCAAATCTGGGAAGCTGTACTTGCAGGAAATCTTTAACAGTTTGCATAGATTTAGCTTTTCCCTCCATCCTATTGAGGATGACTTCTGCTTTGTTGCCAAACAGGCGGTCTTGGTTTAAGGGAGCATCCAGTAATTTAGCTTTAACATGATCTGGCAAGTTTTGCTCCTTAAGCCAAGCATGCCTTCTAAGTACAAACCGAGTGACAGCAGCCCTGCTTCTAGAGAGTCAAAAAGTACAGTTTTGTACCTACCATAAATGTAGATGTTCGAGGATTCCATTGCTGCAGTCCTTACTATTGGGGTATAGTCCGCATCCAGTCGGCCCGAATACCAGAGTATAAGGCTGACGTCGGTCAGGGCGCATTAGACTGACGTCAGTACGTCAGGGTACTAATGCGCATGACCGGCGTCATATCCTCAGTCTTTTCTTGCCCCAGATGTCAGAAGACCCTAAAAAGACAAGGCCCAAAATACCTGCACCAAAACATGCACAATATATACAACAATATAAGCAGATAAACTCACCTACACAACCACCCCTAAACACAGAGGGAAGGAGGGAGGGTAAATTGGACTGCAGCAATGGAATCCTCGAACATCTACATTTATGGTAGGTACAAAACTGTACTATGTTCTTCGTTTTCCATTGCTGCAGTCCTTACTATTGGGTAGAATCCCAAAGCAGAGGTAAGGGAGGCTGGCAAATCATAAAGAAGCAGGAGCTGACAACATGCCTTGCAAAACAGCTGTGGCAAAACCAGCCCTAGACTTAGAGTAGATAGGAAGGTGATAATGCTTAGAGAAAGTATGCACTGAACTCCAAGTAGCTGCTTCCAAAATATCCTTAGTTGCCACCCCGTAGAAATGCTGTTGAAGTGGCAGTAGCCCTAGTGGAATGAGGCCTAATCCCAGCTGGAACCTCCTTGCCATGATGGGAATAACAAAATGCAATGCAAAAGCCAATCCACCTAGAAATAGTTTGTTTTGACACAGGCTTGCCCTCTGAACTCAAAGCAAAGGAAACAAACAACTGCTGAGACTGCCTAAAATCCTTAGTCCTGCTTAAGTAATAGCAATTGCCTGTGTACATCTAAAGTATGCAAAATCTTTTCCCCTTTATTTTGGGGGTCTGCATAAAAGTAGGCAAATGAATAGTTTGGTTTAAAGGCACACTAGAAACCACCTTAGGCATAAAGGAAGGATTAGTACGTAATGATACCCTATCCTTATGGAAAATCAAAAGGGCTCGACTGCCATAAGGGCCTGCAACTCAGACACCCTTCTTGCAGAAGTAATAGCCAACAAAAAGCAGTCTTCCATGACAAATATTTCAATTCAGCAGTAGCCGCAGGCTCAAAGGTTGTAGAGTAAGTTTTCCAACACAAAATTGAGATCCCAAGCAGGAGTAGGAGCTCTCGTGGGGTCTTATATTTTTGCCCCTCTAAGAAACTGCTTGAACAAAGGATGCGAAAACAATGGTGGGTCACAATCATAGTGAGCTGAGATTGCTGCAGCATGAATCTTAATGGAAGAGAAGGACAGACCCTTGTCCAGTAACTCAGTAAGATATTGAAGAGCCATACTCAAATTAGGCTCAGAAATCTCCAAATTCTTTGCTTTACTCCATAATAAAATCTCTTCCATTTTGCTGTACACTGTCCTTGTACTAGGTCTTCTAGCTTCCTAATCACATTTAAAACTTGTTGAGGAAGTTGAGACCTGCTGTGTTTCAACACAGAATATGCCAGGCTGTCAGATGAAGAGAGTGAAGCTTGACATTGAGCAGATGACCGTCCTGCTGGGATAACAGATGTGGAATCAAAGGTTAAGGCCATGGAGGCTTCTTTACCAGACTCCGTAGTAGGGTACCAGTGTTGCGAGGCCAATCTGGAGCTATCAAAATCATCCTTGGCCTGTCCTGTCTGACCTTTAACAGTACCTTTGGAAGAAGAGGCAGAGGTGGAAAGGCATACACATGAAGGTTTGTCCAACTGAAAGACAGAGCATCCACTTCCCAAGCTGTGTGATGAAACCCCTTTGTGCAAAACTGTGGCAGCTGGTGGTTTAGTGGAGAAGCGAACAGATCTATGTCTGGAGTTCCCCAAGACACTGTCAATTTCTGAAATACATGAAGATCCAGTTTCCACTTGTGGGGATCCATGATTTGTCTGCTTAACATATCTGCTAAGGAGTTCTGTGCTCCTGGCAGAAACCTTGCCTGAAGAGTTAGGTGCAAGCGTAGCAGTCTCCCATAAAATCATTGCTTGCCTGCATAGAGGATAAGAATGTGTTCCCCTTGTTTGTTGAAGTACCACATGACAGTTGTGTTGTCTGTTAGAATCAACACCTGCCCTGGAAGAAGTAACTCCTTGAAAGCCAGCAATGCGAACTGGACTGCTAACATCTCCTACATGTTGATATGTAGATGCTGTAGTCTGGCAGGCCACTTGTCTTGTATCCACTTTCCATTTAGATGAGCTCTCCAAGCAATGTCTGAGGCATCTGTCGGTAAAATCTGACTCGCCTCTGGCCGGGTCACAGAGAGTCCCTTGTTTAGGTGACATTCCTGAGCCCACCACAAAAATTCTCTTTGAAGGCAAGGTATTATTTGAATGACAGTGTCTAAATACTGGCAGTGCTGTGTCCATACATTTTTGAGATACCATTGTAACTTCCTCATATGCAGTTTGGCATTGGGAAGCACCAGAATACAAGATGCCATGAACCCTAATGCTTGTAGGACTGTCTCTGCAGTCAGCACGGACTGATGAGATAGTTGATGGAAGTAAAGAGATAGACTCTTTTGTTTGTCCGGGGTTAAAAAGGCCATCTGGGCTGCTGTATTCAGTCTCACACCCAGAAAGCACATGTCTTGAGAGGGTACTAGACTGGACTTTATTTCGTTCACAGAATACCCTAGGCATCTTAGCACTGCTATAAGATATTCCAGATGCTGTAGAAGGTCTTCCTTTTCTTGAGCCAGAATCAGGCAGTCGTCTAAATAAGGATAGATTTGAAGTCCTTGTAGCCTGAAGTAAGCTATCACTGGAGCCAGAACCTTTGTGAATACTCTGGGCGCAGTAGATAAGCCAAAGGGCAATGCAGAGAACTGATAATGAGAATCTCCAGCTCGAAACCGCAGATACTTCCTGTAACTTAGCCTGATAGGCACATGAAGGTAAGCTTCCTCGAGATCTAAAGTTACCATCCAGTGATCTTTGCCCAGCAGGGGTAAAAGCTGTTGTAACGTCAACATCTTGAACTTGGGAATGTCCAGATAAGTGTTGAGGAGAGATAAATCCAAAAGCAGTCTCCACGTGTACCCTTCTTTGATACTAGGAACATGCGAGAATAAAATCCTAGGCCCCTTTCTGATACAGGGACTGGCTGAATGATGTCCAACACCCATCTGTCTTGAGTAATTAAATCCCAATTTTCTTTGAAAAGAGACAGTCGTCCTTCAAAGGAGCTGCCAGGCGAGAATCTACTGGCAGCTGAAAAGGCAGGTCATTGGGTCTGTTTACGAAAGGACTGACCCCTGCCCTCACCAGAAGTCTGAGCAGGTGAACTCCCTGTTCTAGGCCTAAAAGAACCTTGAGCCCTGCCCCTACCACGTCTAGACCTACCCCTAGACTGGGAATCATAAGCAGGATATGTCCACCCCTTAGCAGGCCAATTTCTACTAAACTTGGTGGCTGTACCTGCAAAAATCTTTAACAGTTTGCATAGACTTAGCTTTGTCCTCCATTTTCTTTAAAACTGCTTCCACAGGTGAACCAAACAACACATCAGACTGTAAAGGAGCATCCAAAATCCTTGTCTTAACATGCTCAGCCAAATTTTGATCCCTCAACCAGGCATGCCTGCGAAGAACAGAACTAGTGGCAGCCACCCTCGAGGAGGCCTGCACAGCATCAAAACCACATTGCAAAGAATGCTTGCCCACTTGTTCAGACACATAAACTAAATCCAGCAAGTCTTTACAATCAATACCTTCCGCCAAAGCATCCACCTTAGATTTCAATTGTGAAAGGAGATAATTTTGATATTTCAGCATGTGAAACTGACAATTCAACGCTCTCATGGCTAGAGTGGAAGAAGTATACATTTTCTTACCCCACCTATCTAACGCCCTTGCCTCTTTGTCAGTGGGAACAGGATTTTTAACCACAGAGGCCTTAACACCTTTAGGCCCCTGAGAAACAGTTTCTGGGTCCGCCCTAGGACTCTTAAACAAATACTTATGAGCTTGGGCACCCTATAGTACCTATCAGGTTTAACAGGAGCAGGAGGCAAAGAATCAGGGTTCAGGGAAGCCTCTGCAAAACATCTTCCACCACATTCAACACAGGAGGTATAGCTAAGGGCCTATGCTGGGGTAAAACAAGAATTCCCTAAGCCTCTTCCTGGAATCAGAGTAATCCTGGCCTTCCCATTTAAAGTGCTCCCTCATGGAATGCAGAGTCTCTGAAAATGAAAAATCCTCAGGAGGAGAAGCCGAAGGAGTGGCATCATCCACATCAGAATCAGAATAATGAGGATACTCCTGCAAATCTTCCGCAGAAGACTCAGAAGCCCTGAACCCTGTTCAAAACTGTCAAACTCTGGTTCCACTCTAGGCCTCTTATCAGGAGGGCCCATAGAACCTCTAATCATAGTAATCAAATCTTCTGCCATTTTAAGCATATGTTTCTTAGGTACAGAACCGAAGGCTAGGAGAAGCCCCTACTGAAGCTGAAGTTGGCCTACCTCTAAAAGTTTTGGCAACAGAAGGAGAGGCTCTAACTACTGTGGGAAAAGAGGGAAGAATAGTTACCTGAGAAGCCCCTCAGCCTGGCCTGCCTCCTGAGAGGGTACATCCTGTAACAGTAAAGTTTCTGCCTGAGACTCCATAGAAACTCCTGGCAAAACCTCTGGCTCCACTGAGCCACCTAAAGAACCGGCGTCCGGGACTGCGGTTCATCAACCCTAGGCTTCGCTGTTTTGTCCTTGCGCTTCTTGGGCGAAGCGGCGTCGGAGCATCCGGCGGCATTTTATAATTACGCTTCCCATACACTAATCTGGCACAGTCTAACCTCCTCTTAATAGTGCGTTTGTTAAACCTAGCACAAGAGCGGCAACCAACAACGTCGTGCTCAGGCCCTAAACAAGGTATACACAATGTATGGTAATCCCTATGAGGTATTTGTTTCCCACAAGAAATACAGTTATTCACTTTTCTGACATCCGGTTAAATACTGAGGCAAGAAAAACAAAAATGTTCCCCAACGGGTGCCAACCAACTCTGATTCGGTCTGAAACTCCGGTTTCGGAAATATTTCAGAACGCCAACCTGCACTCGCAAAACTGCTTCTGCATCGGACCAGCGGCAAAAGACTGAGGATATGACGCCGGTCATGCGCATTAGTACCCTGACGTACTGACGTCAGTCTAATGCGCCCTGACCGACGTCAGCCTTATACTCTGGTATTCGGGCCGACTGGATGCGGACTATACCCCAATAGTAAGGACTGCAGCAATGGAAAACGAAGAACATCCACATTACAAAGTATAAAAAACACAAAATTGTATTGGTCAGTTGAAAAATGTAGTTTGTATTTAAACCATGTGATGTGATGCTCCTTTTACTCTGAAGAAGCCTTTAGTTTGGTGAAAGTACTTATCACATTGGAGCCTGTATTAGCTCTTCATTAAAGCGGCTTGGCGCAGTTCATAAATTTTGTGGTTGTTTTTAAACTGTTTTTACCCTGTTGGGTTAGGTGCATTTTAGTAACATTACAAAGAATGTTTACAAACTTGTTCTGCAGAATGCATTAAATCCTGTAATTCTTTCTGTTCAGCACAGTCAAGAATCAACATAATTTTCTGTTCATGTAGTCCCACAACATGCTTCTGGTACTTTAACAAATGAAACTGGTAATTTAAAGCCCTAATGGCCAAAGTAGCAGTAGTGTATACCTTCCTACCCCATCTACCTAAGGTTCTAGAATCTCTATCAGAAGGGGTAGGATTTTTGGCAGCAGTAGCCTTAATGCCTTTTGGTCCTTGGGAAATGGTCTCTGGATCAGCAGTAGGATTCTTGAAGAGGAACATGTGAGAGTCAGGTACTCTAATACCGGTCAGGTTTTCTGGGAGCTGGAGGTAAAGTGTCTGGGGAAAGGCTAGATTCCAAGAAAGCATCATCTACAATGTCCAGAACAACAGGGATAGCTAATGGCCTGTGTTGAGCAAGGAGTAATAATTCCCTGCATTTCTTTTTGGAGTCTGTGTAATCCTGGCTTTCCCAGTGGAAATGCTCCCTAAAAGTGTGTAAGGTTTCACCAAAAGAAAAAATCTTCTGGAGGGGAAGCAGAGGGAATGGAATCCTCTGCACCAGAATCCTCATAGGTAGATAATGGCAAATCCTGGTAATCAGAAGGAACAGAAATATCAGATTCTTGATCAGAAGAAAATCGGAAGGAAAATTAGTTCTAGGTCTCTTAGAGGTGGAAGGCTGTCTTCCCCTAATTAAGGTAATAAGGTCTTCAGTCATTCTAAGCATTTGTCTTTTAGGCATATGGGCCTGAGCATGTGGTTTGGATGTCAGATTTCTAGGCGTGGTGCGAGTTTTAGGCCTGGATGAAGAAGATGGCATTGGTTTAAAATGCAAGTCAGTAGGCCTGAATACACCCTCAGAAACCGGTGACTGCACAGCGGCTCTGGACCCATCCAAGGTAGAAACATCTGCAGGTTCCATAGTCTAAGAAGCATCTCGTGGCATACGAATGGGTCTCAGTATAGGCCTGCGAATCTGAAGTAGCGGGTATCAGCTGCTGCAAAAGTGCCTGAGTACCGGCAGACTGGCGACTAGCTTAACGGAAGTGTCATCGGCAGTTTTGGACATGCGGTCTGTCTTTATCTTTACATTTTTTCACAAGATCAGTAGTCGGATGGCTTAATGAAGCCATTTCGGAGTACTGATACCAAAAAACAAAATAATTTGCTGCAAAGATAGCCCGACGACAAATAGTTCGGGGATTGAACAAGGCACAAAACCAACAGCGAGGGACGTCGTGGTCTGGGCCTAAGCAGGGAATGCAGTACGAATGAAAATCTTTATGAGGTATTTGCTTTCCACAGGTAAGATAATTGTTAACTTTTACGGGCATCGGTTGGAGCAAGAAAAAAGATCCCCAACAGGGTATTTATCTTTTTTTGATAAATGAAACTCAAATGAAAATTTCAGGCTTCTGCTTCAGGCACTGCACGGCAAGAAAGACTGATGTAATGGCATCTGCTGCATGTTTTATACCCCTGATGACCTGACGTCATGGAACAGAGCATCTGACGCAGGACTCAGACTCTGGTATTCAGGCCGGCTGAGGGCTACCTGCAGGCAGATAAACACTAATGTGATGACTGCAACAGTGAAACATGAACATATTTGCTCACAGCTTTCCCCAAACCCTGGGGTGGAAGGAGACGAACAGCTGGACTGATTTCCTAAAGGGTTTGGTTTTATGTAGATAAAACCTTAGTTGTCTATGGATGTCTACGGAACGTAGCACTCTCTCACTATCCCCCTGTGGGTTAGGAAAGAAGGTGGGCAAGTAGATGGGCTGGTTCAAGGATAGGTCATTCACTACTTTGGGAATGAATGACGGGTTTGTCCTCAGGGTCACCCTGTACAGGTGGAAGATTAGGAAAGGTGATGTAGCCATAAGATCTTGCAATACTGAAACCTTTCTGGCGGAAGTCAGAGCTACCAGCAGTAGTTTTCCATGTGCAAAATTTTAAGGTGGCCTTGTCTGCTGGCTCAAAAGGGGCTAGAGTGAGTTTCTCTAGAAAGTACAGTTTTGTACCTACCAAAATGTAGATGTCCGATAGATATGCAACTGCAGTCATAACATATGGGTTGTCCTGCCTCAGGCAGCCCTCGGTCGGCCGAATTCCAAAGTCTGGGTCCGGCGTCGGCTGGTGTCGCCTCCTCTCCAACGCAGATAAGCCAAACGGCAATGCTGAGAATTGATAATGCCCTGTCCCTGCAAGAAATCTGAGGTATCTTCTGCAGCTTTGTCTGACTGGGACATGCAGGTATGCCTCCTTGAGGTCCAGAATGACCAGCCAAGACCCCTTGCCCAGCATGGGAAGGAGTTGCTGCAACGTCAGCATTTTGAACTTTGGCACCATGAGAAAAGTGTTTAGAGTTGACAAGTCCAGTATGAGTCTCCATTTGTTTTCTTTTCTTGGAACAAGGAACAGCCTTGAATAAAATCCCTGGCCTTGCTCCTGAGGAGGAACCCTTTCTATTGCTTTTATACTTAACAGTTTGGAAACTTGAGTGAGCGCCTCTGCCCTTTGATGATGTGGCAGGTTTGGCATGCCTTGTCTTATTGGTAATGTGTGGAAGTGGAATCTGTAACCTTTGTCTATCAAATCCAAAATCTAGTTGTCCTTGGTTAAGATATGCCAGTTTTGAGAGAATAAAGATAATTTTCCGCCCAAAGGTGCTTCTCTTTGAACCTTTGTAGGCGGTACGAAAGTCAAGTCATTGTGATTGTCCTTGTGGTGCAGCTGAACTGTCTGTGCCACTTCTTTGATTTGGAGGTTGCCATTGGCGGCCCCTGTAAGATCCTCTGTATTGCCCTCTACCTCGGGCACGTCTGCTTTTTCCCCTTTGAAACTTGTCTGAGCCGGGGAAAGACCAATTCTTTGAGGGCCAGTTTCTGCTGAATCTGGGTGGCTGAACCTGAAGGAAATCCTTGGCTGTCTGTACTGACTTTGCTTTTTCCTCTATGGATTTCAGTACATCTTGTGCAATAGCACCAAACAGCTTCTGTTTTTCCAGAGGTGCATCAAGTAACTTTACTTTAACATGGTCAGGCAAAGACTAAATGTTCCCCAATGGGGTACTTAGCTTTTAGATGACTTCGGTACTGAAAACTCAGAAGCTGACCGACCGGCACTTGTGAAGTGCTTCTGCTTCGGGCACCGTGCGGCAAGAAAGACTGAAGATGGCGTAGGCCGATGCCTTTATACTCCAGCCACTGTGACGTCAGAGAGGAGGTGACACCAGTCGACGCCAGACCCAGACTTTGGAATTCGGCTGACCGAGGGCTGCCTGAGGCAGAACAACCCATATGTTATGACTGCAGTTGCATTCTTGAAGGCCATCTAAGTTTAGGTCCCAGGGAGGGAGAAATTGGTTTCCTGGGTGTAAGTGCAATGCACCTTTGATGAAAAGTTTGGAAGGGAGTCTGGATGAAAAGGGTGGATACAGGTGGAGATATCGGACAGGTGTGCGTTCAGAGATGAGTAAGACAATCCTGTCTGCATGAGTTCACAAAGTATGACAGGATGAGAGGCATATCACTTTCCAGCAGGTCCAACTGTCTTTTGTGACACCAACTATACGTCCTCGTTATACAGGCGTCTGAAGGGTATCATAATCCTATCAGCCACAGGGTGAGGTGCATGGATTGCCACTGTGGGTGTATCAGAGCCCCCTTGTTCTGTGTGAGCAGGTCCACTGAAGGAAGTAACTTATGGTAATTGCCTCTGAAAAGGTGACGAGGGAACCAGTCCCATCTTGGCCAGTAGAGAGTCACCAGCAAGATTTTGGGAGAGTCCTGCTGAATTTTCAGCAGGATCCTATGTATCAAAGGGAAGGGGGGATGCATACATGAATTTCCACTTCCAGGTTATTGAGAAGGCATCTGTTGCTAATGCCTTTGGGTCTGGTGTCCTGGTGCAGCAGCCATGAAGCTGCCTGCTTATGGAGGAGGTGAACAGGTCTATTTGTGGAATACCCCACCTGTGGACCATAGCCAGGAAAACATCTTTACAGCATCTATTTGTGGTTGTTTGAAATGGTTTTGCTTAGGCAATCTGCCTAGGAGTATTGCAGGGATGGGATGTTGGCTGCCTGAAGGGTGATCCCCTCTGAGGTAGTCAGTTCCCATGCCTGCAGAGCTTCT
>NC_056739.1:215585646-215663501 GCF_019279795.1 Protopterus annectens | reverse complement strand
GACGCCGGGTGGAGTGCGACATCAGCCGAAGCCGGACCCGGACTTTGGAATCCGGCCGACCGAAGGGCTGCCTGACGACAGGACAACCCATTTGTTATGACTGCAGATGCATCCATGAAGGACATCTTTAGAAACCTCCCTGGAGCATCAGAGAAAATTTACTTTAACAAGATGCGATTTGTGCTGAGCAAGTTTTATCCAACAAGGAAGGTGGCTAAACAGTTTGTCAAAGCTCGTTTAGATGGCTCTACTGGCATCCTATATAGTGTACATCTTTGTTAATATTAAAAAACACCTAATAAGATGATATCAGACTCAGGTGAACAGATTTTCAACCATGAAGAATACTCTAGACAGTGAAACAGGTAGAGGATATCAAGAGTGCGTACAATGAGTTTAAGATTACCTCTGATGAGGCACATGCATCTAAAAGTACAGTTTTGTACCTACCATAAATGCAGATGTCCGATAGATATGCAACTGCAGTCCTTACATATGGGTTGTCCTGCCTCAGGCAGCCCTCGGTCGGCCGGATTCCAAAGTCTGGGTCCGGCATCGGCTGATGTCGCCTCCTCCCCGACGTCACAGCGGCTGGGGTATAAAAGCATCAGCCGACGCCATCTTCCTCAGTGTTTCTTGCCCCAGGTGCCCTCCAAGGAAGGCTAAATTTAGAACTGGATAAAATTTCCAGACATACACAATAGCAATAAACAGATACACCATAACAGATATCCCCAGCTAAGTATAAAAGGAGGGAAGTGGACCCAATACACAGAGGGGTAGGAGGGGGGGGGAACCTGACTGCAGTTGCATATCTATCGGACATCTACATTTATGGTAGGTACAAAACTGTACTATGTCCTTCAAGAATGCAACTGCAGTCCTTACATATGGGTTGAATACCATAGCCAAGCTGGGGGTGGTAGGCTCTAAGATAGGGATGGTGTAGCTAAAATGCCCTGCAGGACTGCCGAAGCAAAGCCTGCTTGGGATCTGGAATATAAAGGCAGGTTGTAGTGCTTGGAAAATGTATGCACGGAGCTCCATGTAGCAGCCTCTAGAATGTCCTTTGTAGCCATCCCTCTTAGGAAGGCTGTGGCGGTAGCTGTAGCTCTGGAGTGTGGCCTGATATTGGCTGGCACACCCTTTCCATGGAAAGAATAACAGAATCTGATGCAATGTCCAATCCATTTTGAAATTGTTTGTTTGGAAATTGCCTTTCCTTGCACTCCAGGAGCGTATGCTACAAATAGTTGGTCAGACTTTGTTGGCCTTTGTTCTGTCCAAGTAGTAGCGTAGTTGTCTGTGAATGTCCAAAGTGTGCAGCAGCTTTTCCCCTTTATTTTGAGGATTGGGGAAGAAAGTAGGCAGGTGAATTGCTTGATTTAGAGACACCCTGGATATCACTTTTGTTATAAAAGAAGGATTGGTTCTTAAAGAAACCCTGTCCTGATGAAAAAATGAGAAATGGAGGTACTGCCATGAGGGCCTGTATCTCCGAAACTCTTCTTGCTGAGGTAATTGCCAATAGGAGAACTGTTTTCCAGGAATGAAATTGCAATTCTGAAGATGCTGCTGGTTCAAAAAGAGGAAGAGTTAATTTTTCCAACACGAAATTGAGGTCCCATGCAGGCACTGGTGGTTTTCTGGGAGGCTTGATATTCTTTATCCCCCTTAGAAATTGTCTTAGAAACGGATGTGAAAACACAGGTGGATCAGTGTTGTATTTTGCTGAAATTGCTGAAGCGTGTATTTTTATGGAGGAATAGGAAAAGTCCATTATGCAGCATGTCTGCCAAGTATTCCAATATCTGTGGGATGCTCATTACTGATGCATCCTGTCCCTTGTTGGTATTCCAGATGCTGAATCTCTTCCATTTGGCTGAATAAGTCTTTCTAGTGTAAGGTCTGCGTGCTTCCAGTAATATCTGTTGAACTTCCTTGGAGAGAGAGATGAGGAGAAATCATGGGACCCTCCAAGCTGTCAGCCGTAGAGTTTGCAGGTTGGGATGAACCACATGAAGCTTCCAATGCATCATAACCACACTGAAGAAAATGATTACCAACCTGCTGTGTGTTATGGACCAAATCCTGCAAGGCCTTTCTATCTAAAGGCTCAGGAGATGCTAACTTTTTCTGTAAATCAAGAAATCCTGATACTGAAACATATGAAAAAGGCAATTAAGGGCCCTCATGGCAAGTGTGGTTGAGGTATAAACTTTTTTGCCACACCTCTCCAAGGACCTAGCTTCCCTGTCTGAAGGCAAAGGATTTTTGGCCGTGGATGTGGCCACCCCCTTGGGCCCCTGGGAAATTGTTTCTAGATCAGAGTGGGCCTTAAAGAAATGTTTGTGAGTTTCAGGGACCCTGTAGTATCTGTCTGGCTTGACAGGAGCAGGGGGGAGAGAATCAGGAGAAGCACTCGAATCTGAGTACACATCATCCAGTACATCTAACACTGGAAGGATAGCTAAAGGCCTATGTTGGGGAAGCTTAAGGAAGGTACGAAGCAGTTTCCTGGAGTCGGAGAATTCCTGGCCTTGCCACTGAAAATGCTCTCTCATGGAGTGGAGAATTTCCCCAAAAGAAATATCCTCAGGAGGAGAGGCAGAGGGAATGGAATCCTCCGCATAAGAATCCTCGTAGGCCTGGAAGGACTCTTACTGAGTGTCTGAGTGATCAGAGTCACCAGAGGCTTCATCTGAAGAAAGAGTGTCTGTATGTTCAACCCTGGGCCTTTTGTCAGAAGGTGGCTGAGAACCTCTGTCAGGATGGGCCTGGGAGCCTCTGATTAAAGAAATTAAATCTGCAGCTAAAGTCATGATTTGTTTATCAGAAGTGGGCTGAGGCAAAGCTTTGGGAAGGTGAGACAGCCTGGCTAGCAGCCTTAGCACGTGTGTAGGCCTTAATAGACTTAGACATAGGGGGCCTAGCTGCCCCACGTGCTGGAGTAACCCTGTCCACCGGTATGGTCTCAGGCAAATCTTGGGCTTCAGATTCTGGAGGAAAATCAACAACCGGCACCAGCGCAGGCTCCGGGGCCGGAGTGATCGGTAAAGCGGTGTCGTTGGTCCGGAGCGGTGGAACAACCACCTCAGAAGAGACCGATGCACTCGCGGTAGTTTTTGGCGTGGTGTCGGTGGAAGTCGCGGGCCGAGAATGTCGATCCCGGTCCTTCCATTTTTTGGAAATATGGGGTGTCGGTTGTTCCGACAGCATAGTATAAGAATTTGTCGCCAAAAAAGTCTTCAGCAAACTCTGCCCGGCGCCTGAGAGTGCACTTATTGAAGCAAGCACAGGCCGAGACGTTGTGGTCTGGGCCAAGGCAGGGAAGGCAGTAAGAATGGAAGTCCTTATAAGGTATTTGTTTACCACAAGACAAACCGTTACTAACTTTTTCAGTTTTTTCTGACATCGGCTGAGGCAAAAAAAAGATCTCTAACGGGGTACTTAGCTTTATGATGACTTTGGATACGTAAAACACAGGAGCTGACCGACCGGCACTTGCGAACTGCTTCTGCTTCGGGCACCGCGCGGCAAGAAAGACAGAGGAAGATGGCGTCGGCTGATGCTTTTATACCCCAGCCGCTCTGACGTCGGGGAGGAGGCGACATCAGCCGACGCCGGACCGAGACTTTGGAATCCGGCCGACTGAGGGCTGCCTGAGGCAGGACAACCCATATGTAAGGACTGCAGTTGCATTCTTGAAGGACATCCAGTCAAGGTCAATCTGTTTAGACATTCCTACAGTACGAGCAGGAATATAACTGCCGATCAAGGTGTGCATGTAAACTGAAAGATGGAAAGCTATTTTATGTTTCATGTATACCCGGTAGTTGACTTTTTGAGAAAAGATTAACATGGAATGCAAATGACCTTGCAGACGTAGACAAAAAGCAGAGTACTGAATTTTAGTACAATGTGCAAAAAGCAACTAGTTTTACAAGAAATGTGCTTAAATAGATATGAGCATGCAGATTTGACAAAAGGATTTCAAGATGGACATTTTTGCAGAATATCAGGATCAAAAGACTGCAAGAGGAAGATAAAAAGGTATATTAGTGGTAGTAAGAGGTTAATTATGCTGGCATGTAATTATACTTTGTTTACATTATGGGGTTTAGGAGAAATTTTGGAAGAAGCAAGCTTCTGCAAAAAATACTTATGGGTGGGAAATGGAGCCTGATCTGCAATAACGAGGACATATTGAGAGATTAAGGGAAAAAAGGAGACAGGGTAGATTTAAGACTAAGTAGAATACTTGGTATGGAAGATGTGAATTAACAGGAAAATATAGTTATGTTTAATTACCAGAAATAGAGACTTTAGAGCACCTTGACTGTTGCAGTTGTAACTCATTGGTAATCCTGCTCTGGAAGCTCTTGGCCAGATTGAATACAAGATGCTTTTCCCTCCTCCAGGCTGGTGAAATCTTGGCTCTGATGTCAAGGTACAACTTGTCTCATTGTCAGGTCTATGCAAAAGACAAGAACAACTGGAATCCAAAAACGTACCACGGAGCCCTTGTACCAGCAACAACAAGTAGGTAGTCTTAACGAATTTATTTATCACAAACGTTTTACCGCACAAAGGTGCAGCTTCCTCAGAGAAAACAAATTAACAATGAGGTAAAAGTGCACGCCCCTTTTATACAAAGCAAAAGGGAAATGACAACATGGTAAGGTGAAACTCATTGTAGTAATTGGTAAACAAGTAGAAGCCTTCACAAGAACAACTTATTCCTCAAAGAGAAAATGCAAACATTAATTCATGTTAGTAATAAGCATTTCAAAGTGTGGAATGTTACCAAAGAAATAAACATAAAATTTAAAATGACATATTTAAAATTCTTAAAATATGTGAAAGAAATCATAACGTTAAAGTAAAATTCAACATAAAAGTCATTCAAATAGCAACTCATAAAAAAGTAAGTATAATATGCAGTAATGGATTAAATCTTAGTAAAAAAGTAATGGTAATCCATTATAAGTATGAACCATAATGAGCAACTGTGTACCTTAAAGGTATTATTGTATAACCAACAATAATAACTAAAATCTAGGCAATATTTAACATGAGAGGTGCTACAACAAAGGCACGTCACATGAAGTCAGAAACAAAAGAATTTGTATATTTTAAAAAATTTTGTATATTTTAAAAAAAGTCTTTATGTATGCATAAGAAAGTAAGGAATATCTACAAAGGGGGGGTACTACCTTAAATAGCTCCTCAATTTGAGTACTGCTGAGATGTTACAGTTTTCGTTTAAACCCGGGTAGCAAAATGCGTCTAAACGCAGTTGCCACTCCAGTTCGCGTACTTCTAAGAGTAGAGTTATTGGGCCTCCCCGGATGTTATTGGTCACTTGATCTATGGCCATAAACGAGAAAGAGTGCCCAGGGTGGTTGGCAATGTGTTTAGCCAAAGCGTTAACGTCAGAGTTTTTCTTAATTGCATACATATGCTCATAGACACGGTCCCTTAGTCTGCGATCAGTCTTTCCCAGATAAAATGATGGACAGCAATCACAAAAAGCCAGGTATACAACTGATCTACTTTCACAGTTGAGTGGAGCTTGGATTAAAAACTTCCTGTCCCTTATAGTGTAGGTCTGCCCTACCTTCATTTTGTAACACCAGTTGCAAAAACCATATGGGTACATCCCTGTGCGCCTGTTAAAGGTTTTTTTAGTTAGGTCCCTCTGTAGAAGTTCCTTAAGATTGTTGTTCCTCTTGAAGACAAAATTAGGACAGAGGCCTAATTTCTCAGAGAGGCCAGGACTCCCCAAGATAAATTGCCAGTTTTTCTTAATCAATGCAGTGGTAGTCTGAGTGTTAAGACTAAATGTGTGGACGTAACTAATGGCAAAATCGCGTACATGGTTGGTCAGAGAGATGTCATTAGGAGAGGGGGAACACTCAATGGGTGAAAGTAGTGTGTTGTTAGAACCAAGGTCAAGTAGTACATGGCTTTGCAAGATAGGTTTATAAACCCCGTTTATCCTTTTGGCTGTAACTTCAAGCCTAATTTCATCAATGAGATTCCTCGGGTAACCCCTATTAAGGAACATGTTACACAAAAGTGTGCATTCTTTCTGGAAGGTGTCAAAATCACTACACATTCTAACAGCCCTAACCATTTGGCCCTTCACAATAGATTTCTTTTGTTTGAAGGGATGGTGGCTTGTGAAGTGCAAGAGCAATTACAGTAAGTTGGCTTTCTGTAAGCAAGATGTGTAGGTGTTCCTTCCTTTCTCAACTTTACATCGAGTGTCGATTTCTACAGGTGAAAAATTAGAAGTGAATTTCAAGAAGTCAGTAGTACCATTTAGAAACTGTAAGAAGTCTGACTTCTGTGTCATTACCATGGAAGAGGATGAAAATATCATCCAGGTAGCGTGTGTAAAATTTCACTGTCTGCATCCTTTCACTGGAAAAAGGAAGTTCTTTTCCCAAAACCCATAAAGAAGTTGGTGACTGAGGCCCACAAGGCGAGCCCATCGCCACGCCTTTTTCTGTAAAAAATAATCCTTATCAAAAAGGAAGTAATTACATGAAAGGACTATGTCCAAGACTTCTGTAACCAAGTCAATTTCAGTCTGTGGTGCTCCACAGTCTAAAAGCAGGAGGAAATCCATTCCACAGCTTCTTGGTGTGGAATGGAGGTGTATAAGTCAACAACGTCGATGGTGAGAAAATTATTCCCATCATCGAACGGAATGTTGTTGAAGTTGTCTAAAAAAGACCAGGAGTCTTTACATACACCCCGAAGGTCCTTCAGGTATTTAGACAGGATAGTGTCTACCAATCTGGCGCTGGGATATGTCATAGATGATCTACCATCAACCAGCGCACGCATGGGGGGATTATTGACATCCTTATGGACCTTGGGGATGCCAAACATGACTGGAATTTTTGGCATAGAGATGTCGATGTATAAGCTTGAAGTTACAGCCAAAAGGATAAACGGGGTTTATAAACCTATATTGCAAAGCCATGTACTACTTGACCTTGGTTCTAACAACACACTACTTTCACCCATTGAGTGTTCCCCCTCTCCTAATGACATCTCTCTGACCAACCATGTACGCGATTTTGCCATTAGTTACGTCCACACATTTAGTCTTAACACTCAGACTACCACTGCATTGATTAAGAAAAACTGGCAATTTATCTTGGGGAGTCCTGGCCTCTCTGAGAAATTAGGCCTCTGTCCTAATTTTGTCTTCAAGAGGAACAACAATCTTAAGGAACTTCTACAGAGGGACCTAACTAAAAAAACCTTTAACAGGCGCACAGGGATGTACCCATGTGGTTTTGCAACTGGTGTTACAAAATGAAGGTAGGGCAGACCTACACTATAAGGGACAGGAAGTTTTTAATCCAAGCTCCACTCAACTGTGAAAGTAGATCAGTTGTATACCTGGCTCTTTGTGATTGCTGTCCATCATTTTATCTGGGAAAGACTGATCGCAGACTTAGGGACCGTGTCTATGAGCATATGTATGCAATTAAGAAAAACTCTGACGTTAACGCTTTGGCTAAACACATTGCCAACCACCCTGGGCACTCTTTCGTTATGGCCATAGATCAAGTGACCAATAACATCCGGGAGGCCCAATAACTCTACTCTTAGAAGTACGCGAACTGGAGTGGCAACTGCGTTAGACGATTTGCTACCCGGGTTTAAACGAAAACTGTAACATCTCAGCAGTACTCAAATTGAGGAGCTATTTAAGGTAGTACCCCCCTTTGTAGATATTCCTTACTTTCTTATGCATACATAAAGACTTTTTTTAAAATATACAAAATTTTTTTAAAATATACAAATTCTTTTGTTTCTGACTTCATGTGACGTGCCTTTGTTGTAGCACCTCTCATGTTAAATATTGCCTAGATTTTAGTTATTATTGTTGGTTATACAATAATACCTTTAAGGTACACAGTTGCTCAGTATGGTTCATACTTATAATGGATTACCATTACTTTTTTACTAAGATTTAATCCATTACTGCATATTATACTTACTTTTTTATGAGTTGCTATTTGAATGACTTTTTATGTTGAATTTTTACTTTAACGTTATGATTTCTTTCACATATTTTAAGAATTTTAAATATGTCATTTTAAATTTTATGTTTATTTATTTGGTAACATTCCACACTTTGAAATGCTTATTACTAACGTGAATTAATGTTTGCATTTTCTCTTTGAGGAATAAGTTGTTCTTGTGAAGGCTTCTACTTGTTTACCAATTACTACAATGAGTTTCACCTTACCATGTTGTCATTTCCCTTTTGCTTTGTATAAAAGGGGCGTGCACTTTTACCTCATTGTTAATTTGTTTTCTCTGAGGAAGCTGCACGTTTGTGCGTACGTTGTGATAAATAAATTCGTTAAGACTACCTACTTGTTGTTGCTGGTACAAGGGCTCCGTGGTACGTTTTTGGATCTCATTGTCAGGTCTGGCTGCTGGCCTTTGTTTAGGCAAACAAATATTTTTCATTTTGGGATATAAGACTTTCTAGTATTGTGTTTCCTGGCCCTCCAAAACCTTTATGATATTTTTGTCCAAGAGCTGGCCCTGAAGGATAATTACATCATCCACGCTGTCAGCATGAGGGTGGTCAGGCTGGGGTGGATGGTAGCTCCCTTGTTCTGGATCAAGAAATTCATTTGTGAAAGTGGCTAGGGTTCTTCTCTGTTCATGTTGTAGGGCAGAAGGAAAGTACAGTTGTATACACTTACCATAAATGTAGATGTTAGAGTGCATTCACTGTTGCAGTCCTAACAAATGGGTTATCTGGCTCCTGGTAGCCCTCGATCAGCCAGAATACCAAAAGTAAGTAAAAATGACATTGGCTGCCGTCAGTTGTAAAGGACATCAGGGCGTCCGATACAAAAGGAGGCAGCTGATGTCACTTCCTCTGTCTTTCTTGCCATAACAATCAGAAGTCGCCAGAAATAAGGCTGAAGCCAAAAGTAACATTGGCAAATAATATCCGAATTAGCTTATACCTCAGGAAAAGAGAATAGAAGAGGAGCAAAAAAGGGGAAGGATGGAGGGAAACAGGACTGCAACAGTGAATACACTCAAACATCTACATTTATGGTAGGTGCACACAACTATACTATGTTCGTGTTTCACTGTTGCAGTCCTAACAAATGGGTGCCCAGAGAGAAAGGAAAAGGAACAAACAGAACCAATGGTTGGAGTGAATGCCCTGCAACGCAACAGTGGCAAACCCTGCCCTAGCTCTGGAAAAGAGGCAAATTGTAATGCTTAGTGAAAGTGTGAACAGAAGACCATGTGGCAGCCTCCAAAACATCTTTAGTAGGGACACCCCTTAAAAAGGCTGCAGAAGTGGAAGCCACTATAGTTGAGTGGGTCCTAACCCCCTGAGGAGGAACGTTACCATGAAAGGAATAACAAAAGGTGATACAATATGCAATCCACTTGGAAATTGTTTGCTTAGAAACAGGCTTGCCCTGAGCTCCAGGGGCAAAACTGACCAATAACTGTGCTGATTTCCGAACGTCTTTAGTCCTGTCCAGGTAAAACCTGAGCTGTCTGTGCACATCAAGAGAATGTAGGATCCTTTCACCCTTATTTCAAGGATTAGCAAAGAAGGTCGGAAGGAGTATGGACTGATTAAGAGTCAGGCTAGAAACCACCTTAGGCATAAAGGAGGGATTAGTTCTCAGAGACTATCAGCATGGAAAATAAGAAAAGGCTCCACGGCCATCAAAGCTTGCAGCTCTGAAACCCTCCTTGCTGAAGTTATAGCCAAGAGGAAGGTGGTCTTCCAAGAGAGAAAAGTACAGTTTTGTACCTACCATAAATGTAGATGTTCGAGGATCCACATTGCTGCAGTCCTAACACTTGGGTAGTCCGCTGTCCCAGTCGGCCCGAATACCAAAGTATAAGGCTGACGTCGGTCAGGGCGCATTAGTCTGACGTCAGGACGTCAGGGTACAAATGCGCATGACCGACGTCATATCCTCAGTCTTTTCTTGCCCCAGATGTCAGAAGACCCTAAAAAGGATAAGGCCAAAACCAAAAAACACCAAACACTCCTGTACCAAATATATATACAATATATACAATTTACAAAAGTACAACCCCACCCACACAACCACCCCTAAACACAGAGGCGAAGGAGGGAGTAAATTGGACTGCAGCAATGTGGATCCTCGAACATCTACATTTATGGTAGGTACAAAACTGTACTATGTTCTTCATCCCACATTGCTGCAGTCCTAACACTTGGGTAGAATCCCAAAGCAGAGGTAAGGGAGGCTGGCAAATCATAAAGAAGCTGGAGCTGTCAACATGCCCTGCAAAATAGCCGTGGCAAAACCAGCCCTAGATTTAGAGTAGAGAGGAAGGTGGTAATGCTTAGAGAAAGTATGCACTGAACTCCAAGTAGCTGCCTCCAAAATATCCTTAGTTGCCACCCCTTAGAAATGCTGTTGAAGTGGCAGTAGCCCTAGTGGAATGAGGCCTAATCCCAGCTGGAATCTCCTTGCCATGATGGGAATAACAAAATGCAATGCAAAACCCAATCCACTTAGAAATAGTTTGTTTTGACACAGGCTTGCCCTGAGAACTCAAAGCAAAAGAAACAAACAACTGCTGAGACTGCCTAAAATCCTTAGTCCTGCTTAAATAATAGCAACTGCCTGTGTACATCTAAAGTGTGCAAAATCTTTTCCCCCTTATTTTGGGGATCTGCATAAAAAGTGGGCAAATGAATAGTTTGGTTTAAAGCCACACTAGAGACCACCTTAGGCATAAAGGAAGGATTAGTGCGTAATGATACCCTATCCTTATGGAAAATCAAAAAAGGCTCAACCGCCATAAGGGCCTGCAATTCAGAAACCCTTCTTGCAGAAGTGATGGCCAACAAAAAAGCAGTCTTCCATGACAAGTATTTCAATTCAGCAGTAGCCGAGGCTCAAAGGTTGTAGAGTAAGTTTCTCCAACACAAAATTGAGGTCCCAAGCAGGAGTAGGAGCTCTACGTGGGGGTCTTATATTCTTTGCCCCTCTAAGAAATTGCTTAAACAAAGGATGAGAAAACAATGGTGGGTCACAATCATAGTGAGCTGAAATTGCTGCAGCATGAATCTTAATGGAAGAGAAAGACAAACCTTTGTCCAATAACTCAGTAAGATATTGAAGAGCCACACTCAAATTAGGCTCAGAAACCTCCAAATCCTTTGCTGCACTCCAAAATAAAAATCTCTTCCATTTGTCTGCATACACTTTCCTTGTACTAGGTCTCCTGGCTTCCATAATCGCATTCAAAACTTGTTGAGGAAGTTGAGACCTGCTGTGGTTCAAAACAGAATATGCCAGGCTGTTAGATGAAGAGAGTGAAGCTTGACATTGAGTAGATGACCGTCCCTCTGAGACAATAGGTGTGGAATCAAAGGTAAAGGCCATGGAGGCTTCCTTACCAGACTCCTCAGTAATGGGTACCAGTGTTGTCGAGGCCAATCTGGAGCTATTAAAATCATCCTTGGCTTGTCTTGTCTGACCTTTAGGAGTACCTTTGGGAGGAGAGGCAGAGGCGGAAAGGCGTACACATGAAGATTTTTCCAACTGAAAGAAAGAGCATCCATTTTCCAAGCTGTGTGATGAAACCTTTTCGTGCAAAACTTTGGCAGCTGGTGGTTTAGTGGAGAAGCGAACAGATCTATGTCTGGAGTTCCCCATGACACTGTCAATTTTCGAAATACATGAAGATCCAGTTTCCACTCGTGGGGATCCATGATTTGCCTGCTTAACACATCTGCTAAGGAGTTCTGAGCTCCGGGCAGAAACCTTGCCTGAAGATTTAGTTGCAAGCTGTGCGCAGTCTCCCACAAAATCATTGCTTGCCTGCATAGAGGGTAAGAATGTGTTCCCCCTTGTTTGTTGATGTACCACATGACAGTTGTGTTGTCTGTTAGAATCAACACCTGCCCTGGAAGAAGTAACTCCTTGAAAGCCAGTAATGCAAACTGGACTGCCAACATCTCCTTCATGTTGATATGTAGATGCTGTAGTCTGGCAGGCCACTTGTCTTGTATCCACTTTCCATTCAGATGAGCTCCCCAAGCTATGTCTGAGGCATCTGTCGTTAGAATCTGACTCGCCTCTGGCCGGGTCACAGAGAGTCCCTTGTTTAGGTGACATTCCTGAGCCCACCACAAAAATTCCTTTTGAATGCAAGGTATTATTTGAATGACAGTGTCCAAATCCTGGCAGTGCTGTGTCCATACATTTTTGAGATACCATTACAGCTTCCTCATATGCAATTTGGCATTGGGAAGCACCAGAATACAAGATGCCATGAACCCTAAGGCTTGAAGGACTGTCCTTGCAGTCAGCCCGGACTGAAGAGATAGTTGATGGAAGTAAAGTGAAAGATTCTTTTGTTTGTCCGGGGTTAAAAAGGCCATCTGGGTTGCTGTATTCAGTCTCACACCCAGAAAGCACATGTCTTGAGAGGGTACTAGACTGGACTTTATTTCGTTCACAGAATACCCCAGGCATCTTAGCACTGCTATCACATATTCCAAATGCTGCAAAGGTCTTCCTTTTCTTGAGCCAGAATCAGGCAGTCGTCCAAGTAAGGATAGATTTGTATTCCTTTTAGCCTGAAGTAAGCTATCACTGGAGCCAGAACTTTTGTGAATACTCTGGGCAGTAGATAAGCCAAAGGGCAATGCAGAGAACTGATAATGGAAATTCCCAGCTCAAACGCAGATACTTCCTGCAACTTAGTCTGATAGGCACATGAAGGTAAGCCTCCTTGAGATCTAAAGTTACCATCCAATGATCTTTTCCCAGCAGAGGTAAAAGCTGTTGCAACGTCAACATCTTGAACTTGGGAATGTCCAGATAAGTGTTGAGGATAGACAAATCCAA
Source organism: Protopterus annectens (assembly GCF_019279795.1). Classification (NCBI taxonomy): domain Eukaryota; kingdom Metazoa; phylum Chordata; order Ceratodontiformes; family Protopteridae; genus Protopterus; species Protopterus annectens. Next base: position 215,650,584 of record NC_056739.1, on the reverse strand, counting down.
AATTGGTCTCCACGTGTTCCCCTTTTTTGGTACTAGGAACAGGCGAGAATAAAATCCTAGGCCCCTTTCTGGCACAGGAACCGGCTGAATGGCCCCTATTTGAAGTAACAGAGAAATTTGCTTGTGAGCCTCTTTTCTTTGTAGAGGAGGAATGTCTGGCATGCCTTTGAAAGGAGGCAAGGTATGGAAATAAAACCTGTAACCGTGGTGAATGATATCCAATACCCATCTGTCTTGGGTAATTAAACTCCAATTTTCTTTGAAAAGTGCCAGCCTTCCTCCCAAAGGTGCTGCCAGGCGAGAAGGCTCTGGCAGCTGAAAAGGCAGGTCATTGGGTCTGTTTACGAAAGGACTGACCCCTGCCCTCACCAGAAGACTGAGCAGGTGAACTCCCTGTTCTAGGCCTAAAAGAACCTTGAGCTCTGCCCCTGCCACGTCTAGACCTACCCCTAGACTGGGAATCATAAGAAGGATATGTCCACCCCTTAGTAGGCCAATTTCTACTAAACTTCGGAGGCTGAACCTGCAAAAAATCTTTAACAGTCTGCATAGACTTAGCCTTGTCCTCCATTTTCTTTAAAACTGCTTCCACAGGCGAACCAAACAACACATCAGATTGTAATGGGGCATCTAGAATCCTTGTCTTAACATGCTCAGCCAAATTCTGATCCCTCAACCAGGCGTGCCTGCGAAGAACAGAACCAGTGGCAGCCACCCTCGAAGAGGCCTGTACAGCATCAAAACCACATTGCAAAGAATGCTTACCCACCTGTTCAGAAACATGAACTAAATCCTGCAACTCTTTACACTCAATACCTTCCGCCAGAGCATCCACCTTAGACTTCAATTGTGAAAGGAGATAATTTTGGTATTTTAACATGTGGAACTGGCAATTCAAAGCCCTCATGGCTAAAGTGGAAGAAGTATACACCTTCTTTCCCCATCTATCCAAAGCCCTTGCCTCTATCTGGAGGAACAGGATTTTTAACAACAGAAGCCTTAACACCTTTAGGCCCCTGAGAAACAGTTTCTGGGTCTGCCCTAGGACTCTTAAAAAGATACTTATGAGCTTCAGGCACCCTATAATACCTATCCGGTTTAACTGGAGCAGGAGGCAAAGAATCAGGGTTCAGGGAAGCCTCTGCAAAAACATCTTCCACCACATCCAGAACAGGAGGTATAGCCAAAGGCCTATGCTGGGGTAAAAACAAAAATTCCCTTAGCCTTTTCCTGGAATCAGAAAAATCTTGACCTTCCCATTTAAAATGCTCCCTCATGGAATGAAGAGTCTCTGAAAAAGAAAAATCCTCAGGAGGAGAAGCCGAAGGAGTAGAATCATCTACATCAGAATCCGAATAAGGAGGATACTCCTGCAAGTCTTCAGCCGAAGACTCAGAAGCCTCCGAACACTGCTCAAAACTCTCCAGCTCAGGTTCCACCCTAGGCCTCTTATCAGGAGGGGGCATAGAACCTCTAATCATAGTAATCAAATCTTCTGCCATTTTAAGCATATGTTTCTTAGGCAGAGACCCTGAAGAACTAGGAGAAACCCCCACTGAAGTTAAACCTGGCCTGCCTCTCAAAGAAGCCTTGGAAACAGAAGGGGAGGGCCTAACCACCTTAGGAAGGGAGGGGAGAACAGTTACTTGAGAAGCCCCCTCAGCCTGGCCTACCTCCTGAGAGGAAACATCCTGTAACAGTAAAGTCTCTCCCTGAGACTCCAAAGAGACTTCTGGCAGAACCTCCGGCTCCACCGAGCCCTCTAAAGAACCGACGTCCGGGACAGACGGCTCTTCCAACCTAGGCTTTGCTGCTTTGTCCTTGCGCTTTTTTGACGAAGCGGGCGTCGGAGCATCCGACGGCATTTTATAATTACAACGCTTCCCAAAAACTAACCTGGCACAGTCTAACCTTCTCTTAATAGTGCGTTTGTTAAATCTAGCACAAGAGCGACATCCAACAACGTCGTGCTCAGGCCCTAAGCAAGGTATACACAAGGTATGGTAATCCCTATGAGGTATCTGTTTCCCACAAGAAATACAATTATTCACTTTTTCTGACATCCGGTTAAATACTGAGGCAAGAAAAAACCAAAATATTCCCCAACAGGGTACTTAGCCAACTTTGATTCGGTCTGAAACTCCGACTTCAGAAAATTTCAGAACGCCAACCTGCACTCGCAAGACTGCTTCTGCATCGGACCATGCGGCAAAAAAGACTGAGGATATGACGTCGGTCATGCGCATTTGTACCCTGACGTCCTGACGTCAGACTAATGCGCCCTGACCGACGTCAGCCTTATACTTTGGTATTCGGGCCGACTGGGACAGCGGACTACCCAAGTGTTAGGACTGCAGCAATGTGGGATGAAGAACATCTTGGAATATGCAGAGGCAGCTGGCACAAAAGGAGGAAGCGTGAGTTTCTCTACAACGAAATTAAGATCCCAGGCTGGAGTAGGTGCCCTTCTGGGAGGATTTAAGTTGCAAGCACCTCTGAGAAACATTTTCATCAGGGAATGAGAGAAAATAGGCTGTTCAAGAAACCAACGAGCAGAAATGACTGAAGCATGGATCTTGATAGAGGAAAAAGACTACCCTGAAGCAAATCAGCCAGGTATTCCAGGATCAGAGGAAGGGTACGCCGAGAAGGAGATTCCCCTCTAGCCTGCATCCAGAGAGATGCTTTCCCAATTTGCTAGGGTAGGACTTCCTAGTACTAAGCCTCCCTCAGCACGTTAACCACCTACTGGGAAAGGGAAGAAGAAAGGGAAGGAGTTATAAAAGGAGCCATGCTGCCAAATGGAGAGACTGAAAATGAGGATGTAGAATGTTTCTCCTTTCCTGAACCAAAAGATCTGGCTTCAAAGGAAGATGCCAAGGAGGAAATTGGGAGAGACTGTGAAGCAGTGGATACCAATGCAGTCTGGTAGAAAAGAGGGGTAGAAGATGGTTGTCTGGCGAGAAGATCCACCTGAGGCGTACCCCAATGTTGAATGATGCTGTAAAAGACTGCTCTGTTCAGCTGCCACTCGTGAGGATCCAGGATTAGCCTGCTCAGCTGATCTGCCAAAACACTGAGCCTTCCTGGAAGAAACTGAGCTAGGAGATGCAGGTCCAGGTATGCTGCCATGGACCAAAGATTCATGCTTTGTCTGCACAGGGGTAAGAGCGAATCCCTCCCTGCTTGATGTACCACATGACTGTGGTGGTGTCCGTTCTGACAAGCAGGGTCCCTGGAGAATGAAGATGCTTGAAAGCTAGTAAGCCCTGCTGAACTGCAATCAACTCTTAGATTTGTGCAGGTGCATCTGATGGGCATTCCAACGTCCCTGTATGCATCTGCCATACAGGTGTGCTTCCCCAGGCATAATCCGATGAGTCTGTGGTCAGAACTTGTGTCAGGAGGTGGTCGAAAATGCATGCCTTTGTTTTGTAGACAGGCTGTTGCCCACCATATAAACTTCGTCTGCAGACATGGAAGCAGAGGAATCATCATATCCAGGTCGTGTGTGTGTTGACACCAAATGTTCTTGAGGTACCATTGCAATTTCCTCATATGCAGTCTTGCATATGGAATCATGAGAATATAAGATGCCATGAATCCCAAAGCTTGCAGGTATTTCCTTGCAGGGAGCTGGGACAGCCTTGCCAAGTCCTTGAAGTAAACTGAAAGAGTTGTCTGCTTCTCCTGGGTGAGATCATCTGGACGGCTGTGTTCAGACTCGCTCCCAGGAATGTTATCTCCTTGGATGGTACCATTTTTGATTTTTCCTCGTTCAGAGTGTAACCCAGGGAAGAGAGAAGAGTCTTTACAAATTCCAGATCTTTAACAGCTGTTCCTGAGAACTTGCTTGAATCAGACAGTCGTCTAAGTATGGGTAAATCTGAATTTTCTTCTGCCTGCAAAAAGCAACGACTGGGACCAGGCACTTTGCGAAGACTCTGGGACCAGTAAAGCTGAAGGGCAGTGCAGAAAATTGATAATTACTTGCCCACTCTGAAACAAAGATACTGCCTGCAACTTTCCCTGATAGGGATGTACAGATAAGCTGCTGAGATCCAAGGTTGCCATCCAGGAATCCTTCTCTAGCACTGGTAGCAAATGATGCAGAGTGAGCTTTTTGAACTTTGGAATTACTAGAAAAGTGTTCAGAATGGAAAGATCTAATATAGGATGCCAGGTGCCTTCTTTTTTTTGGAACTAGGAAAAGCCTGGAATAAAAGCCCTGGCCTACCTGCTGAGCAGGAACTAATTCTGTTGCTCCCAGAATAGAGAGAGACAAAATTTGTTTTTCTACTTCTACCCTTTGGTTTGGAGGAACGTCTGGGAATCCCTTGGGAGCTGGAAAGGTGCGGAAAGAAAACTAGGGACACTGTTCTGAGCACCCATTTGTCATCCATGATAGTGGCCCAGACATCTGCAAAAAGGGCCAACCTTCCCCCTAAAGGGCTCCCCAGGCAAGCAAGAACAGACAGAAGTTGGAAAAAAAGTCATTGAGAGTGTTTTGATTGAGATGGAGGCTTGGAGCTTTCCACCTTAGAAATGGAAGCCTGTCAAAGCCTAGACCTTTGAGAGGTAGCCGCCTGCCCCCTAGATTTGTAACCTCTAGTCTTGGAATGGTTTTGTTTGCTGTTATCAGGAAAGCTCCAACTCTTGGAAGGGTAATTCCTGCTAAAGCGAGGGGGTTGAACTTGCAGAAAATCCTTAACAGTTTGCATGGACTTGGCCTTATCCTCCATCTTCTTAAGTACCTCCTCTGCTTTGCTGCCAAAAAGACTGTTTTTATGCAAAGGAACATCCAAAAGCTTAGCCTTGACAGGTTCTGGAAGAGGCTGTTCTCTGAACCAAGCAGGTTTCCAACAGATCCAGTAGCCGTAGCCCTGTTGGTGGCTTTAAGGATGTCAAAACCACAATGTAAAGAATGCTTATTGACCAGACTGGCTGAATTCAGCCAATCCTGCACATCTTTACGCTCTGTCAAAACAGGTACACTTGCTATCCTAGACTTAAAAGCCTCCAAGATGTGCTGCTGGTACTTCAACATATGAAGACAATTGGCAGATCTAATAGCTAGAATGGCAGAGGTATAAACTTTTTTGCCCCACCTATCTAGGTTCCTAGATTCCCTGACAGAGGGAACAGGATTTCTGGTAACTGTGGCCTTAACTCCTTTAGGGCCTTGAGAAATAACCTCTGGATCCACCAACGGGTTCCTGAAAAGAAGCAGATGAGAATCAGGGACTCTGTAGTACCCGTCACGTTTCCTAGTAGCAGGAGGAACTGAATTTGGAGTCAAGGAATTTTCCAGAAAAACAACTTCCAACACAGGGGGAATAGCAAGAGGCTTATGGTGAGGTAAATCCAGAAACTCTAATCGGTTGTTTAGATTGGGGATAATCCTGTCTTTCCTATTTAAAATGTTCCCTGAGGGTATTCAAAGTATCACCAAAAGAGAAATCCTCTGGAGGAGAGGCCGAAGGGATGGACGCCTCTGCATCTAAATCCTCAAAAGGAGAAAAAGCCTGAGAAAAGTTCTTAGCAGAAATGCGGGAAGAATCACAACCTGAACAGAACAAAACCTCAGGAGAAACATCCCTACTCCTTTTAGGGGGAGGAGGCTGAGAACCCCTAAGAAGAGTCAACAGATCATTAGCCATTTTAACAATTTAGGATTGAGGGGAACGAGAAGAAACTGGGGCCTGCCTTTTCACATGCTTACAAAGGGAAGAGTTACCTGCAAGCCTGAAGGATTTGGGAGGCCTGGCAACTGCCAAAGTTGCAGCAGAAATCAAAGGAAGAAGTTTGTTGTCAGAATGCAAAACGGAGGCCTCGGACACTGGAGTCAGCTTAGCTGTTCTTGCTCCAGGAGAAGAGGCAACCGGCGACAGGTCGGAAGGCAAAATGGAGACCAAAGGCCTAAGGGACTGACTCAATCAAGGCCTGTGGATGTATGTCTGCGGACTACAAAAGCATCTCACTGGCTACCGCCTGACTGATGACCAACTTATCCGAGGACTTAGCTTTCTGAGGCCTGTTGCGGTCCTTATCCTTACGTTTCTTCGGAATATCCGAAGTCTGAAGATGGCAGACACCATACCAATGAACTTGGGCCAAACTCCAAAATGCCTAGCCAAAATCTTAGCCCGACGGACAGTACGCAGATTAAAGGAGGCACAGAGATCACAATTGGGAACATCGTGGTCAAGGCCTAAACAAATAATGCAATAGGAATGAAAATCTCTATGGGGAATCTGCTTTCCACAGGTAAGGCAATTAACTTTTTCTGACATTCGTTAAGGCAAGAAAAGAGGATCCCCAACGGGGTACTTAGTTGTAGTAGACTAACTCTTGTAGTTAAAAACCAACAAAGGTAAACTGCTGACTGGCACTCATGCATGAAAAGCTTCTGCTTCGGGCTCCACGGCAAGAAAGACTGACTAAGTCGGATGCCTCATTTTGTATCGGACGCCTTGAAGTCCTTTTCAACCGATGGCAGCCGGTCATTTTTACTTACCTTTGGTATTCTGGCTGATTGAGGGCTACCGGGAGCCGGATAACCCATTCGTTAGGACTGCAACAGTGAAACACGATGAACATCAAATGCTGCTTTGGACAGAAGGGTGCAAGATCAATCTCAGCTTTTCCTCACTGATCTTTATTAATCAACTGCAAATGAGTAAGAGGGAAGCCATTCAGAAATAGTCTTGTCTGTCAGACTGAGAAACTGACCGTCCCCCAGGACCTGCTGTTTTTAGTCCTTGAGTAATACTTAAACTACCCATTTTTTCTCGAGGCGAAAAGGTCTACATATGGCAAAACCCATTTTCCTGAACTTTTTTAGCATCCACTCGTGGGGGTCTGCAGCAGATCTGCACAGGTGGTCAGCCAGATTGTTGCTCTCTACTGGAAGATACTGCACTATTACGTGTGATCACATTTCTTTAACTGCCTTTCTACAGTTGCATAGCGGGCACCTCCCTGCTTATGTATCATACAACTGTGGTGTTGTCTACCAAATGGTGGGGGGTGGTTTCCACAGTTTGGTAGTCATCATGCCACTGTTCCCTGCCATAATCTCCTCCTGATTTAAGTGACTTTGGAGCAAAGTTTCCCACTGATCTTTCACCTGCAAACCACAATTGAGTACCTCAGGACAAATCTGAGGCACCTGATGTTTTAATTTGGTTTCCCATGTGGCATTTGAAGGACATTCCCTTGCTCTGTATGCAGACTTCTATCCACCATAATTCTTTCAAGCATGGGAGAAGCTTTATCTTGAAGCTTAGTGGGTGTTTCTGGTGGCACCACACATCTTTCAGAAACCTGTGTACTTTCTCATGTGCAGCTTGGTGAGGGGAATCCTAATGCAGGAGGCCATGTTCCCCAATATCCCAATTTTTCTGGTAGTTGATAACTGCTGTACTAGTGACTCAGATGTACTGAATCAGGAAAATAACCTTTTTCTGTGAGAGAAAAAACATTTGCTTTTCTGCATCTAGAAGAACGAACACCAATCTGTGACAGGAAATTAGACTGTACTTCTTAAGGTAGAATCCTAGATTCTCCCTTAACATGGTCCAGTGAAAAGCTTTTTTTTTTTTTTTTTTTAAAAATCAGGCAGTCCTGTAGATAGGGACAGATCTGCATGATATTTGTTCTGCAATAGGCAACTACTGGAGCCAGACATTATGAACCCTCTGGAAGAAGAAAATCTAAAGGCCCAATCCATCATAATAAGCCTGCCCTGAAATACAGATACCTTCTCTGTATGAATTTGCTATAGTAATGTAGAGATAAGTGTCCCAGAAATCTCTAATGAGCATGTAATCCTGCAGGGATGCATGGGCAGGAGCTTTTGAATAGTGAGCATTTGGAAATTTGGGGACCACCACGAACAGATTTAGCCCTGGTAAGTCCAGGATTGGTCTCACTCTCTTCTTGGCAATAGAAACAGTTAAGTATCCCAACCCCCAAGGGACCAATTCTACGGACCCTTGTTCTACAAGCAGATTGACTTGAACCTCAGCCTTTCTGAGTTGGCCTTTGTGGACAGATAGAATGTGTACTGGGTTTTGGAGGGAAAAACACTTGCAGTTTGCATCCTTGCTCATGATCTGAAGAATCCATTGGTCACGGGTAATATCTAGCCACTTGTTCAAGGAAAGGAAATGCCTTCCTCCTAAATTTGCTTTGGGGGTGGGGGGGTTGTTCAGCTGAGTAATGGTTGCTCTCCGTTGGACCCCTGGGAGGGAGTCTGCTAGGCTTAGGTCAACTGCCAAATTTGTTGTCTGAGGGGTCTGTCGTTCCTTGTACACCTTCCTCTGTCTTGATTAGAAAATTGGAAAACAGGACCAAGTACGGCAATTCCTACTGAACCCTGGCAGTATTACATGCAGAAAAACCTTTACATTCTGAAGGAAGTTAGCCTTGTCCTCCTGTTTCTTAAATAATGCTTGAGCTTTGGGTCCCAAGAGAAATCCTTTGTCAAGAGGTACATCCATGACTTCTGATCCTGCATAATTAAACTGTCCTCTTTCCCACGCAGGACTCCAGATCCCAAACCCAAAAGTTCCTGCCCTACCCAAGATATGCGCAAAGCATGAAATCCATACTGCAAAATGTTTTGCAGCCTGGGAACAAGAGTTGGAGTTCTAACAATTCTTTGTAGAAAGCTCCACATTACATCCCTACTTGTTTCCCTGCCATCAAGTCCAGAACGTTTTTCAGGCACTTAACTTTATTAAATTGACAGTTAAGACCTCTCAAGGCCAGGGTTACATGTCTGTATACATTTTGTCATTTATCCAGAATTCTAACCTCTTTCTCTCAGACAGTGGGTTCCTAGAGATACACTGACTTTTGGCTCCCTTAGGACCAGAGGAAACTATCTCAGGGTCTGCCACAGGCTTCTTATAGGTGTTTGGGGAATCCAAAACCCTAGGATAATGGTCTAGTTTCCTGGAAGTAGGTGCTTAGGAGTCAGGCTGCAAAGAAGAGTCCAGGATAACACCATCCACATCCTCTAAGACTGAAAGAATTGTCAGAGAGTCGTGCTCAGGAATCTTAAAATGCTCTCTTCTTACATAGAGGGTAATCCTGAGCCTCCCAGTTGTACTCCATATTATGGAGGTTCCTTTCAAAGTTAAAATCCTGAAGCAAGATTTTCTTCCCAGGTCAGAGAAAGCATATGGTGAAAAGGAAATTTGATCAAAGTGCATCAACTCATCTTCAGACACAAAAATTAAGAGACTTCAGATGGAGGATTTTTCTTGCTTTTGTCAGAAGATGATCCTGTCAGGGGTGCTACTAGGGCGCAGCTGTCTGGATATCTTGAAATCCAGGAGATCCTCAGCAAACCTGAGTAGGTCCTGCAGGAAGACCTGGAGTGACGAAAACCCAGAATGCCTGGGCTGAGGCAAGCTGGATTAAAACTTTGTGCATTTGGCCTTGGGCCTGGTTTTAAAGTGTAGCTTCACATGTACTCTGCTCAGGCCATGGGCAGGCAGTCACTGCCTACACTGGTCAGTTAAGTTCCTTCCATAGCTCAGGAGACTACCTTCCTCATCACTATACATGGGACAGGAGTCGGACACTGGTCTGAGATGCAATCACAGACCCATCCAACACCTCAAATAATTTGGCCCATGCAGACATTGAGGGAACACAACATTGCAGACTCCAAAAGGGTTTTGCTAAAGGCCTCATTTTCATGTTGATTGAAGGTGAATGTAAAATAGCCTCTCCATCATCAATAGTCAAGCCTGAGTGCACTATTGGTCTCCTATTGGCTAGCGTTCAATACCATGAAGTCTTCAAACATTTATTCCTATGAAGAAATACAGGCTCAATTTGCATGACAGATACCATAATGCACGCAAACCTCAGATGCTCCTTCTCTGAAAACTTCTCCAGCAATTCTGCCCAATGCTTAATCACTTTTGAAATGACCACACTGGGTGCAGCTGGACACTGTTAGAGCACAAGTAAAAACTAAACAGTACAGAAGTCCTGATAAGCAATTTACTTTCCACACTCTAGGCACACACTTGTTTTTGCCACTAGCATTAACTAACAGTAATTAAGAAAACTAAATAGACCCTTAATGGGGTAACTAAGATTTTGGCATTCTTAGCTCTGGCTTCGGACTGATCAACAGTACTACAAAGGTTGTATCCTGCTCCAATGCCACTAAAGAATAGGGAGCTGGCTAACAACTCTCATACCAAAATGACAAGAGCAGCACCTGCAGGGCCTGGAGGAAGGGAAGCATCTTTGGTTTTGAGGCCTGTGAAGGACTTTCAGAGAAGGCAATATCAAGAGATTGCCTGCTGCAACAGTGAAACACAAACATCTCAATTTGCGTATCGCTCCCCAACATAAAACAAGAGATTTAGATGTAAAATAAATATTTCAAAACAGCATGTTTAGTTTAAAGCTTTGGGTTCCATGCAATAACTATATCACACGATGGACCAATGAAAAATAAAAAAAAATAGTTATGTACTCGTCATACCTCTGAACCGGTGTTGTTTTCATCCTTCCTCAACTGATGGGGCTCTCTGATCCATCTTCAGCCACTCTAATAGACTTTGGGCTCTATAGCTTGAGTTCCTCCCATTACCCATAATCACTCTCTCCAGTTACCCCAGCTCGAGTTTGCCCACTATTCCATTAACCATAATACTACTAAACAGTAACAGCCACTAAAATTTCCTGAGGTAAAAAGAACAAAGTATTACTAGGGAATAGCAATGGTGAAGAAATGGAGAAGAGCATTTCTGGAGGCCACACAGCAAGACATTAAGGAATATCCCCTTAGTACATTCTAGGAAACAAGAATGGGGGGACTGGACAGCAGGAGGTTGAGGAAGGACAAACAGACAACACAGATGCAGAGTTATGGTGAGTACATAACTACAATCAGATGTCTTTTTTCGTCCATTCCTCAACTGATAGGACAGAGTCCCCAGCTACACTGGTCCTCAAAGGAGGATATTATGGAGAACAGCAGAGCCAAAAGCTGCTCTATTCCTAGATAAAATCTCTCTCTTTTAATGTATTATGGGTTATGACCATTAGACGATGTAGCAGCTGCACGTCATCTATGGAAGCTCTGGAGTTGAAGGCAGAAGACTTGCTCATAGCCCTGGTAGAATGAGCTTTAGGATGTTTGGGTGCTGGCAGGCCTTTAGATTTGTAAACAAAAACAAATGCTGTGTAATCAGTGAGCCATCTGGCTAAGGTTATCTTCAACACTGAGTGAGGAGATAACAGCAACATAGACAAAGGTAGGCCTGTCAAAAGCATTAAACCCAAAAGTAAATAAAGACAGACCAACACAGCCAAAATGATAAAACTTTAATGTAGGGTAAAGCACTTTCACACCCAAAAGGCACTTCAGATCAAAACACAATTCAAACATTTATAAAACACTATCAATAAAAGTAGTCACGTGATTTAAGTGCCAGTTTTAAAGGCATCACATCATTTAAGCCTGAACACCTATCAGCTTGCATCGTAATTATCTATTTCATTTCAGCATATTCAGTTGCATTAACAAAATCAAATCTCCTCAGATCTTTATACACAAGCTGCATCACCATAAACTTAAATACACATGTATTTTCACAAACGAACATGCTTCACAAGGGCATTAGTTATTTTACCCTTGCGTACATCATTTAAATGTTCAAAGATGCATGCCTTCAATGATCTATTTCCATAACCATAGATGTCCTTCTCTTCTATATGCTGCAGTACTTACTACATGAGGGAGTTCGCCTCTGGCTGACTTGTACGTCCGGCAAGTATACAGAAGTCTTAATGTTACTGTAAGGTAGGTGCGACGCCACACATCCAGAGTATGTCTATCATAAAAAGACGTCAGGTATAAAGTGGACATCAGCACGCACCAACCTCAGAGCTGAATGCCGCCAAGCAACAGCCTGGGCTAAGGTGAAAGAACCTGCTACCAGAAAAACAGACCAGTATTAGGGGAAATGCAGGTACAGAAAATACTGCAGCATATAGAAGAGAAGGACATCTCTATAGTTATGGTATGATTTTAAACAACTATTCTATGTCCTTCTATTCATATGCTGCAGTATTCATTAGATGAGGGAGAATGCCAATACTCATGCATAGGAAAGACTGGACGGAGGACCAGAAGCATTTTCTACAAAGCCATGCAGAATAGCTCTGGCAAATCCACAACTGGACCTGGAGATAACATCCAATTTAGTGTTTAGTGAAAGTATGCACTGAGGACCAGGTAGCTGCCTCCAGGATGGAACTAGTGTCCAAGCCTTTAAAGGAGAAACGCACCCACTGACTCAAACATGTTTATTTCATCATGGTTTGGTGTTTCCTACATTTTAACACCACTCTAGGACTATTTAGAGTTTTTATGAATATTTTTATATGTAATTTCTGAGTCTGACCACATGGGGTCTAGTATAGTGAAAATTCTGATTGTTTCGTCTGTCCCATAATGCAATGCTTGACTGCAAAAAAAAAAAAAAGTCATGTATGCCTATTTCATCCTGAAGCTCCTGCCACTGCATTGATTTTACATTTATCTGTCTTTCAGTCAAGTTTTAAGTAACATTTCATGTAATTCAGTGACTACTTAAAACACAAACAGTGCAAATGCCACATAACAGACTTTCATAGGTTCATAGATACTAGGCTATCTGCCCTAGGGCATTTATAAGCCTAACCCAAGTGTATTTGGCTTTCGCCTCCCTATTAGATTAGCCTACTATGCCTCTGTATAGTAGGTCACAGAAGGTAGCCCTTAAAGATTAGTTTACAATGCCTCTGTCGAACAGGGACACAAAAGAGTTCCCACGGGTGAATTTGCGATTTCCCATTAACGTGTCCAGATTTCGCTTGAAGAGGGTTCAGCGAGGGGCTATGTCTAACATGAATTGGTATTTTATTCCAGAGTGAGGGGAGCTTCTGGGAAATGAATCTGTCCCTCCAGGATGTCATATTTATTTTTGTGCTGAGGTTTAAGTCCCTGGAGCATGTAGCTCTAAGGGATTTGGATTTTTTGAGGTGGAGCATGTCCATTAATTCTGGGTTAGACATGGCTTTGTACATCAGGCATAGATTGCCTCTGAGTAGGTGGTAAGCAACTGAGTAGAGCTGGAGTTTCTTTAGTCTAGCTGCATAGGACATCTGTTTGTAGCCCATGATCCTCTTGGTGAGGTACTTTTGGGGTCTCTCCAGTTGCTGCACGTGTTGGGTAAGGTACATCCCAAATGGGGCATTGTATTCAATTATGGGCCTGATGAGTGACGAGTAGAGGGGCACAATGACCTCTCTTGATCTAGATGTGAACCCTTTCGTGATAAGGTGGGCTATATAGAAGGTCTTTCTAACCACTTTGGCAACGTGATTATCAAAGGAGAGATTACTATCTATGTTGGTCCCCAAATCTCTAATTACTTCTTCTGTACTTAATGGATTACCACCTATGTGGTAATTTGTGGGCACTGTTTTTCCCCAAAGGGGATGATTATGCACTTTTTAGCATTTAGCTTGAGGCCGTGGTTCTGGCACCAAGCATCAGTCTCCGTGAGACCCTTTTGGAGGATGTTTGTGTCAGCTGGAAAGTCAATTATGGCTCCCAGTTTGCAGTCATCTGCAAGTGTTAGCCTGAACCTCAAAGTATATACCGAATAAGAGAGGTCCCAGAACCGAGCCTTGTGCCACTTGTAACTGGTTTGGATTCGGACGTGGCACCTACGATTCTGACCATGTGGGTATTATCCCTGAGCCAGTTTGCAACCCATCTTGTGATATAGGGGTTGATATTTAAGCTGGTAAGCTTATTTATGATGCCTGAGTGGGGTATTGTGTCGAAGGCTTTTGCGAGGTCCAGGTAGGCTATGTGGACTACCTTGCCCTCATCTATGGCTTTGGTAACTGTTTCACAGAAATCAACTAGGTTTAAGAGGCAAGATCTGACCTTAAAGCCGAATTGGGTAGGGTCCAGTGTCTGGAGGCTCCCAATGTCTTTGTTTATGAGTTCCATGATAATACGCTCCATAGCTTTACAGACCAAACTAGTCAGGCTTATGGGGCGATAGTTCCCTGGGTCCGTTGTCACGCCACCTTTGTGGAGTGGGACCACTGTAGCTGCACGCCATTCTTTGGGTACATATCTTGTAGTAGGGCTAAGTTTGAACAGTGACTTAATGTGAGGGTTCAGTTGTTCTTGGAGCTCGTGTAAGACACAGCCTGGGACAACATCCGGTCCCCATAGATGCTGTGTTTTTCGCTTTGGAGAGGGCAGCTTTCACCTGTGCATCTGTGATGTCAGGAAGGTTACATTCAGGTGGGATAGGCATTTGCTCCTTTGAGGGGGAAGGGGGGGGGAGAGAAGTTAGCACTGAATCTGTCTGCCAGGATGTTGGTTATGTCTGTAGGTTCGGTATATTTTGTACCGTTATGCAACAATTCAGAGCATATCTGGGAGTTTCCACCCATATTCCTGACATAACTAAAGAAGGCCTTGTGATTAACTTTAGTGTCTAGGGAAATTTTTCTTTCGAAACTGGCCTTTGATGACTATGAGGGCTTGCAGTTTCTTGCTAATACTGATCAGAGATGCCTTCCCTTTTTGGGATTTTGCTCTGTCATGTAGTAGCTTCCTCCTCCTGTTGTATAGCTTATTTATTCAAAGTGCTTTTTACTGCTGCTTCTTTTTAGAATGCCCAAACCGCAGTGTTTTGTGAAGCCAGAAGTGTACCACTTTTGACTCATCTTCCATCCCCCTTAATACCCAACTTCCCTAGCTGTCAAAGTGCTAAGGGTAATTTGAACTGTTAGCACCTGTGACTGACACAGCCCACAGCAGGAGACTTGACGCATGCACTGCTTCCTTGTTCTAGCCTTTACTTTCTGTATGGGTAGGAAAAGGACCAGGCAGCTGTGACAACACAGCATGGGTGGGATTTTAGGAAGGTCATGGAAATGTCACTTTGGGGAAGGAATTGGCCAGAAAACTACCTGTATTCATAGGTGTTGAGGACATCAATGAATTGGAGATTGCAGCAAGCTTGGTCAGGGCAGGACAAACGTTTGTTTGAAAATGAAACCACCAGAGTACAGTAAGGTACTGTTCTAGACGAGAAAAACAGTCAATTTAAAATATTTTACATGCTGTCTTCTTTACTCATAGCAGGGACAGTGAATAGGGAGAAAAAGGACAAATTTGTTGAGCATTTAATAACAGAATCCCATTGTTCTCCTTTAAAGGCTCCTGAGGAGGACACAGCCTTAGCAGAGTATGCCTTCACAGGGGAAGACAGGCTCTTCCCATTGGAAGAATAAAAAAAAATAGATTTAGATCCAAGAGGAATGGAAAGGAAATAGTCTGCCTGGAAACAGGTTGACTCACGGCCCCTTGGGTGGTAAGAAACAGGCGCTCAGATTTGCAGACAGAATATTTTGTCTAGGTATCCAAGTTGTCTGTGTACATCCAAAGTGTGTAGAATCCCCTCACTGGAAGACTGAGAAGGATAACAGGTGGGAAGGTTGATAGACAGTGATATCATTAACCACCTTGGACATAAAAAAAGGGATTAGTGAGTAGAGATACCCTGTCCCTATGGAAGACAGTAAAGGGGAAGATGAGACATCAAAGCCTGCAACTCAGACCCTTCTGGCGGACGTAATGGCCACTACCAAGACAGTTTTCCAAGTGCAGTGCTGTTGGAAAGAATAACTTGCCAACTCAAAGGGGGCCAGGGTACGTTTCTCCAAAACAAAGTTTAGATACCAAGGAAGAGGAAAGTACAGTTGTGTACCTACCATAAATGTAGATGTTAGAGTGTATTCACTGTTGCAGTCATTACTCTTGGGTTATCCAGCTGGCAGGCTACCCTCAGTCGGCCAGAATTCCAAAGTCTAGGTCCGGCGTCAGCTGCTGTCGCCTCTTCCCTGACGTCAGTGCGCCAGGGGTATAAAAGATGCAGCAGATGCCATTTTCTTCAGTTTTTCCTGCCCCAGATGTCAGGTGCCCCCAAATTGGTACGCTGAAAAATATGCCAATAAAAATGCATGCATAAAAATAACATTTCCTTCATCTACAAGCAAATACACCAAAAAGGTTGTATAGGATAGAGAAGTGCAGAAGTCCCAGTGAAGAAAAGGGGGATGGTGGGTGGGTAACCTGGACTGCAACAGTAAATACACTCGAACATCTACATTTATGGTAGGTACACAAAGTACAGTTTTGTACCTACCATAAATGTAGATGTCCGATAGGCATGCATCTGCAGTCCTTACAAATGGGATGTCCTGTCGTCAGTCAGCCCTTCGGTCGGCCGGATTCCAAAGTCTGGGTCTGGCCTCGGCTGGTGTCGCACTTCACCCGACGTCATAGCTGCAGTTCTTCGGGTATAAAGGCATCAGCCGACGCCATTTTCCTCAGTGTTTCTTGCCCCAGATGCCAGGAGCCCTCTAGGAAGGCTAAATTTGGATAAATGCAAATGGTTCCAAATAGTAGAGCAAACAAAAAATAAGCATGTATGTACATATATACAAACAAATACACCATAATAGATTCCCCCAGCTAGCTACAAGATGGGCAAATACCCTAGGAGTACCACAGAGGGGAAGGAGGGTGGGTAATCCTGACTGCAGATGCATGCCTATCGGACATCTACATTTATGGTAGGTACAAAACTGTACTATGTCCTTCAAGGATGCATCTGCAGTCCTTACAAATGGGTAGAATACCGTAGCCAAACTGGGGGAGGAGGAGAAATAATATTATGGTGTAGTTAAGATCCCTTGCAAAACAGCAGTGGCAAAACCTGCTCGGGATCTGGAGTATAAAGGTAAATTATAATGCTTGGCAAATGTATGCACGGAGCTCCAAGTAGCAGCCTCTAAAATGTCTTTGGTAGCCACTCCTCGTAGAAAAGCTGTGGTAGTGGCTGTTGCCCTTGTAGAGTGAGGCCTGATATTTTCTGGAGTTTTCTTCCCATGATAGGAGTAACAAAATCTAATGCAATTTCCTATCCACTTAGAGATTGTCTGTTTTGAAATTGCTTTTCCTTCCATTCCTGTTGCATATGCTACCAGTAGTTGGCCAGTTTTTCTATTGCCCTTGGTCCTGTCCAGGTAGTAGCGTAGTTGTCTATGTACATCCAATGTATGCAACAGTCTTTCCCCCCTGTTCTGTGGGTTGGGGAAGAATGTAGGTAGATGAATAGCTTGATTTAAAGATACCCTGGAGACCACCTTTGGCATAAAAGTAGGATTTGTTCTCATGGACACTATCTTGATGGAAGATCAGGAAGGGCTGTACTGCCATTAATGCCTGTAGCTCAGATACCCTTCTTGCTGAAGTGATTGCAAGCAGGAAAGCAGTTTTCCATGATAAGTATTGTAAGTCTGCTGTTGCTGCTGGTTCGAAAGGAGGGAGTGTCAACTTTTCTAGCACAAAGTTCAAGTCCCACGCTGGCAATGGTGGCTTCCTAGGTGGTTTTACATTTTTAATTCCTCTTAGAAACTGCCTGAGCAGAGGATGTGAGAAGACTGGAGGATCCAAGTTGTATTCTGCTGAAATAGCTGATGCATGAATCTTAATGGAAGAATAGGACAGGCCATTGTGGAAGAGCTCTGCCAAGTATTCCAGGATGTTGGCTACGTTTACCAGTGACAAATTTTCTCCCTTTGCAGTACTCCAAATGTGATATCTTTTCCATTTTGCTGAATAATATTTTCTTGTTGAGGGTCTGCGAGCCTCCAAGATAATGTCTTTAACCCTTTGGGATAAATTTGGGTTATTTGGTCTTATGCAATGTTCCAGGCAGTCAGCTGCAGTGTTTTCAGGTTTGGGTGCTGTAGTTGTTCTGTGTTAACAGTAAGGGAACTAGAGGTAGAGTCCATATTTGTTCCCGAGACATGTTCCTCAGTAATGGGTACCAATGCTGCCTTGGCCAGTCTGGAGCTATCAGGATGATCCTTGGACGGTCCTCTGATTTTCAATAGCACCTTGTGCATCAAAGGAAGCGGTGGGAATGCATATGCGGTCAGATTTTTCCAACTGAAAGATAGGGAGTCCACTTTCCAAGCAAGTGGGTGGTACGTCCTTGTGCAGAATTTCTTCAGTTGGTGATTGCGTGGGGATGCAAATAAGTCTATTTCTGGTAGTCCCCACTTTCTTGTAATGGTTTTGAAGATGTCCGGATGCAGCATCCATTCGTGGGCATCCGTGGTAGTTCTGCTTAGTATGTCTGCTAGAATGTTTTCTTTTCCTGGCACAAAAATTGCTTGCAACTGAATGTTGAAGCTCAGGGCCACATTCCAGAGGTCCATTGCCATCCGGCATAGAGGGTACGAATGTGTGCCTCCCTGTTTGTTGATGTACCACATAACTGTGGTGTTGTCTGTCCTTATCAACAGTTGACCTTGTCGAAGAAGTGGTCTGAATGTCTGAATTGCCAGTTTTACTGCCAGCATTTCCTTTTGATTTATGTGTAGGTGCAGCTGGTCTTGAGTCCATAAGCCTTGTATGCACTTGTCCAGCATGTGCGCCCCCCAACCGAGGTCTGAGGCGTCTGTTGTAATTGTCTGGCTTGGTTGAGTGCTGTGGAAGGGCAGTCCTTTGTTTGATTGACAGGCCTGAGCCCACCATTGGAATTCTTGTTTCAGGCATGGGATTATTGGAATTTGGGTTTCTAGGCTGTGCTTGTGCTGAGACCATAAATTCCTTAGGTACCACTGGAACTTTCTCATATGCAGTCTGGCATGTGGAACCAATATTATGCAGGATGCCATGTAACCCAGGGCTTGCAGGACTTTCCTTGCTGTTAGCTGGTTCTGCTTTGTTAATGCCAAGAAGTAGAGAGGGAGTTTCTCGTGTTTTTCTACTGTTAGGAATGCCATTTGTTTTGATGTGTCCAGCTCTACCCCCAAAAAGGTTATCCTTTGGGATGGTATCAGCCTTGACTTTTTTATATTGACTGTGTATCCCAGGGCTTGCAGTAGATAAATGACCCTTTGCAAGTCTTCTGTTAGCTTGTTTTTGTTGTCTGTTTGTAACAGGCAGTCGTCCAGGTAAGGGTAGATTTGGATTCCCTGAAGCCTGCAATGAGCAATTACTGATGCCAGGCATTTCGTGAACACTCTGGGCGCAGTAGATAAGCCAAAGAGCAATGCTGAGAATTGATAATGCTCTGATCCTGCAAGAAATCGGAGGTATCTTCTGCAATTTGGTCGTATGGGGACGTGCAGGTATGCCTCCTTGAGATCTAGAGCTACCAGCCAAGACTCCTTGCCCAACATGGGAAGAAGCTGCTGTAGGGTCAGCATTTTGAATTTTTGGGACAATGAGGAATGTGTTTAAAGCGGACAGGTCGAGAATAGGTCTCCATTGGTTTTCTTTTCTTGGTACCAGGAAGAGTCTGGAGTAAAATCCCTGTCCTTGTTCCATAGATGGTACCTTTTCTACAGCTCTCATCCTTAGTAAGTGAGTTATTTGTTTTAGAGCTTCTGCCTGTTGATTTGGAGGTAGGTTTGGCATTCCTCTCTTCCTTGGTAGAGAATGGAAGTGAAACCTGTAACCTTGGTCTATTGTCTGCAAAATCCACTTGTCTCCTGTGATGTAATGCCAGTTTACCGAAAATAAGGCTAGCTTCCCGCCTAAGGGTGCTTCTAGTTGTTCCCTGGTAGGCGGTGCCAGAGCCAAGTCACTGTGATTGTCCTCTAGTAGTGGTGGTGGCTGTTATCTGTGGCTGTACCTCGCTGGTTGTTGGTCTGCCACTGACGTCCCCTGTAGGCACCTCTGGATTGACCTCTGCCTCTTGAGCGCCTATTCCTGCCTCTCTGAGCTCTGGAGGTGTCTGGAAAGGACCAATTCTTGGAGGGCCAATTCCTGCTAAACCTTGGAGGTTGGACCTGTAAGAAATCTGTCACTGTCTGGACAGATTTTGCCTTCTCTTCCATCTTCTTCAGCACCTGTTGTGCAGGAGAGCCAAACAAATTGATCTTGCCCATGGGAGCATCTAGTAGCTTTGATTTGACATGGTCAGGTAAGGCCTGCTCTTTTAACCATGCATGTCTTCTGATCACTGTGCCAGTCATGGCTGATCTAAAGGAAGCTTCCAGTGCATCATAGCCGCATTTTAAGGAATGATTACTGACCTGTTAAATGTTATGTACCATTTCCTGAATAGATTTTTTGTCTAATGGTTCATCCGAGGACAGCCTTTTAGTTAACTGGTCTAACATAAATTCTTGATACTGGATCATGTGGAATTGACAGTTCAAGGCCCTAGCTGAAAGAGTAGCAGAAGTGTAAACTTTTTTACCCCATCTCTCTAAGGACCTGGATTCCCTTTCAGAGGGGAGGGGGTTTTTGGCAGAGGTAGCTGCTATAGCCTTAGGTCCCTGGGAGATAGTTTCGGGATCTGCAAAAGGAGCCTTATACAAATGATGATGTGTGTCCGGGACCCTGTAGTACCTATCGGGCTTAGCAGGGGCCGGAGGTAGTGAATTAGGAGCAGTACAAGCATCATTAAATGCATCATCCACAACAGAGTGAACTGGAGGGATGGCTAAAGGCCTATGCTGTGGTAAATGCAGAAAGGTTCTAAGCCTTTTTCTAGAGTCTGAAAAATCCTGGCCCTGCCACTGAAATTGTTCCCTCATAGCATGCAAGGTTTCCCCAAAGGAAAATTCCTCAGGCGGAGAGGCAGAAGGAATGGACTCTTCACCATCAGAGTCTTCATAAGGGGAGAAAGGGCCCTCTGGAGGGTTTGAATTATCTGAATCATCAGAGGAGTCATCTGTAGAAACTGGCTCAGGGGGCTCTGCTCTAGGCCTCTTCTCTGGAGGAGGATGAGAGGCCCTGTCTGGGTGAGGTTGGGATCCCCGGATCAAAGAAATGAGATCCTCTGCTAGACTAAGCATTTGTGAACTAGAGCTAGGCCTGTGAGAGGGGGTCTTAGCAGGCACAGATTTGGAAGATTTAGCTGCTTTAGCCCTGGCAAAGGCCTTAATCGACATGGTTGCAGGTGGCCTAGCAGCTCCACGTGCAGGGGTTGAAATATCCAAGGGTATAGTATCAGATAATTCCTGGGAACCTGCAAGAGCAGGTGGGATTTCAGAAGCCGATTCCACCAGGTTGGATGAGGCCTCGGTAGGAGGTAAGCTTTCAGCTGAAGGAAGAACCGCGAGCTCGGTTTCAGCCGAAACAGAGACACTCGCGGTTGGCTTAACCGCGGTTTCGGCTGAAACCGCGGACCGCGAGTGTCGGTCCTTTTCCTTGCGCTTTTTAGATATTTGCGTAGTCGGAGGATCCGACGGCATAATGTAAGCAAAATCTGAGCCGAAAAACTCCTCAGCAAATTCCGACCGACGTCTAAGCGTCCGTCGGTTAAAAGAAGCACAGGCTAGATAAGCTGCTACGTCGTGGTCTGGGCCTAAACAAGGTAAGCAGTAAGAGTGGAAATCTTTATGAGGTATTTGTTTCCCACAAGTTAAACAGTTATTCACTTTTTCTGACATCGGCTGAGGCAAGAAAGAGTCCCCAACGGGGTACTTAGCTTTTTAGAAGTCTTCGGTAGAAGAAGTATTCGGTAGTAGTAATCTCTGGTTCTGACTGACCGGCACTTGCGAACAGCTTCTGCTTCGGGCGCCACGCGGCAAGAAAGACT
Source organism: Protopterus annectens (assembly GCF_019279795.1). NCBI lineage: Eukaryota > Metazoa > Chordata > Ceratodontiformes > Protopteridae > Protopterus > Protopterus annectens. The sequence continues at coordinate 215,628,901 of NC_056739.1, read as the reverse complement.
GAGGAAAATGGCGTCGGCTGATGCCTTTATACCCGAAGAACTGCAGCTATGACGTCGGGTGAAGTGCGACACCAGCCGAGGCCAGACCCAGACTTTGGAATCCGGCCGACCGAAGGGCTGCCTGACGACAGGACAACCCATTTGTAAGGACTGCAGATGCATCCTTGAAGGACATCTGTACTATGTTCGTGTTTCACTGTTGCAGTCATTACTCTTGGGTTGAATCCCAAAGCAGAGGAAGGGTGGCTGGGCTAAATAGGATTATGAAAGGCTATAAGGCCCTGCAGAACTGCATTGGCAAAGCCTGCTCTGGATTTGGAGTACAGAGATAAGTGGTAGTGCTTTATGAAGGTGTGCACTGAACTCCAAGATATCTTTGGTTGGTACTCCTCTGAGGAAGGCTGCTGAAGTGGCTGCTGCTCTGGTGGAATGAGGCCTAATGCCCTTAGGCACTGATTTGCCACGTTGAAAATAACAGAAACGGATGCAATGGCCTGTTTTGAGATAGCCTTTCCTTGTGATCCTGCAGCATATGACACTAAGTTGCTCAGTCTTTCTGAAAGCTTTAGTTCTGTCCAAGTAGAATCGTAACTGCCTGTGTACGTCCAAACAATGCAGAATTTTCTCACCCTTGTTCTGTGGATTAGGATAAAAGGTTGGCAAGTGAATGGTTTGGTTAAGGGGCACACTGGACACCACCTTAGGCATAAATGTAGGGTTTGTCCTCAGAGAAACCCTGTCTGGATGAAAAATTATGAAAGGTTCCACAGCCATGAGTGCTTGTAACTCCGAGACTTGCCTTGCAGAGGTTATTGCTAGGAGCAGAGCTGTTTTCCAGGATAAGAATTTTATATCTGCTGTTGATGCTGGCTTGGAAAGGAGGTAGTGTGAGTTTTTCCAAAACATAATTGAGGTCCCAGGCCAGAATTGGTACTCTCCTTGGAGGCCTAATGTTTCTGGCCCCTCTGAGGTACTGCCTTAGTAAAGGATGAGAAAAGATAAGTGGTCCAATATTGTAATGGGCTGAAATAGCAGAGGCATGAATCTTAATTGACGAGTAGGAAAGGCCTTTGTTCAGCATCTCAGTTAGGTATTGTAAAATCTGAGGGATATTTGGTACACACGTGTCAATGCCTTGTTCTTGGTTCCAAGCACAGAATCTCTTCCATATTTCTGCATAAGATTTTCTGGTGCTGGGCCTCCTGGCCTCCAAAATAACACCCATAACAGCTTTTGAAAGAGGAGTGTTTTGAATGGCTACATTATCCGCCATGCTGCCAGATTTAAGGTCCCGAGTTGGCTGTGCAGGATCAGATTGTTTTTTTGAGTCAGCAAGTGAAAAGTTTGACGCAATATCCATGCTGGACCTTGAGACAAGCTCTTTAGGATTGGGTACCAGTGTTAGCGTGGCCAGTCTGGGCAATCAATATAATTTTTGGCTTCTCGTCTGACCTTTAGGAGTACCCTGGGAAGGAGAGGCAGTGGGGGAAAAGCATATACCGTTAGATTTTTCCAGCTGAAGGATAGGGCATCCACTTTCCATGCTTGCTTGTGATAAATCCTTGTGCAAAATCTCTGCAATTGGCAGTTGTGGGGGGAGGCAAATAGATCTATGTCTGGGCATCCCCATTTCCTTATCATGCTGAAGACTTGTGGATCCAGTCTCCATTCGTGGGGATCCATGAGGTTTCTGCTTAGTTCGTCTGACAGAATATATTTGTTTTTCCTGGCAGGAACTGTGCTTGCAGGTGAATTTGAAAAGTCAATGCTGTGTCCCATAAGGTCACTGCTTGTCTGCAGAGGGGGTAGGAATGTGTATCTCCCCCTGCTTGTTTATGTACCACATGATCGTAATGTTGTCTATCAGTAACTGCCCAGGATGAAGCAGGTCCTTGAAAGCTGTCAGGGCATTTTGAACAGCTAGCATCTCTTTTTGATTGATGTGAAGATGCATCTGGTTTGTAGGCAATGTGCCCTGAATGCATTTTCCTGCCATATGGACTCCCCAGGCATAATCTGATGCATCCGTTGTCAGTGTCTGTCCGGCTGTGGGTAAACTGAATGGCAGACCCTTGTTGTGGTGACAGGCTTCTGCCCACCATCGATACTCCTGATGCAGGCAGGGAATGAGTGCAATTACTGTCTCCAAGCTGTGGCAATGCTGAGTCCCAATACTTTTTAGATACCATTGTAGTTTCCTCATATGCAATCTGGCATATGGAATTAGTAGAATGCAGGATGCCATGAAAACCAAAGCCTGCAGGATTTTCCTTGCAGATAGGTGGGTTTTTGTTGCCAATTTCTTGAAGAAGTCAGTTGCTTTTGTCTGGCGTGAGATAAGCCATCTGGGCAGTTGTATTTAAGCTTGCACCCAGGAATAATATCTCTTGAGAGGGCACTAGTTTTGATTTCTTTTAGTTTACTGTGTACCCTAAGCCAATTAGTAATCTTTTTACAAACGCCAGATGCTTTAGAAGGTCTTTGTTCTCTGCTTGAATTAGGCAGTCGTCCAAGTAGGGATATATTTCAATTCCTTTTTGTCTGCAAAACGCAATTACTGGTGCCAGGCATTTTGTGAAGACCCTGGGTGCAGTAGATAAGCCAAAGGGCAGTGCAGAGAACTGGTAATGCATTGAGCCAGCTATGAATCTGAGGTATCTTCTGCAAGATTGTCTGACTGGGACATGCAGGCATGCCTCTTGGGTCCAAAGTTACGAGCCAAGCCTTCTTGCCCAGCATAGGCAGTAACTGCTGTAGAGTCAACATCTTGAATTTTGGAACTTCCAGAAACGTATTTAGTATAGACAGGTCCAATACTGGTCTCCAGGTTTTGTCCTTTCTGGGTACTAGGAAAAGTCTGGAGTAAAATCCTTGCCCCTGCTCTTGTTGTGGTACTAGCTGAATGGCCCTCATGTCCATGAGGGCTGTAATTTGTTTTTGTGCTCCTGCCCATTGATTGTGTGGGCAGGTCTGGCATACCTTTCGATCTTGGTAGAGTGTGAAAATGGAACCTGTAGCCTTGGGACACTGTTCAGGACCCATTTGTCTTGGGTAACCATTTTCCAATTTGATGAAAAAAGTGCTAGTTTTCCCCCTAAGGGGCTGCCAAAAGAAAAGTGCTTGGTACTGGTAGAGGAAAGTCATTGGGACAGTTTCCTGTAAGGTTGTGATTTGTCTTCTCTGCTTTTGGAGGTAGGAGCACCCCATTGTTTAGGCCTGTATGAGCCTTGGGGCTGAGATCTGCCTCTGGGACACCTGTATCTGCCTCTTTGTGGTCTGTCTGACACTGGAAAGGACCAATTTTTCGAAGGCCAGTTCCTGCTAAACCTGGGTGGCTGTACCTGTAGGAAAACCTTGACTGTTTGCATGGATTTTGCTTTATCCTCCATTTTTTTCAACACCTCTTCTGCTTTAGTACCAAACAAAGTATCATGCTGTAATGGTGCATCTAATAATTTTGCTTTAACATGATCAGGCAGAGTCTGTTCCTTTAACCAAGCATGCCTTCTGATAACAGAACCTGTAACAGCAGCCCTGCAAGAGGCCTCCAGTGAATCATAACCACATTGCAAAGTATGCTTTCCCACTTGTTCTGCTGCATGCAATAAATCCTGCAATTCCTTCCTTCAGAGGGGGCAGGGTTTTTTGCAGTGGAAGCTTTAACCCCCTTGGGACCCTGAGATATAGTTTCTGGGTCAGCATTGGGGTTTTTATATAGGAATGTATGAGAATCCGGGACCTTGTAGTATCTGTCTGGCTTAGCAGGTGCAGGGGGTCTGTGCTGAGGAAGTAGCAGAAGGTCTCTGAGCCTTTTCTAAGATTCAGAATAATCTTGGCTCTCCCAGTGGAAATGCTCCCTCACAGTATGCAGGATTTCCCCAAAAGAATAATCCTCAGGAGGAGAGGCTAAAGGAATGGATTCTTCAGCATCAGAATCCTCATAGGGAAGCATGGAGTAATCCTGTTCAGAGGAGGAATCAGAGGAAATAGAAACCTGATCAGAAGAATCCTACTCTGTCTCTTGCCTAGGCCTCTTATCAGGAGGGGGATGGGAGCCCCTGATCAAAGTAATTAGGTCTTCGGCCATTTTGAGCATCTGTTTTTTAGGCATGGAAGTCTGAGAAGGAGAATGTTGTACTTGTTTCTTTGTCTTTAGTGCTGCTTTAGTCTTTGAAGCTGAAGATGGCTTAATATATAGTTGTGTAGGTCTGAAGACACCCTCAGAAGCTGATGCCTGCTCAGCGGTTCCGGACCCATCTGAGGGAATGATTTCAGAGTGTCCAATACCTTCAGTATCCAGAGGCCCAGTCAGCTCCACGTGGGAGTCGGAAGCAGCCTGTGGCTCTGAGGTAGTGGGCGCCAGGGGCTGCGAAAGCACCTCACTGAGAAATGGTGAACCGGCGACTGGTCTAGTAGAGGCTTTGTCTGTTTTGGATCTCGGATGCCTATCCTTTTCTTTGTCCTTGCGTTTTTTGTAAACTCCGGTTGTCGGCTGGTCCAACGGCATTATATAATTAAATCTTCGGCAAAAGTAATGAAATGCAAAATCGAACAGACGCTTGATAGTGCGTTGGTTAAATTTAGCACAAAACCGACAACTAGCAACGTTGTGATCAGGGCCTAGGCAAGGAACACAGTGAGAGTGAAAATCCTTATGAGGCATTTACTTCCCACAAGAAATACAATTGTTAACTTTTTCTGACATCGGTCTGGAGCAAGAAAAAAAATTTCCCCAACTGGGTACTTAGCTTTAATGAATACTTCGGTTCTGAAATTCAGATTCGAAAATCTCAGGAGTCGGCCGACTGGTACTTGCGAACTGCTTTTGCTTCGGGCACCAAGCGGCAAGAAAGATTGAAGAAAATAGCGTTGGCTGCATCTTTTATACCCCTGGTGCACTGACATCAGGGAAGAGGTGACAGCAGCCGACGTCAGACCTAGACTTTGGAATTCTGGCCGACTGAGGGTAGCCTGCCAGCAGGATAACCCAAGAGTAATGACTGCAACAGTGAAACACGATGAACACGTGGCTTCCCTGGTGGTCTGAATTGAAGGACATCTTTAAAGAAATGTTTGACTTCCAACCAAGAAGCTAAAGGAGGTGACATACGCAGACAACATGAAATAGCTGAGCGATTGCCTTTTACAGACAGCCCACTCTTCATCAACTCTCACAGATAGATGTCCCAGTGGCTTTTTCCTAACAGCGTTTTTTAAGACACCATATGGAAAACCTCTTCCATCTGCAAAAGTAGGATTTCCTTGTAGTGGGTTTCCTGGGCTCCCGAAAACTTGCAGCACATCCTCTGAGAAAAGGTGTCTGAAGGGAACTAGAACCCTATCACCCACAGGGTCAGGTTCAAAGTGGACAGCTATGGATGCACTAGAGTCCCTTGTCCTGTGTTTTGCAGGTCCATCCTGTGGGATGACTTGTGGTGACTGCCTCTGGCTAAATGCAGTAGAAGGAACTAATGCTGTCTTGGCCAAAAAGGAATCACCAGCAAGATTTTTTGGTTGGTCCCGCTGAATTTTCAATAAGACCTTTTGAAGAGGAGGTAAGTGAGAATGCATAAAGAAACATTCCCTTCCAAGAAAAAGAGCAGTCACCTTTCATGCCAGGGGATGCAGAATCCCGGCATAAAATCTGGAAAGTTGTCTGTTCACAGGGGAGGTACACATCTATTCAAGGTGTAGCCCATCGATGAACCAGGTCCAGAAACACATCCCTGTGTGACTGAGACCTGATCATGAGACTGAGTCATGGACCTGCTTAAAGTGTGTGCTATCACATTCTGGGCTAAAGGAAGGTAAACAGCCTGAAAAGAGATTTGGCTTTGTAAGGCTCCCAGGCCTGAAGGGCTAGTCTACATAGGAGATAAGACTTTGCCCCTCCTTGTTTTTTGATGTACCAAAGGACTGTGGTGTTGTCTGTGAGCCACCTTAATATTCCTGGAGAAAGCATGGGTTTGAAGATTTGAAGGGCAAAAAATCAGAGCCCTTATCTCTTATGTTGATGTGCTCCTTTGTCTGGGTTGTAGACCATGCATCCCTGACTAAGTTTGTAGAGTTGCACCCCATCCTGTGTCTGAAAAACTGGTGTAGAACTCCTGGGTGGAAAGGGGGGCTGTAGAGGCAGGCCTGGATTCCTTGAAACCTAAAGGATCTACCAATCTAACTGTTATTCCAGTCCATCCTTGTTTAAAAAAGCAAAGTCAGAGGAAGGGAGTGTTGCATCCAAACTGTCCTTAAAAAAAATACTGAATTTTTCTCATGTAGCTTGATCAAGAGAAGCATGGGGAATAGCAGATGCCATTAATCCCAGACAACGTAGGAATTCCCTAACAGTCGAGTCCTGCAGGGGTAATAAGGAACAGGACCTGCTCTGTGTACACGGAGGCTAGCATCCTGGCTGAATTTTGCAACCGAGAAAAATGTAGTCTTGAGAATGGGACAGAGAGGACTTTTGATAATTTATTGTGAAGCCCAAACATTCTAGAGGTGAAATCGTGAAGGTTAGACTGTTTAGAAGGTGGTCTAGGGACTGGGCCTGGACGATCAGATCTAGGCAAGGGAAAATCTGTATACCCTGAAGTCTGTAATAAGCTAGAACAGGAGCCAAGCATTTTGTGAAGATCCTCAATGCTGTAGACAGACCAAAGGGCAAAGCACAAATGAAAATGTGAAGAAGCAACAGACAAAGAAATTTCCTGAAATGATGGTGAATGGGGATATGAAGGTAGGCATATTTTATGTCTAATGACAGCAAGAAGGCTTGGGAAAGATTGGTTGGCAAAGTCAGGATTCGAAAGTTGGGAACTTTCAGAAAGGTATTTAAATGGGAAAGGTCCAGAATGGGTCTCCAGGCCCATCCTTCCTGGGGAACAAAAACATCCTGGAGAAGAATCATTTTCCTAGTTGAGAGGGGGGACATTCTGAATAGTCCCTTGAGAAAGGAGAAAATAGTTGTGTAAAATCTTACAATAACCATAGATGTCCTTCTCCATGCTGCAGTATTCTTAGTGTTGGATTCCCAATCTCAGGCAACCCGAACATTGGCTCCTACACAAAAGCTTAAGCCTGGTTGCTGTACATGTGTAGGACGTCACATGTAGAGCCATAAACCAGGGACCATAAATGTGACGTCTGCATGCACAGACCTCAGAACTTAAATGCCCAGTTGGACAGTCCAGTAAAGAGAGCCAAATGATGTCCATAAGAAGTGCAAAGTGCCATTTGCTGGCTAGTCTGACAGGGTGCTCTTTAGACAGGTCCAAAGGAATAAAGGGGGGAAGGAATACCACAACATGGAAGGACATATATGGTTAAAAATTTTACACAACTATTTTACTTCCTTCTATCCCTATGTTGCAGTATTCTTAGTGTGGGAGAGTGCCGCAGCTTAGGAAGAAGGGTGGAAGAAGAGGTAGTGGATTCCAGAAAGCCCTGCAGGACTGCCTAGCAAACCCTGCCCTGGCTCTGAAGATATGGTCCAATTTGTAGTGTCTGGTAAAACTGCATATGGTGGACCAGGTGGCTGCCTCCAGAATGAAGGCTGTGTCCATACCTTTTAGGAAGGCTTTGGAGAATACCACAGCCCTGGTAGAATGAGTTCTTACTCCTTGGAGTAGGTCCTGGCCATGGTGGGAGTAGCAGAAGCAGATAGTTTTTCTGATTCAGCAGGAAATGGTTTGTTTCAAGACTGCTTTGCCCAGGGTTCTAGGGTGGAAAGATACAAAGAGTTGGCTGGATTTTCTGATTCACTTAGTTTTGTCTATATATAATGTCTGTTGTCTGTGCACATCCAAGGAATGGGAGTATCCTCTCACTATTAGTGGGAGAGAGGAAGAAGGTGGGCAGGTGAATGGATTGGTTTTAAGGACAGTTCGCTGACCATCTTTGGCATGAAAGAAAGGTTAGTGCACAGGGTCACCCTATCCTTGTGGAAGATGGTGGAGGGTGAGCAGGCCATGAGAGCTTGTAACAGACACCCTTCTAGCAGAGGTAACAGCCACAAGTAGTACAGTCTTCCATGTTGCAGCACTGGCCGGCTTGAATGGAGACAGTGCGAGTTTTTCCAGGATGAAGTTAAGGTCTAAAGGACATGTGATGGGCTTTCTTGGTGGTCTGATGTGCAAGATCTCTTTCAGGAATAATTTAACATCTAGCCTGGCTAGTAGAAGGGGTTCTAGTGTTAAGCAGGCAGAGACTGCAGATAAGTGGACTTTCACTGAAGAGTACGAAAGGCCAGCTTTGATAAGTTCACACACATAAGTAAGGACTAGAGGGTTATCTGCTTGAAAGGGATCCCTGTGCCTATGGATACACCACTTGGAGAAATCCTTCCCATTTTGACATGTAGGATCTTTTTGTAGTTGGTTTCTTGGACTCCCTTTGTTCTGAAAGCACGTCCTCAGAGTAGTGGTGTCTGAACGGAATTAAATGTTTATCACCTAGAGTGTTAGACCGAACATCTGTAGGCGAGAGTGAATGACAGATCCCCCTTCTGTTGTGTGAGTAGGTCCACCTTGTGGGGTAACTTGTGGTGACTGCTCTTGGCTCGGGAGAGTAGTATTGGGAACCAGTGCTGCCTTGGCCAATAATCACCAGCAAGACTTATGGTTTGTTCTTCCTGATCTTCATGAAGAATTTCTGAATGAGAGGGAAGGGTGGAAATGCATATAGAAACTGTCCATGAAATACTGAAGGCATATACTCGCCAAGCAAGTGGCTAGTGATCCTTGGTGCAGAATTTCTTCAACTGTCTGTTCTTGAGGGAAACAAACAAATCTACCGGAGGTGTGCCCCACCGGTGGACAATGTCTAGAAAAATGTCCCTGTTCAGCATCCACTTGTGCCATAGATGGGATGTTCTGCTGAGAACATCCACTAGTTTGTCTTAGGAAGGAATGTATGTTGCCTGCAGGGATAAGTCGTTTCTGGAGGCAAGGTCCCAAATTTGGATGGTTATCCGGCAAAGGAGGTAGGACTTCGTCCCTCATAGCTTGCTGAAGTACCACATGACTGCGGTATTGTCTGTGAAGATTTGAAGGGGGCCTAGCTGCAGGATTGTGAGAAAGGCTTTCAGGGCCAAAAGACTGCTGTTATTTCCCTTACATTGATACAATTCTTTTGGAGGGTAGGATGTCAGGTTTCCTGTACCATGAAGCCCTTCATGGCAGCCCCCCCACCCTAGGTCTGATGCATCTATATGCATGTACTGAGATGGGGTGGGGGGAGTTGAAGTGGAAGGCCTGGGTTCATTTGTATTTGTTCAATCCACTACCTTAGTTCTGCTTTGAGGCAGGCCAAGAGTGCAATCAAACTCTACAGGGCGTTCGTGTTGAGACTACACATCCTTCAACTACCACTGCAGTTTTTGCATACGCATTCTGGCCAAAGGCAACATAGGGATGGTGGCTGCCATCAGCCCCAGGACCCGTAAGAATTATCCTGCAGACATCTGCTGTACCTACATTAGGTCTTGGAAGTGGGTAGAGAGGGACAGAACTTTGTCCAGAGGGAAGAATGCCATCAGGTCTGTTCTGATCCTGCAGCCCAAAAAGAATCTGCCCTGCTGAAGGGTTAGGGATGATTTTGGAATGTTGAGGGTGAACCCCAGGCTCTGAAGCAGGGAAATGGTGAACTGCTGATGGTTTTGTAGGGTGTCCTTTCTTTCTGCTAGAGTGAGGATATGTCTAGGTAGGGATAAACTTGGACGCCTTTGGTTCTGCAAAAGGCTATAGCTGGAGCTAAGCATTTTGTGAAAACTCGAGTGCAGTAGATAAACCAAAGGGCAAGGCTGTAAATTGAAAGTGTGAACAGGGCCCAGTGAAGTATTTTCTGTGGGAGGGTTTTATTGGGATACCGGGGTAGGCATCCTTCAGACAGACTGTGGCCATAAAGGCCTGAGCTGGCAACAGTGGAAGAAGGGTTTGCAGGGATAACATTCTGAATGAAGGAACTTTTAGGAATAGATTTAGAAGGAACAGAGAGTATTGGCCACAAAGGGCCTTTTGGGACAAGAAATCTTGAGTAAAAACCTTTTTCCTTCCTCACCTGGAGGGACATCTTCTATAGTTCCAAGGTTCAAATGGTCCTGTAGGCCCTAAGCAATAAGATGTAGTTAATGTTTGGGGGAAATGGAATGTCCCTTGTAAAGAGGAAATATTCCTCTTGTACTATTGCCAGCGCCCAGCAGTTTGAGGTGATGGATCTCCAAAGGGGGAGGGAGTGGGAGAGGCTTGTCTTTGAACGTCCAATGAATGCAGGCAGTATTCACCCTTGTTTGAATAGTTTGGAAAAAATACAGGGAGCTCATTGGACTGGTTAATAGAGAAGTTGGAAACCACCTTGGGGAGAAAAGATGGATTAGTCTGAAGTAATACTCTGCCCTTATGGAAGATCAGGTACGGGCTCTTGGTGCATAATGCTTGTAACTCAGATATGCATCTGCTGATGTGACCGCCACCAAAAACAAAGATTTCCATGATAGGAATTTTGGATCTCATGTCGTAGCAGGCTCAAAAGGGGGTAGAGAGACTGCAGAACCCGGGAGAGATTCCATGCCTCCACGGGCTGCCTGATAAGAGATCTGGAAAATTCCCTTGAGAAAAGTCTTGCAAAGTCGGGTTGAGATAAGAGGGACTATCTGAACCATTATGGAAATTGGAAATAGCTGCTAAATGGACTTGAATGGTGGAAGCTGATGCTCCATTGTCAAACAGCTCAGAAAGATAATGAAGAATAGAAGCTGTAGGAGTTGAAAAGGGATCTAGCATCCGATTATGTGACCAGACAGCGAATCTCTTCCATTTGTCTCTGTAAAGCTTTCTGGTGGATGGTTTATGGAAGGCAAGAATAATATCTCGGACAGATGACAGGGTTTCCTGCCTGGCAACTAACCGAAGTGGAGAAGCCAAGCTGTCAGCTTGAGAGTGGATAGATTTAGGGGAGTCAGCCTTTGTGGGCGAGATATTAGGTCCCAACGAGTATCCAGGATCCACGGAGGTTGCAACAGATGAGGTCAGAGGAAAGAAAACCACACTTAAGGCCAGAAAGGGGCAACGAGGATTATTTTGAATCTCAACCGAATAGCTTTCTTTAGAAAAAGGGGTATCAGAGGACAAATATAGAGGAGACCCGCGGGCGAATCGTGAGTCACAGCGGCTGACTCCCCGTGGGGGGGGGGGGGGGGGGCAAAGTATCCACTTCATTTGTTGTTTGAGGGAGGGGTGAAAAGATCACAGCATGGCTGGCCCCAACGGCTGAAAATCTGTTGTAACGCTCGGATTAAGAGACCACTCGTGAGGACAGAAAATGCATCTGTTCAGCCTGTCCACAATCACGTTTGAGCTCCCCAGGATATGTGTTGCAATTAGAAAGCGGTTGGAAGCTATCACCCAGTGCCAAATTATCTTGGCCTTGCGACATAGGGGATAGGATTTGGTCCCTCCCGGTTTGTGTATCAGACGACAGACATGTTGTCTGAATGGATAGTAATCATTTCTGATGGAAGGAGCGGATGGAATGCTTGCAATGCTAACAGCACCGCTCTCAACTCCAGGACATTGATATGCAAGTTGACCTCTAGGTTGGACCATGTGACTTGGATGGTCTTTCCCTGGAAGTGCCCCCCCCCACCCTATCAGGGAAACATCCGTGGTCACTGTGGTGCCGGGTTGGGGAGCCTGGAAGGGGCAACACCAAAGATTTTCATCTGTACTCATCCACCAGAGGTCTTGTTTTGTTTGCAGGAGTTGGTGATGAGGATCTGTGAGCTCAGGGGATGAAGACTGGATATCCACTGGGACAGAAAAAGCCACTGTAGTAGTCTCATATGTAATCTGGCTAGGGGAACAATTGGGATGGCTGCCGCCATAGAACCCAGAGCCTGTAGAACTTCCCTTGCAGAAACCTTCCTTCGACAGTATCACTTCTACTTGTGCCCTTAATCTCTGAAATCTGTAAGGAGGAAGAGAGACTAGGCTTGTTTGAGTGTTGAACACTGCTCCTACAAATTCCAACTGCTGTGTGGGATGAAAGTTGAATTTTTCCCAGTGTACGGTGATGCCTAGCAACTCCACTAGTGCTAGGGTGTAGCGGAGGGCCTTGACTAGTAGGCACTTGGCGGGGGTGGAGAGGAGCCAATTGTTTAGATACGGAAACACCTAGAATACCTGAAGTCTCAGATGAACTATCACCATTACTAGGCATTTCATGAACACACTGGGGGCAGTCAAGAGACCGAATGGCAGGGCTCTGAATTGGCAATGATTGGCTCTCAGCCGGAAGCGAAGGAGACTCCTGGAGCGTTTGTTCATTTTCCACATCCTCCCGAAGAAATGGGAGAATGGACTGAATCGTGACCATGCGAAACTTGGCATGAACTACTGATTTGTTTAGCTGGCCGAGATCCAAAATGGGCCCCCAGTCTTTTTTGGCACCAAAAAGAATCTGGAGTAAAAACGCACTGGTCTGGAGGGACTTGCTGGATGACTCGTTTTTGACGCAGCTTTCTTATTTCTGAAGCTGCCTCCGCCCTTTGACTGGGTGGAACATCGGGAATGTATTTTGGGGGCCTTGGATAAAAGATTAGAGGGATGTAGTAACCTCTGGAAATTATTCTCTGCACCCACTGATCATTTCTAATAGAGTGCCAGGCAACTTGGTGCAGAGAGAAATGAGCCCAGACTGCTTCCAGAGGAAAGCAATTGGGCAGCACTTCAGAAGTGCCAATACGGTCATCCGGAGAAAGAATCCCTGGAGTCCTGGTTTTGGGGACCCCCTCTACCCCGAAAGGGGCACCTTTCATTATTGGAACCCCCTCTGCCTCTGGGGGAGTCCTCACCACTTACCTCAGGGAAAGGGCCTTGAGACATTTTGTGCCACATCTTTCCACTTCTCTGGATCCTGGAAAAGGAACGCTGAGGCTTGGAAAAACGTAGACCAATGGCAGACAAGGTCTTTCCGTCCTGCTTGCACCTGACTAATGTGTCCTTCACTTCTGAAGTGAACATAGCTGACGGTTCAATAGGGGCATTTAAAAAGGATGACTTGGGAGTCCGCGAGGTCACAAATGCACATCCAGGCATGGCGTCTCATAACTATGCCTGCATCCACAGCGCCAGTCGCCCCTTTGATTGCGTGGGACAGCAACCTCATGAATGAGTTGGAAATTGACACTAGGGTGGGCAAGTTGGGAAGCAAATTTATCACGTGCCCTGTCAGAAACTTAACCCGCGATGGTCTCAGAGTTCAGTGATGAGATCTCTTTGGAGCCTTGTAAAACGTGCCAAAAAGTTCAGAGACCTAACAGCAAAGGCCGCTGAAGCAAAAACTCGCTTCCCTAATCTGTCCACTGCCCGGGACTCTGCTAGGCGGGTGGCAGCAAGACTTTCCTCCACAAGGTCCTTTTTCATGGCCGCCACCACCATCACGTCTACTGGTAAGCCCTCTAAACCAATGGGGCTGATCCTCTGGAGGGGAGAGCATCTTATCTCCGCTGAATGGCCTCAATGGTATCGAGGTTCTTCCATGCCCGCTGCACGATGAGCTTGACTAACTCATCGGCAGGGGTGGGTCACCCAAGAAGTAGAGAGCAGAGAGCGGAAGGCCTGCAGAAATACAAATTCCTACAGGGAAAGGTTGGAGGGCTTCCAGTCACCCCCCTCTGCCTCAATTTACAGGATGTCTCCAAAGGAGACAGTTCAAGGGGTGACCGTGGGGACCCTTCCCTATCATCGTAGTCTGTATCTTCGGTGAGGGACTCCTCTGAGGAGTCCATGTGTTTCCTCTTACATGTCAGTTTCCAAGGGGGTTCTTAAGTTGGAGCATCCAAAGACTCAAAGGGAGATACCCTGTACAGGGGTTTCCTGAGGCTTGTGCTGTGTGTCCTGGGGGGGGGGGGTCTTTGATAGCTGCAATTCAGAGGGAATGGGTAGAAGGTCCGACCTAGAAGGATTTCTTCCAGAAGCAAGCACCCTCTCCATCACCCGGAAGGCAGGCCCACCTGAAGAGGAATGGGAGCCCGGAACCGAAGGAGACAATTTTGGAATCTGAGTTGAACCCCACTCCATGCAGCCCACTCTCGGGGACGGGGCCTCAAGCAAAACCAGGGAGGGAGTCACCCTCGGACTCTAAGACTTGAGCTGGTGAAACAACCGGAGCTGCGGCCAGAATCAAGGGTTCCACCCTCCAAGCATGAGATTGAGGAAGAGTTGATTCTGACAGAACAGACACCCAAAGGGGACTCAGACAAGGTCATTCCCAGTGCCGAGGAAAGGAAACCTCTTGCAGACAGAGGCTATGGGCCTCAGAACCCAAGGGTCCAAGAGAGGAGAATATGTGGGAGTCAGAGGCAATGGACCCAAAACCCAGAGTGGGAAGGGTTCTAGGAAAATTTGTAATTCCCCTGTCTGTCAGGAGCTGATTAAAGAGGCGCACCACATCCAACTCAGATAGGCTCCTGGTGGACCTTACAGACACCCCTGAGGAGGAGGAGTCAGGCCGGTCCAAAAAGAGGTTAAAGGCTTGTCCGGCAAATGGATCCAATAACTGGGAGAACTGGGTCTGTGGTGTAGTAAAAGTCAGCACCGAGGATTCCAGTTTTGAAACAGGCAAAAGGAGGATTATCCGTGCCGAGAATGGGCTTGGAGCCGAAGTAATAGCTGGAGTCGAAGTCAATATCGGCTCTGAAGAGGTTGTCAGAACAGATCTCTGAACAGAGGTGGGGGACGTCAGTGCCGTGGTAATGGCAGGCAAAATGGTCAGAGTCGAAACCACAGTAGGAACCGTGACAGTCTATGCCAAAAGCAGCACAGACGAGGAAATCATGGCAATCTCTGTAGGAACCACTGGAACCCAGCTCTGAGCCAAGGTGGTTGAAACAGAGAAGGCAATCCTATGCTCTGTGGAAGTCTTATGGGCCTTATGCTTATGAGGCTTACCTTCATCACCGGCCGGTGAAGAAGGGTCAGAAGGAGGAAATTTTTTGTCCATAGATGGAAGGGTTGAGACCGCTGATGCAGAAATTGCCTCAGAAAAGGAAGGAGGAAGCAGGCCTTTAAGAATTAGTTTACTCCGTCTTTCATTCAGCATCTGCCGACTGCAAATGGCACAAATGTAACAGGGAGGTTTCACAGATAAGGGTGGAACCCCCAAACAATATACACATTCCTCATGCAGATCGCTATTAGGGAGTTTACCATTGCAAGAGGAGCAATGCTTAAAACCCGTAGTCCCTTTTTCAGATATACCAAAAGAAACAACATGACTACTACCAGAGAGGAGAGAGAGAGGGGGGAAATACCAACAATGGCATTGAGAATACCACAAGGGTAGGGCATTTGCCCACTATGGGTAGAGCTAAATAAGATAAAGATAAAAAAGGGGAGTACTACAGGCAAAAACTCACAAAAATACTATAAACTTTGAAAAAAACACAATACTTAGCTGGAGAGCTCGGTGAAACGCTGCTATATGGCTGCGCGGCAAACGAGATCTGAGTTAACAGACGGGCATTGTGGGTAGCAGCTTAACTTGAGAGTTTTTGGTGTACGCGAGCTTGGAATAAGGCCGACTCTGTTCCGAGGGCTCGGAACCAAACCCATCAGTGATGAATAGGAAGATGATTAACAACTTCAAATTGGTTTACTTAATATTTTGAAAGGATGACTAGCACTAACATCCTGGAAGAAAACAGTGGTAGCTTTAATTCCTAAAGATGGTGGACCTATGAGATCCAGCTTCATATAAGCCCCATTTTGACTAAATCAAGATTATAAAATGTTTACGACTATACTGGCTAAAAGAAAGGCAAAGGTGATGCAAACATTGGCAGACATGGGCCATTGTGGTTTTGTGGAGAGCAGGGAAACATTTGACTAATAGAATGATGATCCAAAGGAAAGAAGAATGTAAGAAAATATCACAGTTGTTGGTGGATCTTCATGCAGAGTAAGATGGGATTTTATGAGCAAGGCAATTGAAGCACTTGCATTCCTGACACAATAAGGTTAATTAGAAAGATATACGAGGCATCAGAGGTGAACATTCAAGTGAGGGGGTCCTCTCTGATAAGTTCGGTTTGAAAAGAGGAACCAAGCATGGGTGTCCTCTTTCCTCTTTTACTTGCATTACATTTAGAACCCCTGGCAAAGAAAAAGTACAGTTGTGTACACTTACCATAAATGTAGATGTTAGAGTGTCTTCACTGTTGCAGTCAAAGTACAGTTTTGTACCTACCATAAATGTAGATGTCCGATAGGTATGCATCTGCAGTCATAACATATGGGTTGTCCTGCCTCAGGGCAGCCCTTCGGTCGGCCGGATTCCAAAGTCTGGGTCTGGCTTCGGCTGATGTCGCACTTTCCCTGACGTCAGAGCGTCTGGGGTATAAAAGCATCAGCCGACGCCATTTTCCTCAGTTTTTCTTGCCCCAGATGCCAGGTGCCCTCTAGGAAGGCTAAATTTGGATAAATGCTGAAAGTTCCAAACATTTGCAAATTATATACATATATAAACAAACAAATACACCATAATAGATTCCCCCAGCTAGCTAAAAGAGGGGTAAGTACCCTAGGAATACCACAGAGGGGAAGGAGGGAGGGTAATCTTGACTGCAGATGCATACCTATCGGACATCTACATTTATGGTAGGTACAAAACTGTACTGTGTCCTTCAAGGATGCATCTGCAGTCATAACATATGGGTAGAATACCATAGCCAATCTGGGGGAGGAGGTACTAAGAAAAGGATGGTGTAGTTAAGATCCTTTGCAGGACTGCAGTAGCAAACCCTGCTCTGGATCTAGAGTATAAAGGTAGATTGTAATGCTTGGCAAATGTATGCACGGAGCTCCAAGTAGCAGCTTCTAAAATGTCCTTGGTAGCCACCCCTCGTAGGAAGGCTGTGGTGGTGGCCGTGGCCCTTGTGGAGTGAGGCCTGATTCAGGAACTGTCTTTCCATGAAAGGAGTAGCAAAATCGAATGCATTTTGAAATTGTCTGTTTGGAAATTGCTCTTCCTTGCACCCCAGTTGCATATGCTACAAAAAGTTGGTCAGTTTTTCTGCTAGTTTTTGTTCTGTCCAAGTAGTAGCGTAGTTGTCTGTGTATATCCAGGGTGTGCAAAAGTTTTTCCCCTCTATTCTGTGGATTAGGGAAGAACGTAAGCAAGTGAATAGCTTGGTTCAAAGATACCCTAGATACCACCTTTGGCATAAAAGTAGGATTGGTTCTTAGTGACACCCTGTCCTGGTGGAAAATAAGAAAAGGCTGCACTGCCATTAATGCTTGTAACTCAGATACTCTTCTTGCTGAAGTAACTGCCAGAAGGAATGCAGTTTTCCAAGACAGAAACTGTAGATCCGCTGATGCTGCTGGTTCAAAAGGAGGTAGTGTCAGTTTCTCCAGCACAAAGTTGAGATCCCAGGCAGGTAGAGGGGGTCTTCTTGGAGGTTTAATATTTTTAATCCCTATCAGAAATTGTCTGAGGAGAGGGTGTGAGAAGATAGGTGGATCCACATTGTATTCTGCTGAAATTGCTGAGGCATGAATCTTAATGGAAGAGTAGGACAGGCCATTGTGGAACAATTCTGCTAAGTATTCTAGGACGTGTGTTAGGTTTGCCACTGTGACATCTGTGCCCTTTGATGCGCTCCAAATGAGAAATCTCTTCCATTTAGCTGAGTATGTCTTCCTTGTGGAAGGCCTGCGAGCCTCCAGGATAATGTCCTTCACCCTCTGAGATAAAGCAGCTTGATTGGGATTTAATGAATTTTCCAGGCAGTTAGCTGCAATGTTTTCAAGTTGGGATGCAGGGTCTTGAAATTGTTCTGCGTCAGAAGAAGAGGCCATAGGGGGAGCGGCCATGATTTTGCCTGAGACATGCTTCTCAATAATGGATACCAGTGCTGTCTGGGCCAGTCCAGAGCTATTAGTATCACTTTTGGCTGTTCCTCTCTGATCTTCAGTAAAACCTTGTACATCAATGGGAGAGGTGGAAAGGCATATACTGTTAGAGCTTTCCAGCTGAAAGAGAGAGAGTCCACCCTCCAAGCTTGTGGGTGGTATTATGTCCTTGAGCAGAACGTCTTCAGTTGATGATTGAGTGGGGAGGCGAACAAATCTATCTCCGGCATTCCCAATGTATTTGCTATGAGTTGGAAGATGTCTGGGTGCAGCATCCATTCGTGTGCATCCATGGTAGTTCTGCTTAAGCTGTCCGCCAGTGCATTTTCTTTCCCTGGCACGAATTGGGCCTGTAGTTGGATATTGAGATTCAGGCATCGTTCCCACAGATTCATAGCCATACGGCATAGAGGGTAAGAATGTGTGCCTCCCTGCTTGTTTATGTACCACATGACCGTGGTGTTGTCTGTCCTTATTAGCAGGTGTCCTTGTTGGAGGAAGGGTTTGAATGCCTCGATTGCATGCCTCACTGCCAGCATTTCCTTTTGGTTTATGTGCATGCTTAGTTGTCCCTGAGGTCATAGGCCTTGGATACATTTGTCCTCCATGTGTGCTCCCCATCCTCGGTCTGAGGCGTCCGTGGTGATGGTCTGCCTTGGTTTTGGTTTGTTGAAAGGCAACCCTCTGGTTGGACTGGCAGACCTGAGCCCACCACAGGAATTCCTTTTGAAGGCATGGAATGATTGGTATCATGGTTTCCAAACTATGAATGTGCTGAGACCATACACTCCGGAGGTACCATTGTAATTTTCTCATATGCAGCCTGGCATGCGGTATTAGGATTATGCAGGATGCCATGTAACCCAGGACCTGCAGGATTTTCCTTGCAGTAAGCCGAGTTTGTCTTGTCAGAATCATGAAGTAATCTGGAAGTTGTTTTTGTTTTTCTTCTGTGAGAAAGGCCATTTGGGTGGTTGTGTCCAGATCTGCACCCAAAAAGGTTATCCTTTGGGATGGTACTATTCTTGACTTTTGGATGTTGACTGTGTATCCCAAGGTCTGTAGCAGGTGAATGGCATAGGCCAAGTCCTTTATCAAATTTTCCTTGTTGTCCGCTTGTATTAGGCAGTCGTCCAGGTATGGGTAAATATGAATTCCCTGTAGTCTGCAATGTGCAATTACTAATGCCAGGCATTTCGTGAATACTCTGGGCACAGTAGACAAGCCAAAGGGCAATGCTGAGAATTGATAATGCTCTGATCCTGCAAGAACTCTGAGGTGTCTTCTGCAGTTTGGTCGAATAGGGACATGCAGGTATGCCTCCTTGAGATCTAGAGTCACCAGCCAAGACTCCTTTGCCCAACATGGGAAGAAGTTGCTGTAGGGTCAGCATTTTGAATTTTGGCACAATGAGGTAAGTGTTCAGTGCGGACTGGTCGAGAATAGGCCTCCATTGATTTTCCTTTCTTGGTACAAGGAACAGTCTGGAGTAAAATCCTTGTCCTTGTTCTGAAGATGGTACCTTTTCTATAGCTTTCATTTGAAGTAAATTGCTGATTTGTTTTAAAGCCTCTGCCCTCTGATTTGGTGGAAGGTTTGGCATTCCGCCTCTTTTTGGCAAAGTGTGGAAATGGAACCTGTATCATTTGTCTATTATTTGCAGTGTCCATGTATACTTTGTGATATAATGCCAGTTTTTTGAGAATAAAGCCAGTTTTCCACCCAAGGGTGCTTCCAGTTGATCCCTGGTAGGCGGAATCAGAGTTAAGTCATTGACCCTGTCCTGGTGTAGTAGTAGTAGTTGTTGCTGTTGCACTACTCCTCTGGTTGGCAGGCTGCCAATGACGGCCTCTGTAGGAGCCCTTGGATTAACCTCTGCCTCTAGGGCGCCTGTTCCTGCCTCTCTGGGCTCTGTCCGAGTCTGGAAAGGACCAATTTTTAGTAGGCCAGTTTCTGCTGAATCTCGGTGGTTGAACTTGCAGGAACTCTGTTTGTACAGATTTTGCCTTTTCTTCAACCTTTTTTAAGATCTCCTGAGCAGAGGAGCCAAATAAATTTTGTTTCTCCATTGGAGCATCCAGGAGTTTAGCTTTGACATGGTCTGGCAAAGATTGCTCCTTCAGCCAGGCATGCCTACGGATAACTGCCCCAGTCATAGCTGATCTAAATGAAGCCTCCAGTGCATCATAGCCACATTTTAAGAAATGATTACTAACCTGTTGTGAGTTGTGTACCAAATCCTGAAGGGATTTACGGTCTAGGGGTTCAGGAGAAGAAAGTTTCTTATTAAGTTCATCTAACAAATACTCCTGGTACTGTATCATATGAAATTGACAGTTTAATGCCCTGACCGAAAGAGTTGCAGAAGTATACACCTTCTTTCCCCATCTCTCTAAAGCTCTGGACTCTCTGTCAGAGGGTAGAGGATTTTTGGTAGTAACGGCCGCAACCCCTTTAGGGCCCTGAGAAATAGTTGCTGGGTCTGCAGAGTGGGCTTTACATAAATGGAAATGAGAATTCGGGACCCTGTAGTATCTGTCAGGTTTGGCAGGGGCCGGAGGGAGAGTATCAGGGGCTGTACTGACATCATTGCACACATCATCAATTACATTCAGAACAGGAGGTATAGCTAAGGGCCTATGCTGAGGCAAATGCAAAAAGGTCCTTAATCTTTTTCTAGAATCAGAGAAATCCTGACCTTGCCATTGAAAATGCTCTCTCATGGAGTGTAGGGTCTCACCAAAGGAAAACTCTTCAGGAGGGGAGGCCGAAGGAATAGATTCCTCTGCATCTGAATCCTCATAAGGCGAGCAAGTCCCTTCCTGGTGGTCTGACAACTCAGATCCATCCGAGGAATCAGAGGAGTGTGGATCAGAGGGGTCAGTCCTGGGCATTTTTTCTGGAGGAGGTTGAGAGGCCCTGTCTGGGTGAGGTTGTGAACCCCTAATTAAGGAAATAAGGTCCTCAGCAAGGCTGAGGATCTGTGAACTAGAGGAAGGCCTCTGGAAGGTAGATTTGGCAGGCAAAGCTTTTGAAAGTTTGGCAGCTTTAGCCCTAGAGAAGGCCTTAATGGACATGGAAGCAGGGGGCCTAGCTGCCCCACATGCAGGGATTGAAATGTCCAAAGGTATGGTGTCGGACAATTCCTGAACACTAGCTACGGTAGGTAGCTCTGAAGCCGACTCAGCCGGGGCCTCTCGGGCCTCGGTGGTCAGAAGAATGGTTTCGGAAGAAGGAAACGCAGAGGACTCTGTTTCGGCCGAAACTGAGACACTTGCGGTAGGCCTAGCCGTGGTTTCAGCCGAAACCGCGGGCCACGAGTATCGGTCCTTTTCCTTGCGTTTTTTGACCATATGCGAAGTCGGAGTCTCCGACGGCATTTTATAAGCAAAATCGGCTCCAAAAAATTCCTCTGCAAACTCCGACCGACGTCTAAGCGTTCGTCGGTTGAAGGAGGCACAGGCTAAACAGGCCGATACGTCGTGGTCTGGGCCTAAGCAAGGAAGGCAATAAGAATGGAAATCCTTATGAGGTATTTGTTTCCCACAAGTTAAACAATTATTTACTTTGTCTGACATCGGCTGAGGCAAGAAAGAGTCCCCAACGGGGTACTTAGCTTTTTTCGAAGTCTTCGGTAGCTGAAATCACTGGATCTGACCGACCGGCACTTGCGAACCGCTTCTGCTTCGGGCACCGCGCGGCAAGAAAGACTGAGGAAAATGGCGTCGGCTGATGCTTTTATACCCCAGATGCTCTGACGTCGGGGAAAGTGCGACATCAGCCGAGGCCAGACCCAGACTTTGGAATCCGGCCGACTGAAGGGCTGCCTGAGGCAGGACAACCCATATGTTATGACTGCAGATGCATCCTTGAAGGACATCTGTAGGGTGTTCCTGCCGGCAGGCAGCCCGAGGTCGGCCAGAATTCCAAAGTCTGGGTCCGGCATCGGCTGTACCAGCAAGTACCCTGACGTCAGAGCGCAGAGGTACAAAGCAGACAGCTGACGCCATCTTCTCCAGCCTTTCTTGCCCCAGATGTCAGAAGCTCCCCAAAACATCCAAAAGGTGTCCCAAAAGAAACACAAATACACCACAAAGGAAGAGGAGATGGAACAAACAGAAAATAAGAGGGGAATGGTGGGAGGGAAACCCTGACTGCAACAGTGAAGACACTCTAACATCTACATTTATGGTAAGTGTACACAACTGTACTATGTTCATGTTTCACTGTTGCAGTCATAACTATAGGGTGGAATCCCAAAGCTGTGAAGGAGGGTGGAGGTTATGTAGAAAAAGGGGCAGCCAGAAGACCCTGCAAGACAGCAGAGGCAAAACCTGCCCTAGACTTAGAATACAAAGGGAGATTATAGTGCTTAGAAAAAGTATGCACTGAACTCCAAGTGGCAGCTTCCAAAATGTCCTTGGTAGGAACTCCTCTGAGAAAAGCTGCTGAAGTGGCAGCTGCTCTAGTAGAATGACTTCTAACAGTGCCTGGAATCTGTTTCCCAAAATGAGAGTAACAAAACCTTATTCCATGAGCAATCCATTTGGAAATAGTTTGTTTAGAAATGGCCTTGCCTAGAGAACTGGAGGCATAAGAGATAAGCAACTGATCAGATTTTCTGAAATCTTTAGTTTTGTCCAGGTAAAATCGTAGTTGTCTGTGTACGTCCAATGAATGTAGAATCCTTTCCCCTTTGTTTTGAGGATTTGGAAAGAAAGTAGAAGGTGAATAGTCTGATTTAAAGCCACTTTAGAAATCACCTTCGGCATAAATGTAGGGTTGGTCCTCAAGGCCACTCTGTCTTGATGGAAAATAAGGTATGGTTCCACAGCCATGAGAGCTTGCAACTCTGACACCCTTCTTGCAGAAGTCAATGCTAATAAAATAGCTGTTTTCCAGGATAAGAACTTGATATCCGAAGCAGCAGCAGGCTCAAAGGGAGGTAAAGTAAGCTTCTCCAAAACATAATTAAGATCCCAAGCAGGAACAGGAGGAGTTCTGGGAGGTCTTAAATTCTTAGCCCCTCTCAAGAATTGTCTCACCAGCTGATGAGAAAAAATGGGGGGATCAGTGTTGAAATGAGCCGAGATAGCAGAAGCATGAATTTTGATGGAAGAGAAGGAGAGGCCTTTAAGCAAAAGTTTAGAGAGGTAAAGTAAAATGGAGGGAATATCAGGTAGAAGAGGATCAGAACCTCGATCCCGCATCCAAATACAAAATCTTTTCCATTTAGAAGCATAAGATTTTCTAGTGCTAGGATGCCTAGCTTCCAAGAGAACATCCAAAACTCGTTTGGGAAGAGCAGAAGGAATCAAAGGACTTTGTAGAGCCAGGCTGCCAGGCAAAGAGTCTTGATTTGAGAGTGTAGCATCTGACCCTGATGCTGGGACAGAAGGGTAGGAGACAGAGGCAGAATCCAAGGAGGTTCCAAGAACCGGTGTCTTAAGGTTGGATACCAGAACTGCCGAGGCCAATTTGGAGCTATCAGAATGATAATCTTGGGTCTGTCTTGTTTTATTTTCAGTAGCACCCGAGGCAAAAGAGGAACAGGAGAGAAAGCATATCCCGAAAGATTCCTCCAGCTGAAAGACAGGGCATCCACTTTCCACGCTGTTTTGTGGAAGGACCTGGTGCAAAATAGAGGCAACTGATGATTGAGATGGGATGCAAACAGATCTGAGGACAACCCCAAACTGTTGTAATCCTGTTGAAGTTGGGGTCCAGCATCCATTCGTGGGGATCCAAAAGATTTCTGCTTAGGCTGTCTGCTAAGAGATTTTGCTTTCCTGGGATGAATTGAGCTTGAAGATGCAGATTCAGATTTAGAGCTGTGTCCCATAGACTCATGGCTAGTCTGCAAAGGGGGTAAGAGTGGGAGCCCCCCTGCTTGTTTATGTACCACATGACTGTGGTATTGTCTGTACGAATCAGAAGATGTCCTGGTTGCAAAAGTTTCTGGAAGGTTAGAAGAGCATGTTGGACTGCCAACATTTCCTTCAGGTTGATGTGCCAGTGAAGATGTTTCTTTGGCCAAGAGCCCTGCTGGCAGTTGTCTAGAAAATGAGCTCCCCAAGCGTAATCCGAAGCGTCTGTGGTTATGATCCGAGAAGGATGAGGCAGACGAAAGGGGTTTCCTTCGTTTAAAGCACAAGTCCTGGACCACCAAAGGAACTCTTTTTGGAGGTAGGGAATCAGAGGTATCATTGTATCCAGGCTGTGGTAATGCTGAGACCATACACTCTTTAGGTACCATTGAAGTTTTCTCATATGAAGCCTTGCATTTGGAATCAACAGGATACAAGAAGCCATGTAGCCCAAAGCCTGCAGGAATTTCCATGCAGTGAGCTGAGTCAAAGTAGCCAAGGTTTTGAAAATTGATGCCAGATGTACTTGTTTTTCTGGAGTCAGGAAGGCCTTTTGCAAGCTTGTGTTTAGAAGAGCTCCCAAAAAGATCATTTGTTGAGAGGGGATCAACTGTGACTTTTTTGTGTTCACTGAAAATCCCAGTAGTAGGAGGAGACGCTGAACAAACTGCAGATGAAGTAAAAGATCCTTGCTATCCGCCTGGATAAGGCAGTCATCCAGATAGGGGTAAATTTGAATCCCTTGGAGTCTGCAATAAGCTACTACTGGAGCCAGGCACTTGGTAAAGACTCTGGGCGCAGTAGATAAGCCAAAGGGCAGTGCAGAGAATTGAAAGTCTCGAGCCAGCCTTGAATCTGAGGTATTTTCTGCGTTCCTGTCTGATGGGAATGTGTAAGTAGGCCTCCTTCAGGTCCAATGTCACCATCCAAGCATCCTGGGAGAGCATGGGGAGAAGTAGTTGCAGAGTAAGCATCTTGAATTTTGGAATTTCCAGAAAAGTATTTAATACTGAGAGGTCCAGAATAGGTCTCCATGAGTTTTGTTTTCTTGGGACCAGAAATAGTCTTGAATAAAAACCCTTTCCCATCTCTGGGAGTGGAACAGGTTCTATGGCTCTCATGGCCAATAAAGCGTCCACCTGATTTAAGGCCTCTGACCATTGATGTTTTGGCAGATCTGGCCATCCGTAAGACCTTGGCAGAGTGTGAAAGTGGAATTTGTAGCCTTTAAAAAATCACATCTAAAACCCATTTGTCCTGGGTAATATGCGTCCAGTTTTGGTAAAAAAGAGATAGTTTTCCTCCGAGAGGAGCTTCCAGGCAAAAGGGACCTGTAGCCCAACAGAGGGAGTCATTGGGTCTGCTTCCTTTGTGATTGAGGTCTGTCTTCTCCCCTTCTAGGTGAAGAAGCAGTCCACTGTCTAGACCTATAAGAGGCCTGTGTCTGCGTCCGGCCTC
Organism: Protopterus annectens; assembly: GCF_019279795.1. Taxonomy (NCBI): domain Eukaryota; kingdom Metazoa; phylum Chordata; order Ceratodontiformes; family Protopteridae; genus Protopterus; species Protopterus annectens. The sequence goes on along the minus strand of NC_056739.1, from coordinate 215,603,667 downwards.
TAGACCGTCTATATCTTCCCCTTTGAGGCCTGTCAGAAGTGGGAAAGGACCAATTTTTGGAGGGCCAATTTCCAGAAAATCTAGGAGGCTGAACTTGTAAAAAATCTTTGACAGTCTGCATAGATTTTGCTTTTTCCTCCATCTTTTTAATAACCTCCTCAGCCTTGGATCCAAATAAAACATCAGTTTCGCCTTAACCTGCTCAGGTAAATTTTTGCTCCCGAAGCCAAGCATGTCTCCTGATAACAGTACCAGAGGCTGCGGCCCTGCAAGAAGCTTCCAAGGCATCAAAACCACAATGTAAACTATGTTTGCTAACTTGTTCAGTTGCATGCAAAACATCCTGTAATTCCTTGTCCTCTGCACATGCAGGAAAGGTAGAAAGCCTTTGCTTTAAAACAGACAAAAGAAATTGCTGATACTTGAACATGTGAAACTGGCAATTTAAAGCTCTAATAGAAAGAGTAGCAGAAGTATAAACCTTTTTGCCCCACTTGTCCAAGGCACAAGAATCCTTTTCAGAGGGAATAGGATTTTTAGATGAAGCGGCCTTAGCAGCTTTAGAACCCTGAGAAATAGTTTCAGGATCTGCAGAAGGGTTCTTAAATAAGAATTGATGGGAATCAGGGACTCTGTAAAATCTATCAGGCTTAGAAGGAGCAGGCAGCAAGGAATCAGGATTCAGGTTAGCTTCAGAAAAAGCATCATCCACAATATCAAGTACAGGAGGAATAGCCAAAGGTCTGTGTTGAGGGAGAAGGAGAAATTCCCCAAGTCTCTTAGAGGCAGAGTAATCCTGACCTTCCCAATGAAAATGCTCTCTCATCTCATGTAAGGTTTCCCCAAAAGAGAAATCTTCAGGGAGAGAAGCAGAGGGAATAGAGTCCTCTGCATTTGAATCCTCATAAGGAGGAAAAGAGTAATCCTGGTCAGAGGAAGGAACAGAAGACACAGAAGCCTGATCAGAGGAATCATAAGGTATATCTTGTCTAGGCCTTTTTTCAGGAGGGGGGTGAGAACCCCTAATCATTGCAAGCAAATCCTCAGCCATACGTAGTAATTGCTTCTGGGACTTGGGAGCTGAATCCGAAGCAGCTTGAGAAGAAACCCTTGGTTTTACAGGAGTTTTTGTCTTTGCCTTTGTCTTTGTTGAAATAGTTATATGAGAAGGCCTGAAAACTCCCTCAGAAGCCGGTACCTGCACAGCGGTTCTGGACCCATCTGAAGGAGTGACGTCCGAAGGTCCTGCAGCAGATAAAATAATAGGCCTAGATGGCTCCCCATGGGAGTCCGTGTCGGCCATCGGTTCAGAAGTGGCGGACGACAGGGGCTGCAAAAGCACCTCACTGACCGCCGAACCCGAAGCTGGCTCCGGCTGCGAAGAATCCTGTTTGGACCTCTGAGGCCTATCCTTGTCCTTGCGTTTCTTTTGAATTCCGGTTGTCGGTAAAGTATCCGACGACATCCTATAATTAAATAGTCTACCGAAATAATTCAAGGCCCAATCGTACCTACGCTTGATAGTGCGAGAATTAAACCTGGCACAGAACCGACAGCAAGAAACGTCGTGGTCAGGGCCTAAGCAAGGAAGACAGTAAGAGTGGAAATCTTTATGAGGTATTTGTTTTCCACACGATATACAATTATTAACTTTTTCTGACGTCGGAGGAGCAAGAAAAAAGTTTCCCCAACGGGGTACTTAGCTTGAGAAGAGAAGTAGAAATCTTCGGACCGAAGACAATCAAAGCACATTGTTCGAATGTGCCAACCAACGACTTGCGAGCTGCTTTCCACCGCACGGCAAAAAACACTGGAGAAGATGGCGTCGGTTGTCTGCTTTGTACCTCTGCGCTCTGACGTCAGGGTACTTACTGGTACAGCCGACGCCGGACCCAGACTTTGGAATTCTGGCCGACCTCGGGCTGCCTGCCGGCAGGAACACCCTACAGTTATGACTGCAACAGTGAAACACGAAGAACATCAAGGGACTCAAATTTAAGGATATAATCAATATGGTTGAGGCAGCACAATAGCACAGCAGAGGGAGGTGTCACCTCACAGCAAAAGGTTCCTCAGATTCTCGGTTTGGGTGCTCTCTGTACAGTGTATAGATATCTTCTATGTTCAAACGAGTTTCCTCTGAGTGCTGCAGTTTCCTCCCACATTCAAAAACACATACAGTAGGTGGATTGGACACACTAAACTGGCCACAGGTGTTAATATGCGTGCAAGTGTGTGGTATGGAAGAAAAACCACTGCAGAGCTAGCCACCCGTAACTGTGAACCTCTGCTCTGGATTGTCACTGGTAAGGGGACACCCCAACCCCATGTGCAAAAAATGGGTTGCGGATGGATGTAATCAAGAAATGTTGGGCTTTATTTGCAGACACTCTTGTACCCGATAAAATCAGAATAGGACAACAGTGTGGTGGAACATTCTGAAAGTTATAAGTCTTTTCAAGATACAAAATTAAAGATGTTAAAACAAAGGCTAAAGCTATTAACTATATACCCACATTCAAATTGGTTTGGCAATACCCACATTTGTGGGGACATGATAAAATGAAGTACTTAGAGGAGTATGGGTTAAAGAAATATGTTATGGCAGCCAAAGATATGTGGAAAGGGACCAAACAAAAGAAAAACAAAAATAGAGAAACTGAAAACTTATGTATGGATACGGATAACAAGATACAATGAAAATGTTTTAGTACCTTTAGTTTTAAACAGGTTAGACATTTTTATCAACCAGAGAAGTTATGGATAGCAATAGGGTTGAAGGGGCTCAGAATGCTCAGAGCTGGAGATGACGTTTAAGCTTTTGGTGCCAAACACAACCAGCTCCAAGAAGTCAGAGCCACAGGCGGTACAGATGTACCTAGGGAGGCCAAAAGACCTAGAGAACCCAATGGAGCCATCTGCAAAGTGTATGCTAAGGAAGACCTCTTTTGTTACCTCTTGGAGTGCCTGGAATCTGACAGTTGTGGCTTCTCAGACCCAGTCGTGGGATCTGGGGAGAAGCTTTGAAAGCAGGAATAGAATAGGAACTGGACGGCAAAAGACCCTTGAAATTTTAATTTACATTTGTTTACCGGGAAATTCCAACTGGACAGAGGTCCTTTTTTAGCGGAGGCCTGGGGAGCAAAGCTCCACAGAAAGACATGATAGATGGTAAACAATATCAAGGAATGTATACAATAGAGGTGATCATGATATGGAGAAATGCAGGATCAAATTGGGTACAATTGAGTAGTAAGCACTAATTACAAACACGGAGAAATCAGTAAAAAACAGTGCTATAAATTTTCTAAACAATAACTAGATAATAGATTAAATGAATAACTAAATCCTGGAAGGATGAACAAGCAGTGAGCAATCTTCAGTTCAGTTTTATAGTGATAGAGAGGATACTCTAAATCTGGGAAAGGAGAGAAGGGTTGAAAGGGGAAGGGGTTTATTAGACAGGGTTTGGACAAGGGCAAAGCAAGTGAGAATTCAGGTGATATTTAAGTGCAGTCTTGAAAAGACTGCAGGCAGGAAGGGTAGTTATGACAGTGGGAAGGTTGTTCCAGAGCTTGGATATAGTGCAGGAAAATAGTGCTTCACCTGCTTGAGTTTTTGGCTTTGGTGACCTGGAGTAGATTTTTGTTGCAGGAGCTTAATGGTCTGGAAGAGTGGTAGGGTTGGAGAACTGTATGGAGGGACGGGATTCAGAGAGGGTGATTTACTAGTTTATGAGCAAAGGTGAGTTGAGTTTGGTTGTAGGAGTTGTGGGAGTTCAAGCCAGTCAAGGTCTCTAAGGGAGATCGTGGTGGCTGCAGTAAGAGGCACCAGTGGACAAATTTTGCGATTTTATTGTAGCAGGCTTCAAGTTTGTGTAGGTCTGACTAAGATTTGTATGTATGGGTGATGCGTAGAGAGTAGGGTGGAGATTAGTTGGGAATTGGTGAGAGATTCTTGCGGGTTTGGTGAGGTATTGGCAGCTTCTATAAAAGGCACCAAGCTTTTTGTGAATTGTTTTTGTTAGTGATATGTGGATGTCAAATTTTAGATTGTCAATCTGTACACCAAGTAGCTTTGTGTGAACTGTGGGTGAAATGGAGGTATTATCCTTGGCAGAATAGTGAAGGGTGGGGTGTTTGGGGAAGATTTGGAGGACTGGAAGATGAGGAGTTTGGTTTTGTTTGGATTGAGGAGAAGCTGGGCATTAGACAGCCAAGCTTTCAATTGAAGAGAGATTCTTGGGTGATCTGTTAGAGTTCTTAAGAGTTGGGGCTGAGCAGATGAGGGTGGAATCATCTGCATACTGTATGAGGGAGGCATGTTTTCTGGCAGTGTGCAGATTGTTGGTGAAAAGGGAGAAAAGTAGGGGCCAAGGATGGAGCCTTGGCTAACCCAGAGAGCAACAGGGAGGCAAGTGGATAGATTGTTATCCCAGACGACGGATTGGTGGTGGCCTTGTAGATAGCTGTGGAACCAGTATGTGGCTGGTGTGGAGAAAGAGGTCAGACAAAGCAGAGAGTAGTAGATTGTGTGATACAAAGTCAAAGGCTTTAGACGATCCAGATAAACAGCAGAGGAGAGGAGGCCATTGATTTTGTGATGGAGGATAGTGTTGGTGAAGGAGGAGAGCAGTTGTGCTGGGGTGTGGTATGAAACCATGCTGGGTATTGGAGAGGCGGCTATTATTGTTAAGGAGGAATTTGGAGACCTGTGAGTTGATGCATTTTTCGAGTATCTTGGAGAGGAGGGGAGAGAATGGCAATGGGGTGGTAGCTGCAGAGGTCAGTGGAAGGGAATGATTTGTGATATTTTCCATAGCGTGGGTACACAGGATTCAGATATGGAGTAGTTGTTGAATATGGAAATAGGATAAGCTAGGACATCAGCTGCTATCTTTAGGTATTTGGCAGGCAGGTAGTCAGCTCCTAGTTTTCTGGGTTTTAGTTTTGTCAGGAGTATTTTTATGTAGGAGGTGGGTACTGTGGAGAGAAAGAAGGTAGGGAAGAGGGGTGGTTTTGGGTTGGATGAGGGGGGGAATTAGTGTAGGGAAGTGTTTTTTGTTAGGGATGGAACAGATTCTGTGAAGTGTTTATTGAAGGAATCGGCAATGCTACTAGTGGAGAGAGGGGTGGTTGATGGGGGGGGGGGGTGCTTACTTTCCTGGGCAGAGTATAGAGTTAATTGTAGACCAGAATTGCTAGGGGTTGTTTTGGGAGGAGTATAGGGATGTCTGATAGAAAAGGGCTTTGTCTGCTTTTACTTGCTTTTTGACCTTAAGTAGTTCAAGGAAGAGTTGCCTATCTGAGGGGTTTTTACCTTGCACTTGTAAACAGCAGAAGAGCCAAAGCTCTTGCAGATACAGTAACCAGAGTCCACACGCTCCAAACCAAGGTAATAAACACATTTGAAGTGGGTATTCTGTGAGGATAGTTTTCACCCCATAAGAGATTCACTTTTTAAAACCCCTTGTTCATCATTACCACCCAAACAAATCCACTAAGAACAGTAAAATGGTAAAGAAATATGGAAGGAAAAGGGCAGGAAAGGTACAGGTGGAAAAAGGGATCTATCCTACCTATCCTAAAATTAACTCACACTACCTCTAACACTACCTCCACCTAGCTGCAAACCACAAATACTGGCAAACTAGATCTGGAGTGTTTTTGGAGGTGTGGAGTTATGGGTAAGGAAGGCAGAGCAAAGACAGGCTAAAGGGTTGAGTCTGCTGTAGTCAGATTTGAAATACCACAGACTGAATCCAGACAGCAGACATCAGATACTGCGATATAAACAAATAGGGACGTTTTCAAGGGCAGATGGGTATATGCCTGTAGAAATCTGAAAATTAGGAAGGAAGAGAATAATAAAGATCTGAAAAGCATTTTAAGAGGAGGGCACCAACATCTTGGAAAAGATCTGTGGTGTCTGCAATTACACAAAGATTCAATTTCAAGTTTAAACTATGCTTATGAAGTGTCTCTCTCTATACTAGCTAAAATAATGGCAAAATTATTGCCAAAACTGATAGATATGGCTCAAGAATTGCTTCTGAAGAGAAGGCAAACATATGACATTACTGTTAACCCAGAGGGAAGCAGAATACAACCACCACTATTTGTAGTGGGACCTGAAGCATGAGAAAACTTGTAGAGTAAGCTGGGATTTTATGAGTAGGGCAATGGAAGCATTTGCATTCCCTAGCAAAACAGTTACTTAAGGAGATGTATATGACAAAAAAAAACTAAGGTGGGAGGGTTCTTGATCTGTGCCTGGATGATCTTGGCCCACTTCATTTGCTTTATATTTAGACATTGGTAAGTAAGACTCACAAAGCCAAGGATATAACCGTTAAGACATCCAAGAAAAATTAGCTTTATTTGCAAATATTTTATAACTGATAAAACTAGAAACTGTCGTTTTGGTGTTGTGGAATGTACTGAGAAAGGTTCAAGACTTTTCAGGATACAAAATTAAGTTAACACACTGACTACAGTGGTAAACAATGTAATCACATGAACAGAACCAATAACCATATTTAAGGCGACATGATGAAAGTCTTTAGTTGTATGATTAAAAAAATATGCTGTTAGGGTAGCTAAGGATATGTGGAAGGAAACTAAAGATGACGAACTTAAACAGAAAGCACCATTACAAATAGCAAAATACAAGTGAATGTTTAGTCCCTTCAGTTTTACATACAGATCAGGCTCATTTTTAACAGAGAAGTGGTGGACAGAGTAAGGAATTCAGAAGGAGAAAAGGGCAAGAGTTGAGTGTGATAAGTTGGTCCTTCCTCTAAAGCAAGGTAGTTTAGGATTACCTGATCTGACTGGATACTTTAGAGCTATGCAGTTAAGACTTGTATAAGACACATACTCAGGGTATAAATCAAAGTGGAAAGGAATGATGCAACATGGGAAGTTTGAGAAATAAGGATAGAGTAGGATTCTGGATGCAGATCCTTAATGATACATTCAATAAGTTGCAGTAAGCATTCTAAAAACTAAGCCAACATGGGAAAGGAGAGGGATTTTACCAATACAGATAACTGCAAGTAGGAATAAAAAAAACAGGCTGGGGGGGGGGGGGGGGTTGGCATTTACTGGAGAAAATTGGCAAAGGAACCAGTGTATTGGGAGCAAATAAGTAAACAGGGAAAAGTAAGAGTGGGGTGAGGCCAAGCAGAAGTTTGGACTGAAGGTTAAACTTCCTACCCTACAAGGAAGTATATGTGAAGAGAAGGGGATAGGTAGGGAAAGAGTAGTTGTGTAAGAACTTTACCATGACAGATGTCCTCTTTGTTGCAGTATTTCTGGACTTAAGGGAGTTGCCTACCAAGGAGATGACCCGACGTCAGCCAGTATACCAAAGTCTTACTACAGAAGGTGAGTGGTACACCTGACGTTGGCCGTCAGACGGCCATAAAGCAGACGTACGTGCGCAGCGACCTCAGAACTGAAGCCCCACATGGAGAGACAATCTAACAGAATTAGGATCAGTGCATCCAAGTAAAGCAAGTGGGGGAAAGGATAGAGGGTTTGAATAATGCAGAGAAGACATCTATTGCTACAGTAAAGTTCTTACACAACTAACCCATGTCCTATTCTTCTGCTGCAATATTCCTGACTTAAGGGAGAGTACAAAAGTTGATGAGGAAAAGGCAGAGGAATTTTCAATGAAGTCATGCAGAATGGCTCTAACACACCCTGTTCTGGATTTAGAGATGGAATTCAGCTTATAGTGTTTGGTGTAGGTGTGGACAGATGTCCAAGTAGTGGCTTCTAGAATACAGTTGATATCCAAATCCCTGAGAAAGGCCCCTAAAGATACAAACCTGGTAGAGCGAGCTTCAACTGAGCCAGGGGGAACCTTACCATGGTGGGCATAGCAAAAGGCAATAGACTTGGATATCCAGTTAGAGATGGTCTGTTTAGACACAGGCAATCCCAGAGCCCTGGGATTGAATGACAAATTGGCCTGTTTTCCTAAAGGGTTTAGTCTTATGGAAGTAGAACCCGAGCTGTCTGTGTACATCCATAGTGCACAGGATCCTCTCACTACTGTTCTGGAGAGTCAAAGAAAGTTGGTAGGTGAATTGCCTAATTTAGGGACAATTCGCTGATCACTTTTGACATGAAAGAGTGCTCCGCAGGGACACAGTCTTTGTGGAAAGACAGGGGGGGGGCATAAAAACTTGTAATGCTGACACCTGCCTGGCAGAGGTAATGGCCACCAGAAGGATTGTTTTCCAAGTGCAGTGTCTGAGTGAACTAGAGGAAGCATGTTCGAACAGTGCTGTTCAATGCCTCTAGTACAAAGTTGAGGTCCGAAAGTGGAGCCACTGGTGTCCTGGAGGGTCTGATATGGACACCTTTCAAGAATCTTTTAGCTTTGAATCTGGAAGCTAGAGGAGGATTTAGTGGTAAACAAGCAGAAATTGCTGACAACTGAGCTTTGATGGAAGAGTATGCTTATCCTGCGTTAAGCAATTCACACAGTTAAGACAAAACCATAGACTGAGGCATCTTCAATTGGTCCGGGTACCTAGACAGACAGCAAACAGAACCTCTTCCATTTGGAGATACAGGATTTTCTAGTAGTGGGTTTCCTGTCCCCCTGCAGTACTTTAAGCATGTCCTCAAAGTAAAGTTGTCTGAATGGTATTTGGGCTCTATCACCAACAGAGTTAGAGGATTTCCAGATGTGGGTGTAGGAGTCGGCCCTTGATCTGTGTTAGTAGATCGACTGTGAGGTAAAGTGGCGATTGCCCTTGGCTAGGTGAAAGAGAAAGGGGAAGGGGAACCAGTGCTGTCTTGGCCAGTAGGGAGGCACCAACAACATTTTTGGCTTTTCCTGTTGGACTTTCAACAGGAATTTGGGGATGAGTGCAAGGGGAGGAAAGGCATATAGGGATTTTCCCCTTCCATGTGACTGAAAAGGCATCCAAGCCTGATAGTATCCTCTGGCACAGGATTGAGGAAGATGTTTGCTCATGGAGGAGGCAAATCTATCTCTGGAATACCCCACAGGTGGACAATGTGCAACACCACATCCCTGTGAAGCATCCATTCGTGGGCTTTTGTCCTGGATCTGCTTAGGGTGTCTGCCACTATCTGCCTGGAAGGGATGTACACAGCATGGAGAAATATGGCTAGGAGGTGAGCTAGATCCCATACACCTGCATGGCTAGTCTGCAGAGGAGATGGGATCTGGCACCTCCCTGCTTGTTTACATACCACAAGACTGTCATGTTGTCGGTATGCACATGTAACAATCCCTGGTCTGATCAGTGATTTGAACGTTTGAAGGGCAAACATTAGTGCGTTCATTTGGGAGGAAGACCACTCACCTTAAGCTGTGTGGAGGTCTAAGGCTGCCCTCCAACCCATGTCCAAAGCATCCGTAAATAAGGTCTGAGTAGGTGGAAGAGGATAAATGGGAAGACCTGGATTTAGAGAGAGCTGCAAGATCCACCACTAGAGCTCCTGCTTTAAACATGGGAGGAGCAGATTGAGGTTCTAGAGTGTGGGCATGTTGACAGCATACCGATTTGAGGAAAGTACAGTTGTGTACACTTACCATACAAGTAGAAGTTAAAGCATATTCACTGTTGCAGTCATCACACTTGTGTTATCTGCCTGCAGGTAACCCTCAGTCGGCCCGAATACCAGAGACTTCGTATTTCTACGTCGGGTGTTGTCGCTTCTGCCCTGATGTCAGGTCATCAAGGGTATAAAAATAGGCAGCCGACGCCATTACATTAGGTTTTTCTTGCCCCAAATGTCAGGAGCCAAAATATGGTGGGGATAACACTACCAGTAAAAAGTAAATACCAATACCAGTAGGAATACCCATAGACAGAAGAGATAGATAAAACCAGGGGACTGGAGAGAGGGAAACCAGGACTGCAACAGTGAACACACTCAAGCATCTACATTTATGGTAAGTGTACACAAAGTACAGTTGTGTACACTTACCATAAATGTAGATGTTAGAGTGCATTCACTGCTGCAAGTCATCACATTTGGGTTATCTGCCTGCAGGTAGCCCTTAGCTGGCATGAATATCAGAGTCTTGAATTCCTGCGTCAGATGCTCTCTCTTCCATGTCAGGTCGTCAGAGTATAAAACATGCAGCAGATGCCATTACATCAGTTTTTCTTGCCCCAGATATCAGGTACTCCCACAATGGGAAGCAATTATATGCTATGGTACACCTCCAGCAAAAAGCAAATATACCAGAAAGCTTAAAAATAGCAAACAAGAAGGAAAGGTAGAGCCAAGAGAACTCAGGGGGCGGTAGGGAGGGTAACCAGGACTGCAACAGTGAATACACTCGAAAATCGACATTTATGGTAAGTGTACACAACTGTACTATGTTCTTCGTGTTTCACTGTTGCAAGTAATCACATTTGGGTTGATTCCCAAAGCTAAGGAAGGGAGGAGGAGGAAGTTAGAGAGCATTAGGACCAGCTATTAAGCCCTACAAAACTGCAATGGCAAACCTAGCTCTAGATTTTTTTTTTTTTTAAAAGAGGCATGTGGTAATGCTTGGTGAAGTTATGTACTGAGCTCCAGGTAGCAGCTTCTAGGATATCCCTAGTAGGGACTCCTCTGAGAAAAGCTGCAGAGATAGATGCAGCCCTGGTGGAATGTGATCTTATCCACTGTGGGATAGGTTTTCCATGGTGCTTCTAGCAGAAAATGCAATGGGCTATCCATTTGGAAATGGTTAGCTTTGAAATGGCCTTCCCCTCTGCCCCTGCAACAAAGCCAACTAGCAGCTGTTCAGATTTTGAGAGGCTTAGTCCTGTCCAAATAGAATCTAAGTTGTCTGTGCACGTCCAGGGTGCAGTACTCATTCTCATTTTTGTGGATTATGGAAGAAAGTAGGCAAGTGAATGGACTGATTAAGGGCCACACTAGACATTACCTTGGGCATAAAGGAAGGACTGGTCCGGAGGAAAACCCTGTCCGCACGGAAGATAATGAAGGGTTCCACTGCCATGACTGCCTATAATTCAGACACTCTTCTTGCTGAAGTGATGGGTAGAAGGAATGCTGTTTTCCAAGAAAGAAATTCCAACACTGCTGTTGCAACTGGCTCAAAAGGAAGGAGAGTGAGCTTTTCCAATACAAAGTTAAGGTCCCAGGCTGGAGTAGGGGCTCTCCTGGAGGTCTTAAATTTTTTGCCCCTCTAAAGAATTGTTTTAGCAGAGGGTGAGAAAAGAGGGGTGGGCTCAGTATTATAATGAGCTGAAATGGCAGTGGCATGAATTTTAACTGACTAGAAGGATAGGCCCTTGTGGAGCACTTCTGTTAAGTACTGAAGAATATGAGGTAAGCTGAGCACCGTTGTGCCCATGCCCTGAGTCTTGCTCTATGAACAGTATCTTTTCAACTTTTCAGCATAGGATTTTCTAGTACTAGGCCTCCTGGCCTCCAGAATGACATCTAGCACCTGCTTACTGAGGGATGCTATTGGGGAGCTCAAGGAATCAGTCAGGCTACAAGGGTCATGGTTTGAGCCTGAGGGTGCAGAATCTGGCCCTCCTGCTGGGACAGCAGGGAAGGGGTCTGAGGCAGGTGCCATGGATTCAGCAGTGTCATACTGCGCAAGAGGAGGTACACCAGTGCCGGTGTGGCCAGTCTGGTGCAATCAGTATTGTCCTTGGCTTGTCCTGTTTGATCTTTAGCAGAACCATCGAGAGGAGAGGCAGAGGGGGAAGGCATAAACAGAGAGGCTTTCCCAGGTAAAGGACAGGGCATCCACTTTCCAAGCTTGAGTGTGGGGAGTCCTATGACAGAATTTGTCCAACTGGTAGTTCTGAGGGGAGGCAAAGAGGTCTATCTCGAGTCCCCCATTTGTTCAAGAGGTTGAATATTTTTGGTTCCAGTTTCCATTCGTGTGGGTCCATGAGATTTCTGCTTAACTCATTAACCCCAAGTACCTTCTCACAGCGCCTCTGTGCTTACCTCTGAGTGCGCTGTGAGAAGACTGGAATTGTTTGCACTTACAGCAGAGTCCCTTCCACAAGCGCATCTAACTTTACAGCCAGATTGCATCTCCAATGTTAAAAAAATAAGTTGGAAAATACCCAAACTTTTTCACATACTATCTCAGCTTATTTTTAGTTGTGGAATTACATAGTGTTCATATTTAAATTTTTTAAGAAAAACGGCTGTATATTCAAGTAATCTTAGTTAGCAGATTCTGTATGTTTTGCAAGGAGCGAGTGGTGGCAGCCAATCGGATTATTCATGTCAAGCGGCCATTTGCATAAAACCTCCACCCCAAAATCTAACTTTTCTTTGATCTGTCCAAATAAATAGTGGGTTCAGCAGTAGCAATCCCCTTTCATTTTCTGATATTTTCAGACTTGAATGCTACTGGATCCTGCTATTTACTTGGAAGAACAGACTTCCATCTGTCTGCCATTTTTTTTTTTTTTAAACTGTGGAGTAAAAGCGAAACTGCCACGATCTTGCAAGACAGCAGCCTAGAAGAACATCAACCAAAGTACAGCTGCAGCCTGCAATGGACTCTCTTTATCAAGTAGAGGTGTGTTTGCCACTGGAAGTGCTATCTCGGGAGAAATGTTCCCTAAAATGCCTTGCAGTTGAGTTTTAGATTTCTTCCGTATTTCATCGGGGACGTACGATCTGCTTGATTAATGGCTGTGTAATTTGTACTGAAGTGTGTGTGTGTGTGTGTTGCATTACCTGAAGCCTGCGTCTGTCAGGTTTCATCGGCAGGTAGCGGTCGAAGAAGAGCCATTACAAAGGTAAGAGCGGTGCTTTACTGCCCCTCTGCTTACTGTTAGGGACTGCTGATATCTGCTGCTTTTGCCCAGTTGCTATGTCTGGAAGGTTTCTAGCAATAGTCGCTTGACGTTTGTAGGTGTGGGCATCAGTTTGGGTTAATACATTATGATAAGAGTTTGCTGGGCTTGTGGAGATGGTGTGCAAACACTGACTAGGTGATGGGCCCTTGCATTAATAGATAGCACATGCTGGGGCCTTGGTGCCAATGTTTTACACTGCAGAGGTATCACAAAGTAGAAGAGAATGTGGGCACCATGGATCCATGGAAAGACCAGTCTGCAAAGTAGCGTATGCAAGTTGGTAAGCGAGGGAATGACTTTGCATGCAAAAAGATGGAATATTAATTATCGGTGAAAATACACATTGTGGAAAAACAGATGCCTGTACCGGTGGACTAAGATAGGATAGGCATAAACACAGCTACAGTCTGGTAAATGCTATGAAAAGTGGGTTATGAAGCCCCAAATTAGCAATTAATGGTTGATAATTAGCAATTAATGGTTGATAAGTCCATTGCTAATGGGACTGTCTAGTTATATTGACATCGGAAGACAGGATGAGGAGGTTGGGAAGATATGTAATTTAGAGAAACAAGAGCTGTCAAGAGTGTGACAGAAAGGATTAACGTTTCTATTATTGTATTTAAAACTGAACTTTTCTGTACAGGTCTCCACTCAAAATGGACCACTGCAGTTAGATAATCATTTGACCAAAACTGAAAAGAAATAGATTAGATGTGTCAAGTATTTGGTTGGTTGAAGAGATCATAGTCCTGTGTGTCAGTACTATGGAAACTACAAATTGCAGTCTTGTTTGTGGTGATGGGTAAACCCAAATACATTTTGTAAGGAATCCAAGGTTAATCTGTTTTGCATGGATGGGGTCATAGACTGAATCCCAGCAGTGTAGGGGGAAAGCAGAAGTAATGAAAGCCTTCAGGTTGCTGTCAATCATTGCCGAGAGGGCACAAGATGCACTGGTTACCACATTTGGAATATTATGTGTAGTTCTGATCCAACATCTATACAGAGAAAGAGAGATGAATGAGGTGGTAACTGACGTGCAGCAGAGTTGCCAGAATTGATATACAGCATACGCTAAGCATATTCATTTCTTTGCGAAACAGTGTTTTTTATTTTAATTTGTAAATACTTACTGTAAAAGGAATATGAGTAAGGCACACATGGCTGATTCACTGTACAATATTATATTTGTTTATATACATAGAAAAGAGGAAAGAAAAAAAAGGAAGCAAATAAAGATTTTGTTCTTTTTACCAAGGGATTAGACCATAACCAGTTAATGAGAAACTATGGTTGTTACGAAGTGGAGATGATAGCGAGTGTTTTTTTTAAGTTGTACTAAAATGGAGTGACCTGTGTTTCATGTTATGAGTATTGTAAATAATGCATACAGTGATTACAGACCATCTTAGCTTTTGTATGAGGAATTAACTGTCATGGTATAGCTTGAATCAGTGAATATGTGCACTGCGCTACATATTACTCTGTTAATTACAGAAATGTCATATTTCATTATTTGGCTTTGTTTCATTGTATATGGTTTTATGCTTATGTGACATTAAACTCCATGTTTTCTGTTCAAAAGGACATTAGGAACCCATGGAATAACTGTTTTGAACCTTATGGCTATTATAAACGTTAAAACAGAAACTGTCACTGTGGAGGACCTCTCACTGCATTCTGTTGAGTCTTACTTTGTGGAAACAATTTACTTATTTTAAACAATTGATCCTTTACATAGGTTCATAGGTGTTTAAAAGGCTAATGACCACAAGGGCCTTTTTAAGCCTAACCATGCATCCCAAATCTCTGACAAGTTCTGGTACCCTTGATAGGTGTAAGCAGTGGCTTTGGTGATAGGGCCTTGAGGCGGTCTGCATGACATTTTACTTATGGCTCGTATTCTTTTAGTGAGGAGCCTCTGTGGGCATTCCATTTGTTGGACACACCTGGCCAGGTATGTACCAAAGGGCGTATTGTACTCTATGATGAGTCTGATGAATGCCGGATACAGTGAAACAAGGAGTTCCTTGGACCTAGATGCCATACCTTTGTTTATAAGTTGCGCAACATAGAATGATTTTCTCACTGCTGTGGACACGTGATGGTCAAAGGCTAAATTACTGTCCAAGTGTGCAACCAAGTGCCTGACTATTGGGTCAACTTTAAGGGGTGTGTTGTCAATATGACTGTTACCACGGGTGGATTACTTCCCAAGGATACAATTATGTATTTCTTGGCATTTAGCTTTAGTCTGTGGCTCTGACGACAGTTGTTTGTCTGTGTCAGCCCTTCCTGGAGAACATTTGTGTCGGTGTGGGATTCAATGACAACTCCTAATTTGCAATTGTCTGCAAATATAGTCAGCCAGAAACCACTGAAATTGGCCTTGATTTCATAGAAGTAAATTCCAAAATGGAGTGGTGCAAGGAGTGATCCCTGAGGGACTCCATTTGTGACTGGCTTCTTTGTAGAGGTGGTCTCCGGAATTTTAACTTCCTGGGTCCTGTCTGAGCTAGATGGCTATCCACTGGGTGACACATGGGTTTGTACCCAACCTCTTGAGTTTGTCAACAATGCCTGAGTGGGGTATTGTGTCAGATGCCTTCCCCAGGTCAAAGTAGGCAGTGTGAACCATTTTGCCCCCATCCATTGCTTTGGTGACCGTCTCAAAGAAGTCCACCAGGTTGAGTAGGCATGACCTGCTCTTGATGAAATCAAACCGGGCTGGGTCCAGTGTCTGGAGATTTACTTTATCATTGTTGATCATTTCAATAATAACTCTTTCCATAGCTTTGCATACAAGACTAGTGAGATTTTTGGGTCTGCAGATGGCCCACCTTTGTGCAGAGAGATGACTGCTGCTGCTCTCGATTCACGAGGCATGCAACCTGTTTGGAGGCTTCGATAAGGCCTGTTGGGTCATGTTTCATGCTATTTAGAATGCATCCTGGGATATTGTCTGGGCCCATTGATGCAGTGGTCTTGGTTTTAGAGAGAGTTCCATAGTGATAGCAGGGCGAGTTAAATTTGAAGGTATTTCCTGATGTAAGGTTGAGGGGGAGGGAGGGATAAAGTTGGAGCTGAATTTATTGCCTAGTAGGTTTGCTATATCATCTTGCTCAGTATAGGTGGCTCCACTTACAGTGAGCTCTGCACACAACTGCGTATTGCCTTTGAGTTTGCAGTTGGGAGGGTGGCCTAATGGTTAAGGTGTTTGCATTACAAAGTGCAGGGTTTGAGTCTCACAAGGGATAATTGGCTAGGCTTACAGTGGCTCGCAAGAGCAGTTAGCTTAGTACTAACCTATGAACCTATAGGTATGGCTAAAGCAGAAAAAAAAAGTCACATCTGCTAAGAAATACCTCTGCTATTGTCGACATTTACAAAAACTCTGTGACCTAGAATTAGAAATAAATTAGTACTTGAAAAACAAATGAAAGAAATTTCAGGCCTGAGTAATTTCAGAATGGCAGATATCATATTGCCTGTCATTACTAACCTAATAAGTGCAAAAAAAATTGAATTTTTTTATCAGTCTGATATTCTTGTAGTATACAATGAACGTAAAAGCCTTTTATTGGGATGCACTGTTTGAACTTATTAAAAAAATCTACCTTGCAAAGAAGGTCTCAGGACGACTTGGATTATCAAGTCTATAACTTTAACATTCAATTGGCATGATTTTCAGCTTAAAAACCGCAATAGAATTAAAACTAAAATATTTTAGTCTACGGATGTTAATGGAAGGTTCTGGTTTTCCAACAAAGGTCTTGGAATTTTAGAGTACATTGGCATCAAAGATGGGTCAGTGCTTCATCGCAGGAAGTCTTTAAACCTAATGTGGATTAAGAAAATGGTTAAATACAGCGAATATTGTCAAGTTAAAGCATTGGTGAGTTTCCTCCAAGATTGTTGCTGCTTAAATAAAAGTAATGTTTAATACTGGCAAAATTTCTGCAATGCTCTGGGAAGTAGGTTAAATATTCAAGAAGGTTGGAGGCCTGAGAATTTCAGATCCTGTTGGTAGTCCCACCAGCTAAGTCTTTCAGTTTAAAATGTCTGGGATTGTGGCAAACTGAGTGTCTGTTATTTAAATGTCATACAGGTAAAGTGCTGAAATTTGAAGGTAAGCTGATTAGTGTATGTATGCCAGAGGCTTAATGTCCTGATTCCTAGAAAGGAATATGACCACCTCCTGTGTCACACTGTTGCTGTGAATCACTCTTGACAAACCCTGCCATTTTGTTCGCTTTGCACATAACTGGGAACATAACTGCCTTTCTATTTGGAAAGTTAAATGGCTTCCACTAACTGCTAGGGTCTTACAGGTGCAGACCCCCCCCCCCACACACACACACAAACACACACTATTTTTGTGTACTTGTTTATCCCCTGACTGCCTGCAGACTGTCAAGTTCCCTTCAGCTATCTGGCCAGTGTGGTTCTTGAAGGTTGTGCATCAGGGCTGGCACGTAAATATCTACCGCCAATCATTAGCTCTATATATTCTTATGAAGGAAATAATTCCTTTCACCTTTCAGAGAGTCTAGAGTATCATTTTCTCCATATCTGTTTATACATCAATCTAGAACTTTGTCTTATTCAGTGTGACAATGCAGCATTTTCCCTTACATTATACCTGTGAAATTCTGTGTCAATTTATAACAATAATATTCTACATTTACTCCTAATGTAGTTTTGTAGGGAATGAATTACCTCACTTTCCTGGAGACCTCACTCTGTGTTTGCTATTTATTATTGTTGAATTGGTAGATACACATTGAAATATAAAGTTCTTTGCTAGCAGCAACCTCTTCAGTAGTTACAGATATCCTGAATGTGAAATTATTCAGATGGCTTTTACCTATGCAGAGATTGTGCATGTTTGGAAACTAGTTTATACTGTAAATGAAGATAAGAAGTACACAGGGCTGCTGGTGGTATCTTCCTGATGAATGCCATGAACAAAGTTGGTTGTATAACTACTGAGAACGAGTCTAGCTGTATATATTTTTACTTTCCATCCTAGAGTTATAATTAAAGTGTTTAAAATTTGCTTATGGAGACCTCACTCTCAGTGTTTGCTATTTATTATTGTTGAAACGCAGTCAAATTCACTTTTCCCGTGTAATGTATGGGATGTATGGAAATGAGTATATTTTCTGGTT
>NC_056739.1:215333146-215580646 GCF_019279795.1 Protopterus annectens | reverse complement strand
TTGCAGAGTGGACCATTGCTTGCAACTGAATGGAAGGATAGCAACCAAGTATTTCTGCTGTCAACTAATAGTAACTCAACCTTGGCAGTCTCCAGCACACGCAGGAGACAGCACGATGGAACAAAAGATGCAGTGTCATGTCCACCAGTTGTAAACATGTACAACACATACATGAATGGGGTGGACCGAGCGGATCAGCTCAGGACGCAGTATCCAACTGCTCGAAAGGCAAGGAAATGGTGGCTGCACTTGTTCTGGTTCCTATGGGATGTGGCCATAGTGAATGCTTACATTTTATTCCGTGCGAGTGCCAGCCACCGGCAGCTTTCATGTTCTGGCCGTATTATTGCGGCAAGTCAGTTACAGTTTAGAAGAAACCTAGGCATGCACCTCCTGACCACCTACAAGAAAAGGAAAAGATGCATAGAGATTACCATCCCAGAGCCCATGACACAATTTGAACAAGGCTCACACTTTCTAGTGAAATGGCGGAAGGCACAATGCAAAAACTGTGCCAGCAAGGGTAAATGTGCTGAACCATCATGGGGATGCCCGACCACCTGCAAGATTAACCTATACATGGAATGCTTTGATGAGTACCATGGCCATAAGGGTCTAGCAGACTGCTGACAGCAGTAAGATGTGCACATGTAAAAAGAAAAGGCAGAGGTAAGGCAGACTGCTGCCACTGAAGGAGGTCATGAGACCATAGTGGTATCAGCAGTCTGAGTGGGCAGCCAGCACAGCTATGGGACACTACAGATAACCAACATCTGGAGCCCCATGCCTGTCCTTGGCATATTAGTGAAGCGGCGGTCCTTACCCTGCTTTTTCTCTTTACATGTGCCCTTTCTGTGCCCCCTTGTCAGTGTCCACCCATGCTTTATTTCAGGTAAGGTAAGACTATCTTCTGCTGTTCTGGGAATCCCTGGAAAGCGAGAAGCCCAAACCCTAAGCTGTCCCATCTCAGAAGGTTGTGTTGGTGGATGCATCACGGTGGGCATACCCAGCCAGCATGGATCTTGTGATCCACCTGGATCGCAGTTGGGAACTTGGATACTCTTCAGCTCAGTCCCATAGTGCTGCTGTCCTAGGTAAGCATGGGCTTGGGTGTGCCACTGTGATGTAATGTTTCCCTCCGGGAAAGGACAAATGCGAAAAGACACAGCCTGGGTCAGTCTTGGTCTTTTGACATGTTGGCCTGATGTAGCTCTCCACTCAGTCTCCCTCCCTTCAGGTGTAGACAATGTATGTAGGGGAGGGTAGTAAATGTATGAAGGTCAGGACAGCAATTAGTGAGTTACTTCAGTCCCTCATCCCTTAGGTCCATTGCTGAATGGGCACATGTAAAGAGAAAAGGCAGAGGTAAGGCAGACAGCTGCCACTGAAGGAGGTCACGAGACCATAGTGGTATCAGCAGTCTGAATGGGCAGCCAGCACAGCTATGGGACACTACAGATAACCAACATCTGGAGCCCCATGCCTGTCCTTGGCATATTAGTGGAGCGGCTGTCCTTACCCTGCTTTCTCTCTTTACATGTGCCCTTTCTGTGCCATGCTTTATTTCAGGTAAGGTAAGACTGTCTTCTGCTGTTCAGACGTTTACAGAATGCGTTCATGCATGGCTTGATGCACAGGGTTGGTGGATCTACAATCTGCCATAACGGCATCACTGCGGAAGATGTTCACCTGTTCAGAAGGGATGGCATTCACCTAACTGAGGAGGGCATTGCGCTGTTCTTGACCAATCTCCACAATGGCGTGAGGAGAGCCATGCAAGATTGCCAACATGCAGCTTGCGAGAAGAATGGAAAACACCCATGACGAAGTCGGACCAGTATAGTAAGTAAAACACTATTATGAAATGAGTTGTGTAAAATTAATTTCTCTGAGCTTGGCAAATAACTTACGGAAATTATGATTTTTTATTTCATATTTTGGTAAATAACTTTGCAAGGGAGCATCTGAATGTGCCAGGTAATATCTCATTTTGAAGACAGCATTGCTGGTTCCAACATGGTAAAAGAAATGTGCCTGTATATTTCACACATGTGCAGATAACAAAGTTTGTTTCGGACTTAGGTTATGAAAGTTTATTTTTCATATTTTGGTAAATCAATTTGCTGGTTCCAGCATGGTAAAAGAAATGTGCCTGTATGTTTCACACGTGCAGATAAAGTTTGTTTAGGACTTAGGTTATGAAAATTGATTTTTCATATTTTGGTAAACAAATTTGCAAGGGAGCATCTGAATGGGCTAAGCAATACCTCATTTTGAGCAGATTATTTATAGTTCTAACATGGTAAAAGAATGGTGCCTGTATGTTGTACTCATAGGAAGATATCAAAGTTTGTTTCGGACTTAGGTTATGGAAATTATGATTTTTTTCATATTTTGGTAAATAACTTTGCAAGGGAGCATCCCATTGTGTGAAGTAATACCTCATTTTGAAGACAGTACTGATAGTTCTAACATGGTAAAAGAATGGTGCCTGTATATTGTACTCCTGTGCAGATATCAAAGTTTGTTTTGGACTTAGGTTATGGAAATTATGATTTTTTTTTTCATGTTTGGTAAATAACTTTGCAAGGGAACATCTGAATGAGCCAAGTAATACCTCATTTTGAAAATAGTACTGATAGTTCTAACATGGGAAAAGAATGGTGCCTGTATGTTGTACTCATATGCAGATAAAGTTTGTTTCGATCATGGGTTATGAAAATTATTTTTTTTTTCATATTTTGGTAGATAACTTCAAGGGAGCATCTGAATGTGCCCAGTAATACATCATTTTGAAGACAGTATTGCTGGTTCCAACATGGTAAAATAATTGTGCCTGTATGTTGGACACACATGCAGAAATCAAAGTTTGTTTGGAATTAGGTTATGGAAATTGTGATTTTTTGTTCATATTTGGTAAATAACTTTGCAAGGGAGCATGTCAGTGTGCCACGTAATACCTCATTTTGAAGACAGTGTTACTCTTTACATGGTAAAAGAACTGTGTCTGTGCACTCTACACATGTAGAGATACCACAGTTTGTTTAGTCTTGTACGATTATGAAAATTATACAGTTACAATACTTTTCATTATTATGCCCATATCTTTGCAAGGGAGCATGGTGATCACACAAATGATGCATCACTTTGAAGCTGACATTCAGATGCACAACTTCTGCACTATGTAGGCTCTGTCTGTTACAGGTGATGAGATATTATGCTTTGTTCATCAATTATGAAAAATATATTAATCATTTCTGTGAATATCTCAAGAAAGGAACATAACACAGTAATGGTTAAGGTATCATTTTAAAGCCGACATTCATACTAACAAATTACATTCAAATTGTATGGGTCTGCATGGTACATTGACCAAGATATTATGCTTTGTTTTTCCAAAAAGGTAAAAAAATATGCACAATATCAGCATTCCTTGCCAAATATTTTAATAATGACTGATACACTATCAACATTTACACTGTTGGAAAGGTCAGTGTCTGCTGAACAACTTTCACATTTACATTTTTAGTCTAGCTCTTCTAGTTAAAGAGTTATGAACATTTGTTTTTTGTATGGTATTACAAATGGATTTTCTGAAAATGAGCTCAGGCTGCACTGTTCCTATGGTGGAATTACGCAGGCAGCTTTTCCTGAGCTGCTTCGGAGTGAATGAGTTAAGTCGTCTGCCAGTGAATTTAGCTCGCCTGGCAGGAATTGAGCTTGTAGCTGCACTTGGAGGCTCAAGGCTGTGTTCCACAGGGCCATGGCTAGTCTGCAGAGAGGGCAGGAGTGGATTCCTCCCTGCTTATGTAACATGACTGTGGTGTTGTCTATCAATAGTTGCTTTGGAAGAATGCGGTCTTTGAAGGCAGTCAATGAATTCTGTACAGCCAACATTTCTTTTTGGTTGATATGCAGGTGCATCTGTCTCGGGTTCCATTGCCCTGAATGCACTGCCCTGCCAAGTGAGCCCCCCCCCCATGCATAGTCTGATGCGTCTGTTAAGGTTTGGGCGGCAGGGGGTAGAGTGAAAGGGAGCCCCTTGTTGTGGTAGCAGGCCTCTGCCCACCAAGGGAACTCTGCCTTTATACAAGGAATGATTGGAATCACTGATTCCAGATCCTGAGAATGTTGACATCATAGGCATTTTAGATACCATTGTAATTTCCTCTTATGCAGTCTTGCATATGGAATTAGTAGGATGCAAGAGGCCATGAACTCCAGGGATTGTAGAATTTTCCTTGCAGATAGCTGGGTCTTTGTGGCCAATAGTTTGAAGAAGGTTGTCAGGTAAAACTTGTTTCGCTGGAGTGGGGAAAGCCATCTGGGAAGTTGTGTTCAAGCTTGCTCCCAAGAATACAATCTGCTGGCAGGATACCAGGTGAGATTTCCTTTCATTTATGGTGTACCCCAGATAGGTTACAAGTTTCTTTACAAATGCCAGATGTATAATTAGCAAGTCTTGGCTTTCTGCCTGAATCAGACAATCGTCCAAGTATGGGCATATTTGAATATTTCTCTGCCTGCAAAATGCAATGGCTGAAGCTAGACACTTTGTGAATACCCTGGGCACGGCAGATAAGCCAAAGGAAAGTGCAGAGAACTGCATGGAGCCTGCCCTGAAGTGTAGGTATTTCCTGTAAGATTCCCTTATTGGAATGTGCAGGTAAGCTTCCTTTAAGTCTAAGATTGACAACCAGGCATCTTTGCCTAGCATAGGAAGCAGCTGTTGAAGTGTTGGCATCTTGAATTTTGGGATCACCAGAAAGGTGTTCAGAACTACAGAGGTCCAGGATAGGACGCCAGGAGCGGTCTTTTCTGAGTACCAGGAAAAGTCTTGAATAAAAACCTTGCCTCCTTTGTTCTGCTGGGACAGGTTGAATAGCCCTGATATTTAGAATACAGAGAACCTGCTGTTGGGCCTCCGCCCACTGATTTGGCGGTAGGTCTGGCCAACCGTTTGGGGTAGGCAGGGAGTGGAAGTGGAATCTATATCCTTGGGAAACTATTAAAAACCCATTTGTCCTGCATAATGAGTTCCCAGTTTTTTGCATGCAAGGCAAGCTTTCCTCCTAAGGGAGCAGGCAGTAGAGCAGGACTTGGGAGGGTTAAGGTTAAGTCATTGTGCCATTTTTCCATAGGGGGGTGGTTTACTGCTCCCTGCTTTGGAAGTGGGAGCCCCCCCACTGCTTAGACCTGTGCGCAGTCGGAGACTGTAACCTAGATGGTCTGCTATTTCTGGGTTTGTACTGAGAGGGCCTGGAAGACACTGGAAAGGACCAGTTCTTAGAAGGCCAATGTCTACTGAATCTGGGAGGCTGTACTTGTAGGAAATCTTTAACAGTTTGTATAGATTTAGCTTTTTCCTCCATCCTTTTGAGAACCTCTTCTGCTTTGTTGCCAAACAGGCGGTCTTGGTTTAAGGGGGAATCCAGTAATTTAGCTTTAACATGATCTGGCATGTTTTGCTCTATAAGCCAAGCATGGCTTCTAAGTACAGACCCAGTGACAGCAACCCTGAAAGATGCTTCTAAAGAGTCAAAACCACATTGCAAAGTATGTTTACCAACTTGTTCGGCAGAATGCATTAAATCCTGTAAATTCTGTGTGTTCAGCGCCAGTCAGGAATCAACATAATTTTCTGTGCAAGTAGTCCCATAATATGCTGCTGGTAGTTTAACATATGAAACTGGCAATTTAAAGCCCTAATGGCCATAGTGGCAAAAGTGTATACTTTTCTTACCCCATCTGTCCAAGGCTCTAGAATCTCTATCAAAATGGGGTAGTATTTTTGGCAGCAGTAGCCTTTAATGCCTTTTGGTCCTTTGGTAAATGGTCTCTGGATCCGCAGTAGGATTCTTGAAGAGGAACTTGAGAGTCAGGTATACCAGTCAGGTTTTCCGGGAGTTGGAGGCAAAGTGTCTGGGGAAAGGCTAGATTCCAAGAAAGTATCACAATGTCCAGAAAGTACAGTTGTGTAAACAACACAAATGTAGATGTTAGAGTGTATTCACTGTTGCAGTCATTACATTTGGGTAGAATCCCAAAGCTAAATATGGGAGGATGGAGCTAAATAGCATTAGGAGTGACTAACGCCCTGTAGAACTGCAGTGGCAAAGCCTGCTCCAGACTTGGAGAGGCAAATGATAATGCTTTGTAAAAGTATGAACAGAGCTCCAAGTAGCAACTTCTAGAATGTCTTTGGTTGGAACTCCTCTGAGAAAAGCTGCTGAGGTAGAGGCAGCCCTGGTGAAATGCGACCTGATTCCCTTGGGCACTGGTTTACAATGATGCAAGTAGCAGAAACGAATGCAGTGGCTTATCTACTTAGAAATAGTCTGCTTTAATATAGCCTTCCCCTCTGATCCTGCAGCAAATGCCACCAGTAGTTGCTCAGATGTTTAGAGATTTGGTCCTGTTTAAGTAGAATCTTAGTTGCCGGTGTAAGTCCAATGAATGCAGAATCCGCTCCCTCTTGTTCTGCAGAGTAGGGTAAAATGTTGGCAGGTGAATAGTTTGGTTAAGAGCCACACTGGATACCAGCTTAGGCATAAAGGAAGGATTGGTCCTGTGGGACACCATGTCTGGGTAAAATGTAATAAAATGCTCCACAGCCAGGAGGGCCTGTAGTTCTGAAACCCTTCTTGCTGAAGTGATTGCCAAAAGGAAAGCGGTTTTCCAAGATAAAAACTTCACATTTGCAGTAGCTGCTGGTTCAAAAGGAGGCAGGGTGAGTTTTACCAGCACAAAACGGAGGTCCCATGCAGGAGTTGGTGATGATCTGGGAGGCCTTACATTTTTGGCCCCTCTAAGATACTGTTTTAGCAGAGGATGAGAAAAGATGGGAGGCTCCGTGTTGTAATGAGCCGAGATGGCAGAGGCACGGATTTTTATTGAAGAAAAAGATAGGCCCTTGTCAAGCATCTCAGCCAAGTATTGTAAAATCTGAGGAATATTTGGTTTTGCTGTGTCCGTCCCTTGTGCTTGGTTCCAAGCAAAGAAACTCTTCCATTTATCAGCATAAGATTTTCTAGTACTAGGCCTTCTGGCTTCCAAAATGACATCCATCACAAGACTTACTGAGAGGTGGTGTTTGAATAATTACATGATCAGCCATGCTGCCAGGTTTAGAGTTTAGAGCTGTGTGTGCAGAACTCTGTTGAGACAGTAGATTAGGTATTTGAGGAAGTACAAATGAGGGAGTTGAGGCATATTCCTTAGAATTGGGTACCAGTGCTGGCGAGACCAACCCGGGGCAATTAGGATCATTTTTGTTTTTTCTGGTCTGACCTTTAGTAAGACCTTGGGGAGAAGAGGCAGAGGAGAAAAGGCATAGACGGATAGGTTTTTCCAACTGAAGGATAAGGCATCCACTTTCCATGCTTGCCTGTGATAAGTCCTTGTGCAGAATTTGTCCAGTTGGTCATTTTGGGGTGAGGCAAATAGATCTATGTCTGGGAACCCCCATTTCTGTGTTACCACACTGAAGACGTGTGGATCCAGTTTCAACTTGTGAGGGTCCATAAGATTTCTGCTTAGGTCGCATGTCAGAGTATTTTGTTTTCCTGGCAGGAATTGTGCTTGAAGATGTACTTGGTAAGTCAAAGCTGTGTCCCACAATGCCATGGCTAGTCTGCAAAGGGGGTAGGCATATGTACCCCCCTGCTTGTTTATGTACCACATAACCGTGGTGTTGTCCGTCTTTATCAGTAGTTGTCCTGGATGAAGTAAGTCCTTGAAGGCTGTCAGGGCATTCTGAACAGCTGGCATCTCCTTCTGGTTGATATGCAGATGCATTTGTTTTGAGGTCCATATGCCCTGAATGCATCTTCCCGCCAGGTGGTCCCCCCAAGCATAGTCTGATGAGTCTGTAGTTACGGTTTTGGCTGGCAGGGGGTAGAGTGAAAGACTGTCCCTTGCTTTGGTGACATGTCTCTGCCCACCAAAGAAACTCCTTTTGTAGGCAGGGAATAAGAGGAATCATTGTTTCCAGACTGTGACAATGTTGACTCCATAAACTTTTAGTTTCCTCATATGCAGTCTGGCATATGGAATTAGCAGAATGCAGGATGCCATGAACCCCAAAGCCTGCAGAATTTGTCTTGCAGATAACTGGGTTTTTGTTGCCATCTGTTTGAAGTATACAGTCAGTTGCCTCTGTTCGTCTGGCGTAAGGTAAGCCATCTGGGCAGTTGTATTCAAGCTAGCTTGTAATTTTTTGAGAGGGTACCAGTTGTGATTTCTTTTTGTTTGTGTACCCTAGGCATGTTAGAAGCCTTTTTACAAATGTCAGATGTTGAAGAATGTCCTTGTTTTCTGCTTGAATGAGACATTCATCCAAGTAAGGATAGATTTGTATGCTTGTCTGCAAAATGCAATTACTGGTGCCAGGCACTTTGTAAAGACCCTGGGCGCAGTAGATAAGCCAAAGGGCAGTGCAGAAAATTGGTAATGCATAAAATCTGCCTTGAAGGGGAGGGTATCTTCTGCACGATTCCCTTATTGGGATATGCAGGTATGCCACTTAAGTCATGTCACTAACCAAGCGTTCTTGCCCAGCATGGGCAGTAGCTGTTGTAAAGTCAGAATTTTGAATTTTGGAATGTCCAAGAACGTGTTCAAAATCAGTAAGTCCAGTATTGGACGCCAGGCATTGTCTTTTCTGGGTACCAGGAACAGTCTTGAACAAAAACCTTGTCCTTTTTCCTGTTCTGGTACTGGTTGAATAGCCCCCATATCCATTAGGGATGTAACTTGTTTCTGAGCCTCTGCCCATTGATTTTGTGGCAGTCCTGGCCAACTGTTTGGAATTGGCAAAGTATGGAAATGAAATCTGTACCCCTGGGATACTATGTTTAGTACCCACTTGTCCTGGGTAACTAAATGCCAATTTTGAGCATGAAGTGCTAATTTCCCCCCCCACAAGGGGGCTGCCAAAAGATAAGTGCTTGGTGATGGTAAAGGGAAGTCATTGAGACTGCTTACTGTAGGGTTGTGCTTTGTTTCCTCCAGATTTGAAGGTAGAGGTACCCCCATTGCTTTGACCTGTAAGAACCCTGTGACTGGTATCTAGAGCCTGTTGAGTGCCTGGATTTGCCTTCTGAGGCTCTGTTGGACACAGGAAAGGACCAGTTTTTAGTAGGCCAGTGCCTACTGAATCTGGGTGGCTGCACTTTTAAGAAATCTTTTACAGTTTGCATAGATTTAGCTTGGTCTTCCATTTTCTTTAAAACCTCTTCTGCCTTATTATCAAACAGAGTATCATGCTGTAAAGGTGCATCCAACAATTTAGCTTTAACATGATCAGGCAGATTTTGCTCCTTGAGCCAGGCATGCCTTCTAATCACAGATCCATTAACTGTGGCCCTGCAAGAGGCCTCCCAAGGTATCAAAACCACATTGCAAAGTATGCTTTCCAACCTGTTCTGCTGCATGCAATAATTCCTGTAATTCTTTATTTTCCACACAATCAGAAATCATTTTGTTTCAATAAGCCCATAACATGCTGTTGATATTTAAGGATATGAAACTGGCAGTTTAAGGCCCTAATTGCCAAGGTTGCAGATGTATAAACCTTCTTTCTCCATCTATCCAGCACTCTGGAATCTCTATCAGAGGGGGTAGGATTTTTGGCTGTAGAGGCCTTTACACCTTTGGGACCCTGTGAGATCGTTTCAGGATCAGCAGCAGGATTTTTGAATAAAAATTTGTGGGAGTCAGGAACCCTGTAATATCGGTCTGGCTTACTAGGAGCCGGAGGTAGGGAAACAGGAGCCATGCTTGATTCCGAAAACACATCAACAATGTCTAATACAGGAGGTATAGCCAAAGGCCTATGCTGTGGAAGGAGGAAATTCCTAAGCCTCTTTCTTGATTCAGGGAAATCCTGACTCTCCCAATGAAAATGTTCCCTTAAAGTATGCAAGGTTTCTCCAAAAGAATAATCCTCAGAAGGAGATGCAGATGGGATGGATTCTTCTGCATCTGAATCCTCAGAGGGTAGTATAGAAAATTCCTGATCAGAAGAGGAATCAGAAGAAATAGAAACCTGATCTGAAGAGGAATCAGAAGAAATAGAAACCTGATCTGAAGATTCATAATCAGTGTCTTGCCTAGGCCTCTTATCGGGGGGGGGGGGGGGGGGGGATTGGGAACCCCTGATCAAGGTAATTAAAGTCCTCAGCCATTTTGATAATCTGTTTTTTAGGCATAGGGGCCTGAGCAAATGCATGGCTCATGCATTGTTTTGTTTAGACTTAGAAGTTGTTTTTGAAGCTGGCATCAGTTTGATATAAAAATGTTGAGGCCTGAAAACATCCTCAAAAGCCATTGCCTGGTCAGCGGCTCCAGACCCCATCAGCAGGGAGAGACATCCGCGGGTTCAATACTCTGAGAATCTCATGGCATACTGGACTCCGCATGGGCCTCGGTAGAGGCCTGCGACTCAAAAGTAGCGGGTATCAGGTGCTGCGAAAGCACCTCAGTGAGTACCGGAGAACCGGCGACAGGCTTAGGAGAAGCTTAGTCTGCTTTGGACCTCGACGGTCTGTCTTTTTCTTTGTGTTTTTTGTGAACTCCAGTAGTCGGATTGCTATCAGACAACATTTCAAGGTAATTAAATCTGGATCCAAAATATTCTGAAGCAAAAATACACAGACGCTTAATAGTGCGTTGGTTAAATCTAGCACAAAACCGACAGCAAGGCACGTTATGATCTGGGCCTAGGCAAGGAATACAATACAAATGAAAATCCTTATGATGCATTTGCTTCCCACAAGTAATGCAAT
This sequence comes from Protopterus annectens, assembly GCF_019279795.1. Classification (NCBI taxonomy): domain Eukaryota; kingdom Metazoa; phylum Chordata; order Ceratodontiformes; family Protopteridae; genus Protopterus; species Protopterus annectens. The sequence goes on along the minus strand of NC_056739.1, from coordinate 215,569,859 downwards.
TAACTTTTAAATGAAAAAACAGGCAGAGACCATAAACTAAATAACAAATCAAGAAAAAAACGGTCCAGGCACCAAGTAAGGATGGTAGTCCAATGGAACTTTATTAAAAGTTAAATATCACAAGCGCTTTCACCCTGACTCAATTGCAGGGCTTTTTCAAGTGTGTTTTTCTTGAGAATTATTAACTTTTACGGACATTGGTAAGGAGCAAGAAAAAGTACTTAGCTTTAATTGAAGACTTTGGTTCTGAAACTCGAATGCGAAAATTTCAAGAGTCGGCCAACCGGCACTTGCAAACTGCTTCTGCTTCGGGCACCGCGTGGCAAAAAAAAATGAATAAAATGGCATCGGCTGCATGTTTTATACCCCAGACGTCATGGAAGAGAAAACAGCAACTGACCCAGGACACAAGACTTTGATATTCAGGCTGAGGGCAATCTGCCAGCAGATTACCCAAATGTAATGACTGCAACAGTGAAACACGAAGAACATCGGGAGGGATAGCTAAAGGCCCGTGTTAAGGAAGTAGTAAAAATTCCCCAAGCCTCTTTTTGGAATCAGAGTAATCCTGACTTTCCTTAGCGGAAGTGTGCCCCAAGTGTGTGCAAGGTTTCACCAAAAGAAAAATAGTCTGGAGGAGAAGCTGAGGGAATGGAGTCCTCTGCATCACAATCCTCATAGGTAGATAAGGGCAAATCATGGTAATCAGAAGGAACAGAAGAATCAGATTCCTGATCAGAAGAATCAGAAGGAAAATCAGTTCTAGGTCTCTTAGAGGGAGAAGGGTGGCTTCCCCTAATTAAAGTAATAAAGTCTTCAGCCATTCTAAGCATTTGTTTTCTAGGCATATGAGCCTGAGCATGCAGTTTAGATGTTGTTTCTAGGCTTGGAGCGAGTTTTAGGCCTAGATGAAGATGGCGTCAGTTTAACATGCAAATCTGTAGGCCTGAATACACCACTCAGAAGCTGGTGCCTGCACAGCAGCTCCGGACCCATCCAAGGTAGAGACATCCGCAGGTTCCATAGTCAATGAAGCATCTCACGACATACCGGACTAATGGGTCTCAGTAGAGGCCTGCGAATCTGAAGTAGCGGGTATCAGGGGCTGCGAAAGCACCTCACTGAGTACCGGCGGTCTGGCGACTAGCTTAACGGAAGCATCAGCAGTTTTGGGCCAGTGCAGCCTGTCTCCGTCTTTATGTTTTTTTCGGTAGTCGGATGGCTTAAAGCCATTTTGGAGTACTGATACGGAGTACCAAAATAATTTGCTGCAAAATTAGCCCGACGACAAACAGTTTGGGGACTGAACAAGACAAAACCGACAGCGAGGTACGTTGTGGTCTGGGCCTAAGCAAAGAATGCAGTTTGAATGAAAATCTGAGGAATTTGCTTTCCACAGGTAAGACAATTGTTAACTTTTACGGACATCGGTTGGACCAAGAAAAAGAATCCCCAACGGGGTGCTTATCTTTTTTTGAAGACTTTGGCTCTGAAACTCGAAAATGAAAATTTCAGGAGTCATCCGACCGGCACTTGTGAACTGCTTCTAGCACCGCATGGCAAGAACGACTGATGTAATGGCGTCAGCTACATGTTGTATACCCCTGACGACCTAACGTCATGGAAGAGGAGAAAGCATCAATGCAGGAATCCAAGACTCTGGTATTCAGGCCAGCTGAGGGCTACCTGCAGGCAGAAAACCCAAATGTGATGACTGCAACAGTGAAACACGAAGAACATCTGTACTACGTCCTTCGTGTTTCACTGTTGCAGTCATCACACTTAAGTTAGGGCTGGCTAGCAAGCTTTGCAAGACTGCTGTAGCAAAACCTGCCCTGGATTTGGAGAAGATAGGCATGTGGTAATGCTTGAAGGTGTGTACAGAACTCCAGGTAGCAGCTTTCAGATGTCCTTGGTAGGGACACCCCTGAGAAATGCTGTAGAGGTAGATGTAGCCCTAGTGGAATGTGTTCCAACTCCGAGGGGTTGGTTTTCCATGGTGCTTGTAGCAGAAATGGATGCAGTGTGCTATCCATTCGGAAATGGTTCGTTTTGAAATTACCTTTCCCTCTGCCCCTGTTACAAAGCTGACTAGCAACTGGTCAGATTTTCTGAAAGGCTTAGTCCTATCCAGGTAGGATCTGAGCTGTCTGTGCACGTCCAAAAAGTGCAGGATCCTTTCCCCTTTATTTTGAGGACTAGGGAAGAAGGTTGGCGAATGAATGCATTGGTTGAGAGCCACAATGGACACCACTTTAGGCATAAAGGAAGGGTTAGTCTTGAGGTAAACCCCTGTCAGCATGGAAAATAATGAAGGGTTCCACAGCCATCAGCGCTTGTAACTCAGACACTCTTCTAGCTAAAGTGATGGCTAGAAGCAAGGCTGTTGTCCAACAGAGGAATTTTAACTCTGCTGAAGCAACAGATTCAAAAGGGGGAAGCATGAGCTTTTCAGTACAAAGTTAAGGTCCCAAGCACGGGTGGGTGCTCTCCTTGGTGGCCTTAAGTGGTGTGCCCCTCTCAGGAACTGTTCGATGAGAGGGTGAGAGAATAGAGGTGGCTCAGTACTGTAATGGGCAGAGACGGCAGAGGCATGGATCTTAATGGAGAAGGATAGGCCTCTGTGGAGTAGTTCTGCTAGGTAATCCAGGATTAGAGGTAGAGGGCAGTCTTTTCCTTTAGACTGAATCCAATATGATTTCCTAGTACTGGGCCTTCTGGCTTCAAGGATGACGCCCAGCACCTGTTTGCTTAGGGTTGCTGGTGGGAGTATTCAAGAAATAAGCCAGGCTGCAAGATTTAGGATTTGCAATTGTGGATGCAAAATCAGTCCCTCCTGCTAAGGGAACAGGGTTGGGGTCTGGTGTAAGTGCCAGGGTGGCACTTGTCAGGCTGCACAGGAGTGGGCACCAGTGCTGGCATGGCCAGTCCAGGGCAATCAACATTGTCCTTGGCCTGTCTTGTTTTGTCTTCAGTAAAACTCTTGAGAAGGGGCGGAGGGGGAAGGCATAGATTGAGAGGTTTTTCCATTGAAATGATAGGGTATCCACTCGCCAGGCCCTGCTGTGAGGGTTCCTGGTGCAGAATTTGCTTAGCTGGTGGTTGTAGGGGGAGGCAAAGAGATCCACCTCTGGGGTTCCCCATTTCTGAATCAGAAGATTGAAGGTGCTGGGTTCCAATTTCCACTCGTGTGAGTCTGAGATTTCTCCTCAAGTCATCTGCCAGTGAGCTTTGTTTGCCTGGTAGGAATTGAGCTTGTGGATTGAGTTGAATGTCCAAGGCCGTGTTCCACAGGGCCATAGCTAACCTGCAGAGTGGGTGAGAATGGGTTTTGTTGTTGATGTACCACTTAACTGTGGTGGTGTATGTTTTTATCAGCACTTGTCCTGGAAAGAGTTGGTATTGGAAAGCTGTCAGGGCATTCTGTACAGCTAGCATCTCTCTTTGGTTGATGTGCAGATGAATCTGACTTGGGCTCCAGTGGCCCTGAATACATTAGACTGCCATGTGAGCCCCCCCATGCATAGTATGATGCGTCTGTAGTCAGGGTCTGGGCAGCGTAGGGTTGAGTAAATGGCAGTCCATCGTTGTGGTTGCATGCTTCTGACCACCAAAGGATCTCTGCCCTTAGACACAGTATGATAGGAATGACTCTTTCCAGGTCCTGAGAATGCTGGCACCAAAGACTGAACTACCATTGAAGTTTCCTCATATACAGTCTTGCATATGGAATTAGCAGTATACATGAGGCCATGAACCATAGGGCTTGCAGTATTTTTCTTGCAGATAGCTAGGTTCTGGTGGCCATTTCTTTGAAGTAGTCTGTCAGAGAGACCTGCTTTTCTGAAGTGAGGAATGCCATATGAAGTTGTGTCCCAGCTTGCTCCCAGAAATACAATCTTTTGACTGGGCACCAGTTGTGATTTCTTTTCGTTGGTGTACACCAATGAAGTGAGAAGGCTTTTTACAAATGCCAGGTGCTGTAGCAGCAATTCCCGATTGTCGGCCTGAATCAGGCAGTCATCCAAGTACGGGTAAATATGGATAGTTACCTGCAGTATGCAATGGCTGGAGCCAGGCATTTTGTGAATACCCTGGGTGTGGTAGATAAGCCAAAGGGAAGTGCAGAGAATTGATAATGCATAGATCCTGCCCTGAAACGTAGAAACTTCCTGCATGACTCCCTTATGGGGATTTGCAGATAGACTCTTAAATCTAGGGCGACTAACCAGGCATCCTTGGCTAACATAGGGAGAAGCTGTTGCAGGGTAAGCATCTTGAATTTTGGTACCACCAGAAAGGTGTTAAGAATTGAAAAATCCAGGCTTGGGCACCAAGAGCCCTCTTTTCTGGGTACGAGGAAGAGTCTGGAGTAGAATCCTTGACCCCTCTGTTCTACTGGAATGGGCTGAATAGCTCTGATATTGAGCAGGGAAAGTACTTGGTTTTGAGCCTCTGTCCACTGGTTTGGAGGAAGGCCTGGAAACCCACTTGGGGTTGGCAGTGAATGGAAATAAAATTTGTATCCCTGGGGTACAATATTGAGGACCCATAGGTCCTGAGTGATGCACATCCAGTTTTTTGCATGAAGGGCATGTTTTCCGCCTAGGGGCACAAAATTGGGCAGGGCTGGGAAGTGGAGTGAAGAAATCATGGTGAGCTTTTTTTCCATAAGTAGGTGGCTTACCACTCTCTGCTTTAGGGGTGGGGGCACTCCATTGCTTAGATCTCTGCATACCCTGAGACTGTAGTATGGGTGGCCGGTTTCCCCTGGGTCTTGTTTGAGAAGGCCTGGAGGGGGCTAGAAAGGACCAGTGTTTTGAAGGACAGTGCCTACTGAATCTGGGGGGGGGTTGCATTTGTAGGAATTCTTTAACAGTCTGCATAGATTTAGCTTTCTCTTCCATCTTTTAAAGAACCTCTTCTGCTTTGGTACCAAATAGACAGTCCTTATTCAAAGGAGAGCCTAGTAATTTAGATTTGACATGATCATGATCTGGCAAGGTCTGCTCCTTCAGCCAAGCATGTCTTCTCAGTACAGAGCCAGTGACTGCTGCCCTGCAAGATGCTTCCAGGGCAAAGCCACACTGCAAAGTATGCTTACTGACTTTGTTTGCAGAGTGCACAAACTCCTGCAATTCTTTATTTTCTGCACAATCTGGAAATGTTACCACTGTTTAAGACGTTCCATGATATGTTGCTGGTATTTCAGTATGTGAAACTGGCAATTCAATGCCTGGATAGCAAGAGTTGCAGAGGTATATACCTTCTTACCCCACCTGTCCAAAGCTCTGGAATCCCTGTATGAAGGGGTGGGATTCATGGCTGCAGTAGCCTTGATACCTTTAGGCCCCTGGGATACGATCTTTGGGTCAGTAGTAGGATTCATGAGGTACTCAGTAGTACCTGTCTGGTTTCCTAGGGGCAGGAGGTAAAGTGTCAGGAGTAAGACTGGATTCCATGAAATCATCATCCACAACATCCAGGACAGGGGGTATAGCTAAAGGCCTGTGCTGATGCAACTCTAAATCTCAGAGTCTCTTTTTGGACTGAGGATAATCTTGGCATTCCCAATGGAAATGGTCTCAATGTATGCAAGGTTTCACCAAAGAAAAATCCTCTGCAGGGGAGGCAGAGGGAATGGATTCCTCTACATCTGAATCCTCACAGGCGGATAAGGCAGGTCTTCATAATCAGAAAGGTCAGAGTCATCAGACTCCTGGTCTGTAAAACCTGAAGGGGACGGGATTCTTTGTCTCTTTGTAGGGGAAGGCTGGCTTCCCCTAATCAGTGTAATAAGGTCTTCAGCCATTCTAAGCATTTGTTTTTGTGGCAAGGGTACCTGAGCATGCGCTTTAGTCATAGGTTTTCTAGGCGTAGTGCGTACTCTGGGCCTAAGAAACTCAGTAGTTTTAGTTAGAATGAAGTCATTGGTTTATTTCGAACATCAGTAAAGCAAAACAACTGCCTCAGAAGCCGGTGCCAGTACAGTGGCTCTGGACCCACCTAAGATAGAGACCACCGCTGTTTTCATAGTCGAAGCATCATCTCGCAGCATACCAGACTCCAAATAGGTCTCAGCAGAGACCTGCGAATCCACTGAAGTGGGCATCAGGGGCTGCAAAAGCGCCTGAGTACCGGCAGACTGGCGACTAGCTTAACAGAAGAGTCGGCGGACCTATGCAGTCTGTCTTTATCCTTACATTTCTCCGGAAAATCGGTAGTCGGATGGCTTATCGAAGTCATTTCAGAATACAGAGATTGAAAGCGAAAGAATTTAGCGACAAAAGACCAACGACAAATGGTTCGGGCGTTAAACAAGGCACAAAACCAACAGCGAGGGAAGTCGTGGTCTGGGCCCAAACAGTAAGAATGAAAATCTCGGTTAGGTATTTGCTTTCCACAGGCAAGACAATTGTTAACTTTTTCTGACATCGGTTAGAGCAAGAAAAAATGTATCCCCAATGGGGTACTTAGCTTTAGAAGACTTCAGGATTATTCAACTCGAAAATGGAAAATTCAGGTAGTGGCCAACCAGCACTTGCGAACTGCTTCTGCTTTGGTCTCCTTGGCAAGAAAGACTGAGGTAATGGTGTCACATCTGTCTGTTTTTATACCCCTGACAACCTCACGTCAGGGAAGAAGTGACAGCACCCGACGCAGAAATACCAAGTCTCTGGTATTCGGGCTGAGGCCTACCTGCAGGCAGATAACCCAAATGCGATGACTGCAACAGTGAAACACTAAGAATATCTATTGAAGTTTCCTCTTGTGAAGCCTTGCCAAAAGAAGCATTGAGATGGTGGAAGCCATCAGTCCCAAGATCCTGAGGAACTGTCTGGCAGAAATATGATGTAGTAGGAGTGTCTCTGCAAAGATTAGGGAGATCTCTTCTGTCTTGGAAAGTGGGAGGAAGACTAGCATGCTGAGAGTTTCAAATCTGTGGCCCAGGAAAACAAGATCTTGGGCTGGGACCAGGAAAGACTTCCCCAAGTTAATGGTAAATGCCAGGCCTTTAAGAATGGGAATTGCCATTTGGAGGCATCTTCTCAACTCTGAGAAGATGCTTGGATTAATAGGTCTAGTATGGACAGATTTCCTTTGGAGCCTGCAAAAGGCTACTACTGGGGCTAGACATTTTGTGAAGACTCTTGGAGCTGCAGAGTCCATGCTAGGATCCCACAGAAAATCGTAGAAATCTCCTGCATCTTTGGTGAATGGGATATGGAGGTAGGCATCCTTGATATCTACTTAAGATAGAAATGCCTGTGGAACAATAAGAGGAAATAGCCTTTTAGGGTTAACATTTTAAATGGAGACTATGAAGAATGAAAACAGCAGCCACAAGGCTACTAAACTTAAAAAAAAATAATAAATAAATAAATAAATAAATTGAGCCACCAAGGCAGTAAAGTTGTAGCAAACAGTCTCTGAAGAAGCTATCTGAATTTTATGGAGAGCGCTTAGTCTGTTGGTGCTGTATTAAATGGTTCGCTACAACTTTACTGCCTTGGTGGTTCGAATTTTTATTTTTTTAGTGTTTTTCTTGGACTATGAGGAAATCGTTGAGATAAGAGATCCAGAATTGGTCTCAAGGGTCCTTCCTTCCTGGGAGCTAGGAAAAGGTGCGAGTAAGAGCCCCTTCCTTCTTTCCCATGGGAAACTAGTTCTATGGTGCCCAGTTCCAGGAGTTCTAGCAGAACTGGTAGGAAAAGGGGGAGCTGACCTTTTGGTGGTAGGGGAATTCCCCTGAAGGCAGGCACCTTGTGGCAAACCATGAAGTACCCCCTTCTGATGATGTTTAGCACCTAAGTGTCCTGAGTGATTATTTCCCAGGAAGGAATGGAGAGGGAAGGTCAGAGAGACAGGGGAATCAGGTTGTTGAAAAAGTCATGAAGAGGAGCCCATTTGATCAGGAAAGGGTTGCTTGGTTATGTGAGCAGAGGCAGAAGAGTAGGGAAATGGTTGGGTCTTCTTTGTCATCTTTTGGGGTCTAGATTGAGGTGATCCAGAAAGCCTGCGTACAAAAAGTTTCACAGGATAAATCCTATGAAATTTAGAGACCAAAGAAACCAAGATATACTTGAGATTCTCACGTCCTTTGCTTTTTTCCTGCAGAGTTTAAGAGCTCTGCTGGAGGCTTTCCAAACAGGGCAGTATTATCCGGGGGGGGGGGGAGGGGTCCATCAGTTTTGTCCTGATATCCTCAGGTAGAGGCTGAAGTCTAATCCAGGCAAATGTTTTAAGGGCAGAAGAAAAAGCAGCAGCCATGGAGGAGGCCTTCTACTGCATTACAGGTGTACTTGGTAGAATATCTGGCTACCTGAGAGAAGGTAGCAAGGAGTGATGATGCCAGGGCCTTACTTGCAGAGTAAGGCATATCAGATACCAGTTTTGAAATCTGGGAAAGGAATTCTAAGTTGTACTTGGTCATGTGCATCTCATAATGCTCTGAAGGCCACGGTAGCAGAGGTATAGATTTTCTTCCCCAAGTCTCTCCAACTGTCTGCTACTATTACCTGATGGCAGCAGGGAAGAGGAAGGAATCTACCTGGAGGCCTTATCTGAAGTAACAGAAATAACAGAAGGATCTGCAGCAGGTGCTTTAAAAAGGAACTGACAGTCCTTGGGTACTCTGTAGTACCTGTCAGGCTTTTTTGGTGCTGGAGGCTGTGAGTCTGGGTCGGTGGAGGTAGATGCAAAGGCATCCAGAAATGCAGATATTACAGGAGGAATGGCTGAAGGACTGGGGTTCTGAACCATAAATGTAGATGTCCGAAAGGTATGCATCTGCAGTCATAACATATGGGTTGTCCTGCCTCAGGCAGCCCTTCAGTCGGCCGGATTCCAAAGTCTGGGTCTGGCCTCGGCTGATGTCGCACTTGCTCCGTCAGAACGTCTGGGGTATAAAAGCATCAGCCAACGCCATTTTCCTCAGTTTTTCTTGCCCCAGGTGCCCTCTAAGAAGGCTAAATTTGGAGGAAATGCCAAAAAATTGCAAAAATATATACATATATATATATATAAATATATCAATACAAACAAATACACCACAACAGATTCCCCCAGCTAGCTAATAGAGGGGTAAGCACCCTAGAAATACCACAGAGGGGAAGGAGGGAGGGTAAACCTGACTGCAGATGCATACCTTTCGGACATCTACATTTATGGTAGGTACAAAACTGTACTATGTCCTTCAAGGATGCATCTGCAGTCATAACATATGGGTAGAACACCATAGCCAATCTGGGGGTGGAGGTACTAAGAAAAAGATGGTGTAGTTAAGAGACCCTGCAGGACTGCAGTAGCAAAGCCTGCTCTGGATCTGGAGTATAAGGGTAAATCGTAATGCTTGGCAAAAGTATGCACGGAGCTCCAGGTAGCAGCTTCTAAAATGTCCTTGGTAGCCACCCCTCTTAGGAAGGCTGTAGTGGTGGCTGTGGCTCTCGTGGAATGAGGCCTAATATTCACAGGAACAGTCTTTCCATGAAAGGAGTAGCAAAAGCGAATGCAATTTCCTATCCATTTTGAGATTGTCTGTTTGGAAATTGCTTTTCCTAGTGTCCCAGCAGCACATGCTACAAACAGTTGGTAAGTCTTTCTGTAACTTTTAGTTCTGTCCAAGTAGTAGCGTAATTGTCTATGGATATCCAGAGTGTGTAGTAGTTTCTCCCCTTTATTTTGTGGATTTGGGAAGAAAGTAGGCAAATGAATTGCTTGGTTCAAGGATACTCTAGATACCACCTTTGGCATAAAGGTTGGGTTGGTTCTTAATGAGACTCTGTCCTGATGAAAAATAAGGAATGGCTGCACTGCCATTAAAGCTTGTAACTCAGATACTCTTCTTGCTGAAGTTATGGCCAGAAGGAATGCAGTTTTCCAAGATAGAAACTGTGAATCTGCCAATGCTGCTGGTTCAAATGGAGGAAGTGTTAGTTTTTCCAGCACAAAGTTAAGGTCCCAAGTAGGTAAAGGTGGTCTCCTTGGAGGATTGATGTTTTTGATTCCTCTGAGAAATTGTCTTAATAGGGGATGCGAAAAGACAGGAGGATTTGCATTGTATTCTGCTGAAATTGCTGAGGCATGTATTTTAATGGAAGAATAAGACAGGCCATCGTGAAACAATTCTGCTAAGTATTCCAGTATATGTGCCATGTTCATCACTGTCACATCAAGGCCTTTTGTTGTGTTCCAACTGAGAAATCTTTTCCATTTTGCTGAGTATGCCTTCCTTGTGGAAGGGCAGCGAGCTTCCATAATAATGTCCTTTACCCTCTGGGATATGCTGTCCTGGGAAGGAGTCATGGTATTCTCCAGGCAGTTAGCTGCAAGGTCTTTAGGTTGGGATGCAGGATCTTGTAATTGTTCTGCGTCAGAAGAGGAGGCCATAATGGGAGAGGCCACGGTTTCGTCTGTGATAAGCTCTTCAACAGTGGGTACCAATATTGCCTTGGCCAGTCTGGAGCTATCAGAATCACTTCTGGCTGTTCTGCCCTGATCTTCAGTAAAACCTTGGACATTAATGGGATTGGTGGGAAAGCATAGACTTTTCAGGCTTTCCAACTGAATGAGAGTCCACTTTCCATGCTTCTGGATGGTATGTCCTTGTGCAAAAAATTTTCAGTTGATGATTGTGGGGAGAGGCGAATAGATCTATCTCGGGCCTTCCCCATGCCTGTGTTATGAGTGAGAAGATGTCTGGGTGCAGCATCCATTTGTGTGCATCCGTGGTAGTTCTGCTTAAGCTGTCTGCCAGAGTATTGTCTTTCCCTGGCACGAACTGGGCCTGTAGTTGTATATTTTGCTTCAAACAAAGATCCCATAGATTCATAGCCAGTCTGCATAGTGGTTAGGAATGCGTGCCTCCTTGCTTGTTTATGTACCACATAACTGTGGTTTTGTCCGTCCTTATTAGCAGGTGGCCTTGTTGAAGGAAAGGCTTGAAAGCCTCGATTGCATGCATCACTGCCAGCATTTCCTTTTGGTTTATGTGCATTTGCATCTGCCCTTGAGACCATAGGCCTTGGATACATTTGTCCTCCATGTGCGCTCCCCAACCTCGGTCTGAAGCGTCCGTGGTGATGATTTGGTTTGCTTTTGGTTTCAAGAAAGGCAACCCTCGGTTGGTCTGGCAGGCTAGAGCCCACCACAGGAATTCCTTCTGAAGGCAGAGTATGATTGGAATCAGAGTTTCTAAGCTGTGACTGTGCTGAGTCCATACACTCCTTAGGTACCATTGTAATCTTCTCATATGCAGCCTGGCTTGTGGGATTAATATTATGCAGGATGCCATGAAACCCAGGGCCTGCAGGATTTTCCTTGCAGTTAGTTGAGTTTGTCTTAACAGATTCTTGAAGTAATCTGGAAGTTGTTTTTGCTTTTCTTCTGAGAAAGGCCATTTGGGTGGTTGTATCAAGATCTGCACCCAAAAAGGTTATCCTTTGGGATGGCACAAGTCTTGATTTTTGGATGTTGAATGTGTATCCCAAGGCCTGCAGCAGCTGGATGGCATAGTCCAAATCCTTTATCAATTTTGTCTTGCTGTCCGCTTGCATCAGGCAGTCGTCCAGATATGGGTAGATTTGAATCCCCTGAAGTCTGCAGTGTGCAATTACTGATGCCAGGCATTTCGTGAACACTCTGGGCGCAGTAGATAAGCCAAAGGGCAATGCTGAGAATTGATAATGCTCTGATCCTGCAAGAAATCTGAGGTGTCTTCTGCAACTTTGTCGAATGAGGACATGCGGGTATGCCTCCTTGAGATCTAGAGTCACCAGCCAAGACTCCTTGTCCAGCATGGGAAGAAGTTGCTGTAGGGTCAGCATCTTGAATTTCGGCACAATGAGGTTAAGTGTTCAGTGCGGACAGATTGAGAATAGGCCTCCATTGCTTTTCTTTTCTTGGAACAAGGAATAGCCTTGAAAAAAAACCTTGGCCTTGTTCTGAGAGAGGAACCTTTTCTATGGCTTTTATTTGTAGTAATTTGGTGATTTGCTTCAAAGCCTCGGCCCTCTGATTTGGTGGCAGGTCTGGCATTCCTTGTCTTTTTGGCAATGTGTGGAAATGGAACCTGTACCCTTTGTCTATTATTTGCAGTGTCCATGAGTCCCTTGTAATGTAATGCCAATTTTCTGAAAATAAAGAAAGCTTTCCGCCCAATGGTGCTTCTAATTGAGCCCTGGTCGGTGGAGTCAGAAGTAAGTCATTGTGATTGTCCTGGTGTAGCAGTTGTTGTTGCTGTAGCTGCACTACCTCTCTGGTTGGGTGGCTGCCACTGACTACCTCTGTAGTGGCCTCTAGCTTGCCCCCTACCTCTGGTACGCCTGTTCCTGCCTCTCTGTGGTCTGTCTGAATCTGGAAAGGACCAATTCTTAGTAGGCCAGTTTCTGCTGAATTTCGGTGGTTGTACCTGCAGAAAATCCTTGACTGTTTGCACAGATTTTGCCTTTTCTTCATACTTCTTGAAGACCTCCTGGGCTGTGGAACCAAATAATTTTTGTTTTTCCATTGGAGCATCCAGGAGCTTAGCTTTAACATGGTCCGGTAGAGCTTGTTCCTTCAACCAGGCATGCCTTCGTATAACTGCCCCTGTCATTGCTGACCTACCTGAAGCTTCCAGTGCATCATAGCCACATTGCAGAAAATGGTTGCTAACCTGCTGTGAGTTATGTACCAGATCCTGAAGAGATTTACGGTCAAGGGGCTCAGTGGAGGAAAGTTTCTTATACAATTCATCTAACAAATACTCTTGGTACTGAATCATATGGAACTGACAATTTAATGCCCTCATAGAAAGAGTTGCAGAGGTATATACTTTCTTTCCCCATCGCTCTAAAGCTCTAAATTCCCTTTCAGAAGGTAAAGGAATTTTAGCAGTGGCAGCTGCAACCCCTTTAGGGCCCTGTGAAATGGTTTCTGGGTCTGCAGTGTGGGCCTTGTACAGGTGAAAGTGAGAATCCGGAACCCTGTAGTACCTATCTGGTTTGGCAGGAGCCGGAGGCAGAGAATCAGGGGCTGTACTAGCATCAGAGTACACATAATCAACGACATTCAAAACAGGAGGTATAGCCAAAGGCCTATGCTGAGGTAAATGTAAAAAGGTCCTTAATCTTTTTCTGGAATCAGAAAATTCCTGGCCCTGCCATTGGAAATGCTCCCTCATGGAATGCAGTGTCTCACCAAAAGAAAATTCTTCAGGAGGAGAGGCCGAAGGAATAGATTCTTCAGCATCAGAATCCTCGTAGGCCGAATAAGCCTCCTGCTGGTGCTCTGACAACACAGATTCATCCGAAGACTCATCTGAAGAGTGGGGGTCAGAGGGCTCAACTCTGGGCCTTTTATCTGGAGGTGGAAGAGAGCCCCTGTCTGGGTGAGGTTGCGAACCCCTAATCAAGGAGATAAGGTCCTCTGCTAAGCTGAGAATTTGAGTGCTGGTAGAAGGCCTCAGAGGTAGACTTGGGAGGCAAGGCTTTGGCAAGTCTGGCAGCTTTAGCCCTAGAGAAGGCCTTAATGGACATGGATGCAGGGTGTCTGGCTGTACCACGTGCAGGGGTGGATTTGTCTAAAGGAATGGTGTCGGACATGTCCTGGACACAGATTTCCGTAGGTAGTTCAATAACAGACTTGGCCGGAGCCTCCGAGGCAGAGGTGGTCGGTTGTAAGGTTTCGGTAACAGGAAGCACAGAGGACTCTGTCTCAGCCGAAAGAGACACTCGCGGGAGGCCTGACCGAGGTTTCAGCCGAAACCACGGGCCGCGAGGGTCGGTCCTTGTCCTTCCGTTTTTTAACTGTATGAGAAGTCGGAGTCTCCGACGGCATTATATAAGCAAAGTTAGTCCCAAAATATTCCTCTGCAAACTCCGACCGATGCCTAAGCGTTCGTCGGTTGAAGGAAGCACAGGCAGAGCAGGCTGAGACGTCGTGGTCTGGGCCTAAGCAAGGTAGACAGTAAGAGTGGAAATCCTTATGAGGTATTTGTTTCCCACAAGTTAAACAATTATTTACTTTATCTAACATCGGCTGAGGCAAGAAAGAGTCCCCAACGGGGTACTTAGCTTTTTCGAAGTCTTCGGTAGCTGAATCAAAGGAGCTGGCTGACCGGCACTTGCGAACTGCTTCTGCTTCGGGCACCGCGCGGCAAGAAAGACTGGGGAAAATGGCGTCTGCTGATACTTTTATACCCCAGACGTTCTGACGTCTGAGCAAGTGCGACATCAGCCGAGGCCAGACCTAGACTTTGGAATCTGGCCGACTGAAGGGCTGCCTGAGGCAGGACAACCCATATGTTATGACTGCAGATGCATCCTTGAAGGACATCCTGGAGGAGACCATAAGAGCACTTACAGACCTCAGACATCTCTATGGAGTCCCACTTGAAATGGTCACACATTTTGGAGATGGTCTCCCTGAAAGAAATCTCCATGGGGGAGTCTGTCCCATTGGAGTCCTCTTCAGAGGAGGCATAATCCAAGGGGGGAGGGAATCTGTGAAGAATAATCAAAGTCCTCATCCTCCTCCTCAGAAGAGGAGTCTTCATTAGAAGTAAGATAGGGCCTAGATCTCGAAGCAGCATAACCTAATGGAGGCCTAAGAGCCATGAAGGCCTTAGAGAGGCCTTTGGAAAAAGTTCAACCAATCCTTCTGCGAGTCCGAGGAAGAGGAGATATGCTTGTTTATTTTTTTCTTCTTTGCAGGCATATCTATGCAGTGCAAAGGAGGACCAGACATAGGCCTGCACTGTACAATACTGGATTCAACATCCTTCCCAATGACAATGTGGGTAATCCCCCTAGGGTCCTCTGACACTAAGTCTAGTTTCCCACTGCATGGCAGACACAGATGTCTGAAAAACCTCTCTGGACATGCAAACATCAAGAGCCAAGACAGCCCGTGAAATGGGCTCGATCTCAGGGTCCAGATCTCAGTTGGCTCGTGTCTTCAAGCTCTCATGCTCTTCAGGAGAGACGTCTGACTCGAGAGGTGCAGCTTCAGATTCAGCCCCAAGAAGTTTTTTGGCTGTTTTGTAGGCTCACTCAGGTTCGGAGGGGAGTCTACAAGTTTGAGATGCTGGTTTTCTAGGTAGATCACAAGGGAGGATAATGGACTCTGGAGGGATTTCAGGACAAAAGACTGGCAAACAGTACAGGATCTGTGATCATACAGAGGGCCTAAGCAAAAAAGGCACATAGTATGACAGTCTTTATGTGGAATCTGTCATCCACAGTCACACTTCCCTTTTCAGGATGACATGAACCTCAGGGATACAGAAAGTAGCAAAAAACAAAAGGTTTTCCCAACAGGGCACTTATCTTTTTCAAAGAAAAGCAATTCTGACAGTAGCGCGACATCTGGGACTAGAAATCAATCTGTCAGCAAAGTTCTGAGGGGAGTGCACACATACGTCTCTTATGGCTGACATCTGCAGACTGCCATCAGACGTACCATGCACCTTACAGTAAAAGACTTTGGTATACTGGCTGATGGGTCATTGCCTTGGCACTTAACTCCCTTAAGTCAGGAAAACTGGAAAAGAAAAATAGGACATGTGCTAAGTGAAAGACCAGCTCTAGCAGAGATTGCAATCCAATCCAGACCATAAGATGCTGTTAAAGTGACAGTATGGCATACAAAACAGTGCACGACAATTATACGCATCAATAAGGGGATGTTGGAAAGGACTGGGAAAACAAAATAAGAATTTACTAAGTAACAATGGAAGGACATCTGTATGGCTGCCAAGTATACAAAAAAAACCTAGCAAGTGTAGGATTTTGCTTGGAAGTGCTTGCATAGATATTTTTATGCTGAATGAAGACTTCAAAGACAGCAAACACTGGTTGTGTGATGGAAGAGTTGACTGGGAACATGTTTGGGACTATAACAAACATATTTTAAAAATTCCCTACAGAATACTCCAAGGAATGCTGGGGGACCAAATGGCTATTAAAATAGAAATTATTTTGTGATAGGACACAGGATCAGAACTGCCTATACATGGTAAAGCCTTAAGTCTCATGCTATTGACAACCAAAAAAGCAGTTTCTAGAAAAACAATTGAAATCTAAACCAACTGTTACTGAAAACTGAATATAGTGGATAAAAGAAAAGAAGGTGCGATCTTTAGAAAAGGGAAGGAGAAAATTACACATGGAATTTGTGGCAACACCTGAAGAATACCATTTTTCAAGAGGTGTGAAAGTGAAGGGATAACATGAGTTACAGCAGTTAATTGTTAATGTATACTGCATGCAAACAATGAGAACTACCACTATGGCTTGTTTTCTTTCCTGGTAATGCATGTGTGCCAATGTCACTGCTGCAATTATGATTTAATAAAGATGTTTAAAAAACACACCATCAGCACAAGAACTGCTTAAGGACTTCCATTTCGGTCATCTCACTTCATATTCAAAATCACATCTCTTTTCTCCGCTTTCATAATGCTTGACCTTTTTTTTCCAGAGCTTACACTTTCATGACTTCATGTTTTTTTGCCCCCTCTCCCCAGGAGAAATGGAAATACAGTAGAGAGTTGATTATCCAAACTAAGTGGAACCTAGGGTGCTTCTGATAATCAAACATTACTGAAGCGGATAAAAAACTTCTAAAAAAAATTTTTCTGCATGCAGGAACACACTTTTCAACCATTCTATGATTCCAGTGAACAATAATTATTATACAATATAATTTTTCACACAAGAGCTGGCTACAAGTTCAAAAAAGTACAGATGTGTGCACTTACCATAACTGTAGATGTTAGAGTGTATTCACTGTTGCAGTCCTTACTAATGGGTTATCCGGCCGCCGGTAGCCCTCGATCGGCCCGAGTACCAAAGGTAAAGGGATATGACGTTGGTTGTATAGGACATCAGTATCCTTGATACAAAAGGAGGCAGCCAACGTCACTTCCTCAGTCTTTCTTGCCAGGAGCCCCCAAAAATACAAGGCTTAGACAAATATAATCCTTGGTAAATAAACCAAATAAAGCCTGCACCTTAGGAAAGGAGAGCAGAGGAATACCAAAACGGGGAAGGAAGGAGGGAAACCAGGACTGCAACAGTGAATACACTAGAAAATCTACATTTATGGTAAGTGTACAGAACTGTACTATGTTCATCGTGTTTCACTGTTGCAGTCCTTACTAATGGGTTGATTACCAAAGCCCAGAAGGAGGAGGGTACCAACCCAATCAAGGATTGGAGAGAATGCCCTGCAGAACAGCAGTGGCAAACCCCACCCTGGATCTAGAAAACAAAGGCAAATTATAATGCTTAGTAAAAGTGTGTACAGAAGACCATGTGGCCACCTCCAAAATGTCCTTAGTAGGGACACCCCTTAAAAAGGCTGCAGAAGTGAAGGCTGCTCTAGTGGAGTCCTTGCCATGAAAGGAATAACAGAAATTAATACAGTGTGCAGTCCAATTAGAAATGGTTTGCTTAGAAATTGCTTTGCCCTGAGCTCTAGGAGCAAAAGCTGACCAATAGTTGAGCTGATTTCCGAAGATCCTTAGTCCTATCCGGGTAGAACCTGAGCTGTCTGTGTACATAAAGAGAATTGCAGGATCGTTTCCCCTCTATTTTGAGGATTAGGAAAGAAGGTAGGAAGGTGAATGGACTGGTTAAGAGTCAAGCTAGAAACCCCCTTCGGCAAAAAACGAATGATTGGTCCTCAGGGAGACACTATCTGCATGGAAGATGAGAAAAGGCTCCACAGCCATCAAAGCCTGCAGTTCTGAAACTCTCCTTGCTGAAGATGTAGCCAAGAGGAATGCAGTTTTCCAAGAGAGAAACAATTTGCAGTGGCAGCTGGCTCAAAAGGAGGAAAGTGAGCTTCTCCAACACAAAATTAAGGCCCCAGGCTGGAGTAGGAGCCCTTCTGGGAGGGTCTAAGCTGCTAGCACCTCTGAGAAACATTTTCGTTAGGGGATGAGAGAATGGACTGCTCAAAAGAATAGTAAGCAAAAATAGCTGAAGAATGGATCTTGAATGAAGCAAATAAGCCAAATATTCCAGGATCAGATGAAGAGTAGGCTGAGAAGAAGATTCCCCTTTTGTCTGAATCTAATGAGAGAATCTTTCCCATTGCCAGCGTAGTTACTTCCTAGTGCTAGGCCTCCTTGCCTCACGAAGCATGTTAAACATCTGCTGGGAAAGGGGGAGAAGTACACGAGTCATACAATGAGCCATGCTGCCAAATGAAGCATTTGAAGATGAAGATGCAGCAATTTTCACCCCTCCTGAACCAAAAAATCTGGTTTCAGAGGAAGATGCCACGGAGGAAATTGGGAGAGACTGCGAAGCAAAGGGTACCAATGCTGCCTGGGCCAGTCCAGAGCTATGAGAATGGTCCTTGGTCTTTCGTCCTTGATCTTCAACAATACTCTGGGAAGAAGACGACGAGGAGGGAAGGCATAAATTAAAATTAGCATCCAAGGGAAAGACAGAGCATCCACTTTCCAGGCTTTGCTGTGATGCTGTCGGGTGCAAAAAAAGTGGCAGATGGTGGTTGCCCGGGGAAGAGAAAAGATCCACCTGCTGACTGCCCCAACACTGAATGATGATGTAAAAGACTGCTCTGTTCAGCTGCCACTCGAAGATCCAGGGTTTGTCTGCTCAACTGGTCTGCCAAAAAGCAAGAAGATGTAGGCCCAATGATGCTGCTGTGGACCATAGAATCATGCTCTGCCTGCACAGGGGGTAAGAATGAGTCCCTCCCTGTTTATTGATATACCACATGACTGTGGTGTTGTCTGTTCTTACCAGCAGAGTTGCAGGAGAAAGAAGATGCTTAAAAGCCAGTAAGGCCTGGTGAAATGCAAATAATTCCTTCAGGTTTATGTGCAAGTGTATCTGCTGGGCGTTCCAATGTCCCCGTACGCACCTGCCATACAGGTGAGCTCCTCAGGCATAGTCCGATAAGTCTGTGGTCAGGACATGACTTGCAAGAGGTAGGCAGAAAGGCATGTCCTTGTTTTAAAAACAGGCAGTCACCCACCATAGAAACTCTGCAAACAAGGAAGCAGAGGAATAATTACATCCAGGTCCTGTGCGTTGACTCCAAAGATTCTTGAGGTACCATTGCAATTTCCTCATATGCAGCTTTGCATATGGAATCACGAGAATACAAGAGGCCATGAATCCCAGAGCTTGCAGGTATTTCCTTGCAGGGAGCTGGGACAGGCCTGTCAAGTCCTTGAAGTAGGTTGAAAGAGTGGTCTGCTTCTCCTGGGTGAGATGCATCATCTGAGCGGCTGTGTTCAGACTCGGTCCCAGGAATGTTCTCTTTGGTTGGTACCATTTTCGACTTTTGCTCGTTGAGAGTGTAACCCAAGGAAGAGAGAAGAGCCTTTTCAAATTCCAAATCCTTTAACAGCTGCTACCAAGACTTTGCTCGAATCGGTCAGTCATCCAAGTAAAGATAAAACTGGATTTTCTTCTGTCTGCAAAAGGACATGACTGGAGCCAGGCACTTCAAAAACTCTGGGATCAGTAGATAAGCCAAAGGACAGCACAGAGACTTGATAATGTTGCTTAACCACTGTGAAGCGAAGGAACGGTCTGCAGCTTTCCCTGATCGGGAAAGTTACCAGCCAGGAGTCCTTATCCAACATTGGTAGCAACTGATGAAGAGTGAGCATTTTGAACTTTAGAATCACCAGGAAAGAGTTCAGAATGGATAGATCTAGGATAGGCCACCAGCTGCCTTTTTTTTTTTTGGCACTAAGAAAAGTCTGGAATAGAAGCCTTGGCCTACCTGCTGAGCAGGAAAGTACAGTTGTGTACCTACCATAAATGTAGATGTTAGAGTGTATTCACTGTTGCAGTCATTACTCTTGGGTTATCCTGCTGGCAGACTACCCGCAGTCGGCTAGAATTCCAAAGTCTAGGTCCAGCGTCGGGTGCTGTCGCCTCTTCCAAGACGTCAGTGTGTCAGGGGTATAAAAGATGCAGCCAACGCCATTTTCTTCAGTTTTTCTTGCCCCAGATGTCAGGTGCCCCTAAATTGGAAGGCGGAAAGAATATGCCAAAAAAAATACATGCACAAAAACAACATGTCCTTCATCTACAAGCAAATACACCAAAAAGGTTGTATAGGATAGAGACGAGCAGATAAGCCCCAGCAAAGAAAAGGAGGATGGTTGGTGGGTAACTGGACTGCAACAGTGAATACACTCGAACATCTACATTTATGGAAGGTACACAACTGTACTATGTTCGTAGTGTTTCACTGTTGCAGTCATTACTCTTGGATTGAATCCCAAAGCTGAGGTAGGGTGGCTGGGCTAAATAGGATTAGGAGACGCTATGAGGCCCTGCAGAACTGCAGTGGCAAAGCCTGCTCTGGACTTAGAGTAAAGAGGTAAGTGGTAGTGCTTTGTGAAGGTGTGCACTGAACTCCAAGTTGCAGCCTCTAAGATATCTTTGGTTGGTACTCCTCTGTGGAAGGCTGCTGAAGTGGCTGCTGCTCTGGTGGAATGAGGCCTAATGTCCTTAGGCACTGATTTGCCATGTTGAAAATAGCAGAAACGGATGCAATGGCCTATCCATTTGAGATAGCCTTTCCTTGTGAACCTGAAGCATATGACACAAAGTTGCTCAGTCTTTCTGAAAGCTTTAGTTCTGTCCAAGTAGAATCTTAACTGCCTGTGTATATCCAAAGAATGCAGAATTTTCTCACCCTTGTTCTGTGTATTAGGATAAAAGGTTGGCAAGTGAATGGTTTGGTTGAGGGCCAAACTGGACACCACCCTAGGCATAAATGTAGGGTTCGTCCTCAAGAGAAACCATGTCTGGATGGAAAATGATGAAAGGTTCCACAGCCATGAGTGCTTATAACTCAGACTCGCCTTGCAGAGGTTATTGCTAGGAGCAGAGCTATTTTCCAGGATAAGAATTTTATATCTGCTGTTGATGCTGGCTCGAAAGGAGGCAGTGTGAGTTTTTCCAAAACATAATTGAGGTCCCAGGCCAGAACTGGTGCTCTCCTTGGAGGCCTAATGTTTTTGGCCTCTCAGAGGTACTGCCTTATTAAGGGATGAGAAAAGATAGGTGGTTCCATATTGTAATGGGCTGAAATGGCAGAGGCATGAATCTTAATAGATTAGAAAGAAAGGCCTTTGTTTAACATCTCAGTTAGGTATTGTAAAATCTGAGGGATATTTGGTACACACGTGTCTATGCCTTGTTCCTGGTTCCAAGCAGAGAATCTCTTCCATTTTTCTGCATAAGATTTTCTGGTACTGGGCCTCCAAGATGACATCCATAACAGCTTTTGAAAGAGGAGTGTTCTGAATTGCTACATTATCCGCCGTGCTGCCAAATTTAAGGTCCTGAGTTGGCTGTGCAGGATCTGTTTTGTTGGGTCAGCAAGTGAAAAGTTTGAGGCAGTATCCATGCTGGACCTTGAGACAAGCTCTTCAGGACCAGTCTGGTGCAATCAGTATAATTTTTGGCTTCTCTTGTCTGATTTTTAGGAGTACCCTGGGAAGGAAAGGCATATACTGTTAGATTTGTCCAGCTGAAGGATAGGGCATCCACTTTCCATGCTTGCTTGTGATAAATCCTTGTGCAAAATCTCTGAAATTGGCAGTTGTGAGGGGAGGCAAATAGATCTATGTCTGGGCATCACCATTTCCTTATTATCATGCTGAAGACTTGTGGATCCAGTTTCCATTCGTGGGGACCCATGAGGTTTCTGCCAGAGTATTTGTTTTTGCTGGCAGGAATTGTGCTTGCAAGTGAACTTGAAAAGCCAATGCAGTGTCCCATAAGGTCATTGCTCGTCTGCAGAGGGGGTAAGAATGTGTACCTCCCTGTTTATGTACCACATGACCGTAGTTTTGTCTGTCTTTATCAGTAACTGTCCTGGATGAAGTAGGTCTTGAAAGCTGTCAAGGCATTTTGAACAGCTAGCATCTGTTTTTGATTGATGTGAAGATGCATCTGGTTTGCAGGTCATGTGCCCTGAATACATTTTCCTGCCATATGGGCCCCCCCAGGCATAACCTGATGCATCCGTTCAGTGTTTGTCTGGCTGGGGGTAAACTGAATGGCAGATCCTCATTGTGGTGACAGGCTTCTGCCCACCATCGAAACTCCTGTTGCAGGCAGGGAATAAGTGCAATTTACTGTCTCCAGGCTGTGGCAATGTTGAGTCCAAACACTTTTTAGATACCATTGCAGTTTCCTCATATGCAGTCTGGCATATGGAATTGGTAGAATGCAGGATGCCATTAAACCCAAAGCCTGCAGGATTTTCCTTGCAGACAAGTGGGTTTTTGTTGCCAAATTCTTGAAGTAGTCAGTTGCTTTTGTTTGTCTGGCGTGAGATAAGCCATCTGGGCAGTTGTATTTATGCTTGCACCCAGGAATATTATCTCTTGAGAGTACACTAGTTTTGATTTCTTTTCATTTACTGTGTACCCTAGGCCAATTAGTAATCTTTTTACAAACGCCAGATGCTTTAGCAGAATGTCTTTGTTCTCTGCATGAATTACGCAGTCGTCAAAGTAGGGGTATATTTGAATTCCTTTTTATCTGCAAAACGCAATTACTGGTGCCAGGCATTTTGTGAAGACCCTGGGCGCAGTAGATAAGCCAAAGGGCAGGGCAGAGAAAGTACAGTTTTGTACCTACCATAAATGTAGATGTCCGAGAGGAATGCATCTGCAGTCCTTACACATGGGTTGTCCTGTCGTCAGGCAGCCCTTCGGTCGGCCGGATTCCAAAGTCTGGGTCTGGCCTCGGCTGGTGTCGCACTTCACTCGACGTCATTGCGGCAGTTCTTCGGGTATAAAGGCATCAGCCGACGCCATTTTCCTCAGTGTTTCTTGCCCCAGATGCCAGGTGCCCTCTTGGTAGGCTAAATTTGGATAAATGCCAAAGATTCCAAATAG
The DNA here is from genome assembly GCF_019279795.1 of Protopterus annectens. Taxonomy (NCBI): domain Eukaryota; kingdom Metazoa; phylum Chordata; order Ceratodontiformes; family Protopteridae; genus Protopterus; species Protopterus annectens. The sequence continues at coordinate 215,546,965 of NC_056739.1, read as the reverse complement.
TAGAGAGCAAACACACAAAATAAACATGTATGTACATATATACAAACAAATACACCATAATAGATCCCCCCCAAGCTAGCTGAAGATTGGTAAGTACCCTAGGAGTACCTCAGAGGGGAAGGAGGGTGGGTAATCCTGACTGCAGATGCATTCCTCTCGGACATCTACATTTATGGTAGGTACAAAACTGTACTATGTCCTTCAAGGATGCATCTGCAGTCCTTACAAATGGGTAGAATACCATAGCTAAACTAGGGGAGGAGGTAATGAGAATAGATTATGGTGTAGTCAGGATCCCTTGCAAAACAGCAGTGGCAAAACCAGCACGGGATCTAGAGTATAGAGGTAAGTTATAATGCTTGGCAAATGTATGCACGGAGGTCCAAATAGCAGCCTCTATAATGTCCTTGGTAGCCACTCCTCGTAAGAAAGCTGTGGTAGTGGCTGTGGCCCTTGTGGAGTGAGGCCTGATGTTCTCTAGAGTTTTCTTTCCATGGTAGGAGTAACAAAATCTAATGCAATTTCCTATCCATTTGGAGATTGTCTGTTTAGAAATAGGTTTTCCTTCTTTTCCTGTTGCATAAGCTACCAAAAGCTGGTCAGTTTTTCTATTGTTTTTTGTCCTGTCCAGGTAGTAGCGCAATTGCCTGTGTACATCCAAGGTATGTAAGAGCTTTTCTCCCCGGTTCTGTGGATTGGGGAAGAATGTAGGTAGGTGGATAGCCTGATTTAAAGAGACTCTGGATACCACCTTAGACATAAATGTAGGATTTGTTCTCATGGACACTCTATCTTGATGGAAGATCAGGAAGGGTTGTACTGCCATTAATGCTTGTAGTTCAGAGACCCTTCTTGCTGAAGTTATTGCCAGCAGGAAGGCAGTCTTCCAGGATAAGTATTGCAAGTCTGCTGTAGCTGCTGGCTCGAAAGGAGGTAGAGTCAGTTTTTCTAGCACAAAGTTCAAGTCCCATGCTGGCAATGGAGGTTTCCTGGGAGGTTTTACATTTTTAATTCCCCTCAGAAACTGTCTGAGCAGAGGATGCGAGAAGACAGGAGGATCCAAGCTGTATTGTGCTGAAATAGCTGATGCATGAATCTTGATGGAGGAATAGGACAGGCCTGTGTGGAAGAGCTCCGCCAAGTACTCCAGAATGTTGGCTATGTTCACCAGTGTCACATCTTGCCCCTTTGCAGTACTCCAGATGAGATATCTTTTCCATTTTGCTGCATAATTCTTTCTTGTTGAAGGTCTACGAGCCTCCAGGATTATGTCCTTAACCCTTTGGGATAAATTTGGGTTAATTTTTGTTATGTAATGTTCCAGGCAGTTAGCTGCAGAGTTTTTAGGTTTGGATGCAGAATGTTGTAGTTGTTCTGTGTCAGCAGTAATGGGATCAGGGGTAGTTTCCATATTTGTTCCCGGGACATGCTCCTCAGCAGTGGATACCAATGTTGTCTTGGCCAGTCTGGGGCTATCAGAATGATCCTCGGACGTTCCTCTTTGATCTTGAGAAGCACCTTGTGCATCAAAGGAAGTGGTGGGAATGCGTATGCTGTCAGGCTTTTCCAACTGAGGGATAGGGAGTCCACCTTCCAACCAAGTGGGTGGTAAGTCCTTGTGCAGAATTTCTTCAACTGGTGATTGTATGGGGATGCAAACAAGTCTATTTGTGGTAATCCCCATTCTCTTGTGATGGTTTTGAAGATGTCCGGATGCAGCATCCATTCGTGGGCATCTGTTGTAGTTCTGCTTAATATGTCTGCTAGAATGTTTTCCTTCCCTGGTACATAAATTGCCCGTAACTGAATGTTGTAGCTCAGAGCCACATCCCATAGGTCTAGTGCCAGCCGGCATAGGGGGTATGAGTGTGTGCCTCCCTGTTTGTTGATGTACCACAACTGTGGTGTATAACTGTGGTGTTGTCTGTCCTTATCAACAACTGGCCTTCTTGGAGAAGAGGTCTGAATGCCTGGAATGCCAATTTTACTGCCATCATTTCTTTTAGATTTATGTGCAGATGCAGTTGGTCTTGAGTCCATAGGCCTTGAATGCACTTGTCCATCATGTGTGCTCCCCAACCGAGGTCTGAGGCATCTGTCGTGATAGTTTGTCTTGGTTGACTTTTGCAGAAGGGCAGTCCTGTGTTTGACAGGCCTGAGCCCACCATAAGAACTCTTGCTTCAGGCATGGGATCATTGGAATTTTGGTTTCCAGGCTGTGCTTGTGCTGAGACCACAAATTCTTTAGGTACCACTGTAGCTTTCTCATATGGAGCCTGGCATGAGGGACCAGAATTATGCAGGATGCCATGAAGCCTAGAGCTTGTAGCACTTTTCTTGCAGTTAGATGGCTCTGCTTTGTTAATGCCAAGAAATAGAGAGGAAGTTGCTCTTTCTTTTCTGCAGTTAGAAATGCCATTTGTTTTGATGTGTCCAGTTCTGCACCCAGAAAGGTTATTATTTGGGATGGAATCAGCCTTGACTTTTTTGTACTGACTGTGTATCCCAGGGCTTGTAGCAGGTAGATGACTCTTTGAAGTCTTCTGTTAATTTGTTTTTGTTGTCTGCTTTTATCAGGCAGTCGTCCAGGTAGGGATAGATTTGAATTCCCTGAAGTCTGCAATGAGCGATTACTGATGCCATGCATTTCGTGAACACTCTGGGCGCAGTAGATAAGCCAAAGGGCAATGCTGAGAATTGATAATGCTCTGATCCTGCAAGAAATCTGAGGTATCTTCTGCAAATTGGTCTTATGGGGACGTGCAGGTATGCCTCCTTGAGATCTAGAGTTACCAGCCAAGACTCCTTGCCCAGCATGGGAAGAAGCTGCTGTAGGGTCAGCATTTTGAATTTTGGAACAATGAGGAATGTGTTTAGAGCGGACAGGTCTAGAATAGGCCTCCATTTGTTTTCTTTTCTTGGTACCAGGAAGAGCCTGGAGTAAAATCCCTTCCCTTGCTCCATAAATGGTACCTTTTCCACAGCACGCATTCTTAATAATTTGAGATATTTGTTTTAGAGCTTCTGTCCTTTGAGAAGGTGGTAGGTTTGGCATTCCTCTCTTTCCTGGTAGTGTATGGAAATGGAACCTGTAACCTTTGTCTATAGTCTGCAAAATCCATTTTTCTCTTGTAATGCAGTGCCAGTTTCTTGAAAATAAGGTTAGCTTTCCGCCTAAGGGTGCTTCTAGTTGTTCCCTGGTAGGCGGTGCCACCGCCAAGTCACTGTGATTGAGTAGTTGTAGTGGTGGTGGCTGTATCCGTGCCTCGTTGGTTGTTACCCTGCCACTGGCGACCCCTGTAGGCACCCCTGGATAGGTTTCTGCCTCTAGAGCGCCTATTCCTGCCTCTTTGTGCCTTAGAGGAGTCCGGAAAGGACCAATTCTTGGAGGGCCAATTCCTGCTAAACCTTGGAGGTTGAACTTGTAAGAAATCTTTTACTGTTTGCACAGATTTTGCTTTCTCTTCCATCTTTTTCAGTACCTGCTGTGCGGGGGCACCAAATAAATTGACCTTGTCCATAGGTGCATCCAAAAGCTTAGATTTGACATGGTCTGGTAATGCCTGCTCTTTTAACCATGCATGCCTCCTGATAACTGTGCCAGTCATGGCTGATCTAAAGGAAGCCTCCAGTGCATCATAGCCACATTTTAAAGAATGGTTACTAACCCGCTGTATGTTATGTCACATTTCTTGAACATACTTTTTATCTAAAGATTCTTCAGAGGACAGCTTTTTAGTCAACTGGTCAAGCATAAACTCTTGATATTGAATCATATGAAATTGGCAGTTCAAAGTTCTAGCTGACAAAGTAGCAGAGGTGTAAACTTTTTTACCCCATCTCTCTAAAGACCTGGATTCCCTTTCAGAGGGGAGGGGTTTTTTAGAAGAAGTAGCTTTTACAGCTTTAGGGCCCTGGGAGATAGTCTCTGGATCTGCAAAAGGGGCCTTATATAAGTGGTGATGAGTGTCCGGGACCCTGTAGTACCTATCTGGCTTAGCAGGAGCCGGAGGTAAAGTATCAGGAGTAGTGCAAGCATCATTAAATGAATCATCCACAACAGATAGAACTGGAGGAATAGCTAAAGGCCTATGCTGTGGTAAGTGTAGAAAGGTCCTAAGCCTTTTTCTAGAGTCTGAGAAATCTTGGCCCTGCCACTGAAATTGTTCCCTCATTGCATGCAAGGTTTCCCCAAAGGAAAATTCCTCAGGAGGAGAGGCTGAAGGGATGGACTCCTCAGCATCAGAGTCTTCGTAAGGAGAATAAGAAGCCTCAGGAGGGTCTGTATGTTCTGAATCATCAGAAGAATCATCTGTGGCTACTGGCTCAGGGGGCTCTGCTCTAGGCCTCTTTTCTGGAGGAGGGAGAGAGGCCCTGTCTGGATGAGGCTGGGATCCACGAATTAAAGTGATGAGATCCTGTGCCAAAGAAAGCATATGGGAGCTGGTGCTAGGCCTGTGAGAGGGGGGCTTGGCAGGCACAGGTTTTGAAGTTTTGGCTGCTTTAGCCCTGGCAAAGGCCTTAATAGACATAGCTGGAGGAGGCCTAGCAGCTCCACGTGCAGGGGTAGAAATATCTAGGGGAATGGTGTCTGATAAATCCTGTGAAATCGCAACAGAAGGCTGGATTTCAGAAGCCGTTTCTACCAGGATGGAAGCGGCCTCGGTAGGAGGCAAGTTATCGGCTGAAGAAAGAACCGCTTGCTCGGTTTTGGCCGAAACCGAGACACTCGTGGTTTGCTTAACCGCGGTTTCAGCCAAAACCGCGGACCACGAGGGTCGGTCCTTTTCTTTGCGCTTTTTGGTTATTTGCGTAGTCGGAGGATCCGACAGCATAATGTAGGCAAAATCGGAGCCGAAAATTTGTTCAGCAAAGTCCGAGCGACGTCTAAGCGTCCGTCGGTTAAAAGAAGCACAGGCTAGACAAGCTGCTACGTCGTGGTCTGGGCCTAAACAATGTATGCAATAGGGGTGGAAATCTTTATGAGGTATTTGTTTCCCACAAGATAAACAGTTATTAACTTTCTCTGACATCGGCTGAGGCAAGAAAGAGTCCCCAACGGGGTACTTAGCTTTATAGAAGTCTTCAAAGTAGTATTCGGTAGTAGTAATCTCTGGATCTGACCGACCGGCACTTGCGAACAGCTTCTGCTTCGGGCGCCACGCGGCAAGAAAGACTGAGGAAAATGGCGTCAGCTGATGCCTTTATACCCGAAGAACTGCCGCAATGACGTTGGGTGAAGTGCGACACCAGCCGAGGCCAGACCCAGACTTTGGAATCCGGCCGACCGAAGGGCTGCCTGACGACAGGACAACCCATTTGTAAGTACTGCAGATGCATCCTTGAAAAACATTTGGTAATGCATTGAGCCAGCTATGAATCAGAGGTATCTTCTGCAAGATTGTCTGATTGGGACATGCAGGTATGCCTCTTAGGTCCAAAGTTACGAGCCAAGCTTTCTTGCCCAGCATGGGCAGTAGCTGTAGTCAACATCTTGAATTTTGGAACTTCCAGAAACGTATTTAGTATAGGCAGGTCCAGTATTGGTCTCCAGGTTTTGTCCTTTCTGGGTACTAGGAAAAGTCTGGAGTAAAATCCTTGACCCTGCTCTTGTTGTGGTACATGCTGAATGGCTCTCATATCCATGAGGGCTATAATTTGTTTTTGTGCCTCTGCCCATTGATGGTCTGGCATACCTTTTGACCTTGGTAGAGTGTAAAAATGGAACCTGTAGCCTTGGGACACTATGTTCAAGACCCATTTGTCTTGGGTAATCCTTTGCCAATTTGATAAAAAAGTGCTATTTTTCCCCCTAAGGGGTGGCCTAAAGAAAAGTGCTTGGATCTGGTAGAGGAAAGTAATTAGGACTGTTACCTGAAAGGTTGTGATTTGTCCTCTCCGCTTTTGGAGGTAGGAGCACCCCATTGTTTAGGCCTGTATGAGCCTTGGGGCAGAGATCTGCCTCTGGGACGCCTGTATCTGCCTCTTTGTGGTCTGTCTGATGCTGGGAAAGGACCAATTTTTAGAAGGCCAGTTTCTGCTAAACCTGGGTGGCTGTACCTGTAAGAAATCCTTCACTGTCTGCATGGATTTTGCTTTATCCTCCATTTTTTTCAAACACCTCTCCTTGCTTTAGTAGCAAACAAAGTATCATGCTGTAATGGTGCATCTAATAATTTTGCTTTAACGTGATCAGGCAGATTTTGTTCCTTTAACCAGACATGCCTTTTAATAACAGAACCTGTAACAGCGGCCCTGCAAGAGGCCTCCAGAGAATCATAGCCACATTGCAAAGTATGCTTTCCCACTTGTTCAGCTGCATGCAATAAATCCTGCAATTCCTTGTTCTCTGAACATTCAGTATTTGTCAACATTTTCTGTTGAAGCAGTGACATTAAATTGTCAGTTTCATATGCTTAAATATCAGTAATATTTAAAGCCCTTACGGCCAGGGTTGCAGAAGTGTAGACCTTTTTCCCCCCATCTGTCTAGAGACCTGGAATCCCTATCAGATGGGACAGGGTTTTTTGCAGTGGAAGCTTCCCTTGGGACCCTGAGATATAGTTTCTGGGTCAGCAGCGGGGTTTTTATACAGGAATTTATGAGAATCCAGGACCCTGTAGTATCTGTCTGGCTTAGCAGGTGCAGGGGGTGAAGAGTCTGGGGACAGGCCGGACACTGAAAATACATCGACAATGTCTAGAACAGGGAGAATAGAAAGGGGCCTGTGCTGAGGAAGTAGGAGAAAGTCTCTGAGCCTTTTCTTAGATTCAGAATAATCTTGGCTCTCCCAGTGGAAATGTTCCCTCATGATATGCAGGGTTTCCCCAAAAGAATAATCCTCAGGAGGAGAGGCTGAAGGAATGGATTCTGCAGCATCAGAATCCTCATAGGGAAGCATGGAGTAATCCTGTTCAGAAAGAGGAAATAGAAACCTGATCAGAAGAATCATACTCTGTTCTCTTGCCTAGGCCTCTGATCAGGAGGGGGATGGAAGCCCCTGATCAAAGTAATTAGGTCTTCGGCCATTTTAAGAATCTGTTTTTTAGGCATGGAAGTCTGAGTAGGAGAATTGCTGTACTTGTTTCTTTGTCTTTAGTGCAACTTTAGTCTTTGAAGCTGAAGATGGCTTAATATATAGTTGTGTAGGTCTGAAGACACCCTCAGAAGCCGATGCCTGCTCAGCGGCTCCGGACCCATCTGAGGGAATGATTTCAGAGTGTCCAATACCTTGAGTATCCAGAGGCCCAGTCAGCTCCACGTGAGAGTCGGAAGCGGCCTGTGGCTCTGAGGTAGTGGGCACCAGGGGCTGCGAAAGCACCTCACTGAGAACCGGTGAACCGGCGACTGGCCTAGTAGAGGCTTTGTCGTCTGTTTTGGACCTCAGATGCCTATCATTTTCCTTGAACTTGCATTTTTTTTAAACTCCGGTTGTTGGCTAATCCGACGGCATAATATAATTAAATCTTCGGCCAAAGTAATGGAATGCAAAATCGAACAGACGCTTGATAGTGCATTGGTTAAATCTAGCACAAAGCCGAAAACTAGCAACGTTATGATCAGGGCCTAGGCAAGGAATACAGTAAGAGTGAAAATCCTTATGAGGTATTTGCTTCCCACAAGAAATACAATTAACTTTTTCTGACATCGGTCTGGAGCAAGAAAAAAGTTTCCCCAACGGGGTACTTAGCTTTAATGAAGACTTTGGTTCTGAAATTTGTATTTGAAAATCTCAGGAGTCGGCCGACCGGCACTTGCGAACTGCTTTTGCTTCGGGCACCGCGCGGCAAGAAAGACTGAAGAAAATGGCGTCAGCTGCATCTTTTATACCCCTGACGCACTGATGTCAGTGAAGAGGTGACGCAACCGACGCCGGACCTAGACTTTGGAATTCTGGCTGACTGCAGGTAGCCTGCCAGCAGGATAACTCAAGAGTAATGACTGCAACAGTGAAATACGAACATCTGGTTCTATTGCCCCCAGATGCAAGAGAGACAAAACTAGCTTTTCTACTTCTGCCCTTTGATTTGAAAGAATGTCTGGAAATCCGGTGTGTGGGAAAGGTGTGGAAAGAAAATGTGTCCTAGGGATACAGTTCTGAGTACCCATTTGTCGTCTGTGATGGTGGCCCAAACCTTTGCAAAAAATGGCAAACCTTCCCCCTAAAGGAAATTCCGGGCAAGCAGGAACAGGTAGAAGTTGGATAAAGTCATTGAGAATGCTTGGACTGAGATGCAGGCTTAGAACTTCCAGACAGATGTGGAAGCATGTCATTGTTAAGACCTTTGAGGGGTAGCTCCCTCACACCTAGCAGATTTGTAACCTCTGGACTTAGAACGGTTCTGCCTGCTAGTATTGGGAAACATCCGAGGAGGTTGAACTTGCAGAAAGTCTGCTTGCATGGACTTGGCTTTATCCTCCATCTTCTTGAGCATCTCCTCCGCTTTACTGCCAAAAACAGTGTCTGGGTGTAAAGGTACATCCAAAAGCTTTGCCTTGACAGGCTCTGGAATGGGCTGTTCTCTGAGCCAAGCATGCCTCCTGATAACAGGACCAGTAAGCTGCAGCCCTGCAGGAAGCTTCAAGAGCATCAAAACCACAGTGTAAAGAATGCTTGTTGACAAGACTGGCAGAATTAAGAAAATCTTGCATAGCTTTATTCTCCACCAAGAGAGGCACACTTGAAATGTTTGACTTAACAGCCTCCAAAGTATGCTGCTGATACTTGAGCATATGAAAGACCATTGATAGACCTAACAGCAAGAGTGGCAGAAATATAAAAGTACAGTTGTGTACCTACCATAAATGTAGATGTTAGAGTGTATTTCACTGTTGCAGTCATTACACTTGGGTTATCCGCCGGCAGGCGACCCGCAGTCGGCCCGAGTTCCAAAGTCTTGGTCCGGCGTCGGTTGCTGTCGCCTCTTCCCTGATGTCAGTGCGCCAGGGGTATAAAAGTTGCAACAGACGCCATTTTCCTCAGTTTTTCTTGCCCCAGATGTCAGGTGCCCCCAGATAGGAAGGCTGAAAAGATACAAGTATGCCAAACAATGCATATAACTATAAACATTTCTTTCATCTACAAGCAAATACACCACATAGGTAGTATAGAGTTCAGAAGTACAGAATGGTCCCAGCAAAGAGGGGGATGGTGGGTGGGTAACCTGGACTGCAACAGTGAATACATTCGAACATCTACATTTATGGTAGGTACACAACTGTACTATGTTCGTGTTTCACTGTTGCAGTCATTACACTTGGGTAGAATCCCAAAGCTGAGGTTGGGTGGCTGGGTCTAGATTGGATTTGGCAAGGATAACAAGCCCTGCAGAGCTGTGGTGGCAAAGCCTGCTCTAGATTTGGAGTAGAGAGGTAGGTGGTTCTGCTTGGTGAAAGTGTGCACTGAGCTCCAGGTTGCAGCTTCTAAAATGTCTTTGGTTGGTACCCCTCTGAGGAAAGCTGCTGATATGGCTGCTGCTCTGATAGAATGAGGCCTAATGCCCTTAGGCACAGATCTGCCATGCTGTGCATAACAGAAGTGGATGCAGTGTCCTATCCATTTTGGAGATTGTCTGCTTTGTAATTGGCTTTCCTTGTGATCCTGCAGCATAAGCTACAAACAGTTGCTCAGTTTTTCTGAAAGCTTTTGTTTTGTCCAAGTAAAATCATAGCTGCCTGTGTATATCCAAAGCGTGCAGAAGTTTTTCCCCTTTATTCTGGGGATTTGAGTAGAAAGTAGGCAAATGAATGGTTAGGTTTAATGCCACATTGGAGACCACTTTTGGCATGAATGTGGGGTTTGTTCTAAGAGAAACCCTGTCGATGAAAAATGAGGAATGGTTCTACAGCCATTGATGCCTGTAACTCAGACTCTTCTTGCTGAAGTTATTGCTAGGAGAAAAGCAGTTTTCCATGACAGAAATTTAAGATCAGCTGTGCTGGCTGGTTCAAATGGAGGCAGTGTTAGTTTCTCTAAAACAAAATTGGGGTCCCAAGTTGGTACTGGTGCTCTTCTAGGGGGTCTTATATTCTTTGCCCCTCTGAGGTACTGCCGAAGTAGAGGATGTGAGAAAATAGGAGCCGCACTGTAATGAGCTGAAATGGCAGAGGCATGGATTTTAATACATGAAAAAGATAGGCCTTTGTCCAACATCTCAGTCAAGTATTATAAAATCTGAGGTATATTAGGGACCAGTGGGTCGAGCCCTTGTGCCTGGTTCCAAGCACAGAATCCTTTCCATTTTTCTGCATAAGATTTCCTAGTGCTGGGCCTTTTGGCTTCCAACATTACATCCATTACAGCTTTAGAGAGAGTTGCAGTCCGAGTGGCTACATTATTCGCCATGCTGACAGGTGTAAGGTACTGAGTTGACGGTGCAGAATTTAATAGTTTTGTTGCGTCAGAAGATGAGGGATTAGAGGAAGAGGCCAAGGTGGGTCCTGAGAGAGTTTTCAGGATTGGATACCAGTGCTGGCGTGGCCAGTCTGGTGCAAATAGGATCATTTTTGGCCTCTCTTGTCTGACTTTTAGAAGTACTTTGGTGAGAAGAGGCATCGGAGGGAAGGCATAGACTGTCAGGTTTTCCCAGCTGAATGACAGAGCATCCACTTTCCATGCTTGATAGTGATAAGTCCTTGTGCAAAATGTCTGTATTTGGCAATTGTGAGGGCAAGGCAAACAGATCTATGTCTGGGCGTCCCCACTCCGTTATGCTGAACACTTGTGGATTTAGCTTCCATTCGTGAGGATCCATGAGATTTCTGCTTAGTTTGTCTGCCAGTGTATTTTTTGTTCCTGGCAGGAATTGTGCTTGCAGATGTACCTGGTAGGTCACTGCTCTGCTCCACAAATTCATGGCGTGTCTGCGGGTCCCATTCAGAAGACCGAAACGCCGATTCCCCGACGCGGAAATCACCGACGCCAGATGACCGACAGGTACGTATACCGACAGGGTGATTCGCCGACAGTGGAAAGACCGACAAGGGTAATCTGCGATCGCGACCCGGTAAGTGTGCGATAGTGACGGCGGTAGGAGTGGGCAGGTAAGTGAGTTAGGGTTAGGGTGCAGGTAGGTGATGTGTACGTTAGTGTCGGAGCTTGGGCTAGGGGTGTGTAAGTGAGTTAGGGTTAGGGTGCAGGTAGGTGATGTGTACGTTAGTGTCGGAGCTTGGGCTAGGGGTGTGTAAGTGAGTTAGGGTTAGGGTGCAGGTAGGTGAAGTGTGCGATAGTGTCGGACCTTAGGGTTAGGGTTTGGGTCAGGGCTAGTGTGTATGGTATGTAGTGTCGCGTGTTGTTTACGTTCCGTGTGTCGGTGATTTGGTGTTCTGTGTTTTGCGTTGTCGGGTTTGTGTGTTGTCGGTTATTTGGCGTCGGTGAGTTTTGTGTCGGGGAATCGGCGTGTCGGTGTTTAGAAGTAGACCCGTGTCTGCATAGGGGGTAGGAATGCACGCCTCCTTGCTTGTTTATGTACCACATAACTGTGGTATTGTCCGTCTTTATTAGTAGTTGTCCTGGATGTATTAGGTCCTTGAAGGCTGTCAGGGCATTTTGTACAGCTAGTATCTCTTTCTGATTGATGTGAAGATGCATTTGTTCCCTGGGCCACATGTCATGAATACATTTTCCTGCCATGTGTGCTCTCCAGGCATAATCCGATGCATCCGTTGTTATTGTCTGCCTGGCTGTAGGTAAGGTGAAAGGCTCTCCCTTGTTGTGGTAACAGGCCTGGGACCACCATGTTGTAGGCAGGGGATTAAGGCTATGATTGTCTCTAGGCTTTGACAATGCTGAGTCCAAACACTTTTTAGATACCACTGTAGTTTCCTCATATGCAGTTTTGCATATGGAATTAGTAGTATGCAGGATGCCATGAAACCCAGGGCCTGCAGAAGTTTTCTGGCAGGGAGCTGGGTCTTTTTTGCCATCATTTGAAAGTAATGAGTCAGTTGCCTTTGTTTGTCTGGCGTAAGATAAGCCATCTGGGCAGATGTATTTAAGCTTGCACCCAGGAATATTATCTCTTGAGAGGGCACTAGTTTTGATTTCTTTTCGGTTACTGTGTACCCTAGGCAAATTAGTAACTTTTTTACAAACGCCAGGTGCTTTAGAAGAATGTCCTTGCTCTCTCCTTGAATAAGGCAGTCGTCCAAGTAGGGATATATTTGAATGCCTTTTTGTCTGCAAAATGCAATTACTGGAGCCAGGCATTTTGTTAAGACACTGGGCGCAGTAGATAAGCCAAAGGGCAGTGCAGAGAATTGGTAATGCATTGAGCCTGCTATAAATCTGAGGTATCTTCTGCACGATTGTCTGATTGGGACGTGCAGGTATGCCTCCTTGAGATCTAAAGTAACTCGCCAAGCCTCCTTGTTCAGCATGGGCAGGAGCTGTTGTAGTGTTAACTTTTTGAATTTTGGTACATCCAGGAAAGTATTTAAAATGGACAGGTCGAGTATTGGCCTCCAGGCCTGGTCTTTTCTGGGTACTAAGAAAAGCCTTGAGTAAAATCCTTGTCCCTATTCTTTTTGTGGAACTTTTTGAATAGCTCCCATTTCCATATGGGCAGCAATCTGTTTTTGTGCCTCTGCCCACTGGTTTTGTGGCAGGTTTGGCATACCTTTTAGTTTTGGTAGCGTGTGGAAGTGGAACCTGTACCCCTGAGAAACTATATTCAGCACCCATTGGTCTTGGGTGATCATGTGCCAATTGTTTGTGAAAAGTGCTAGCTTTCCCCCTAGGGGTGCTATCAACTGGTAAGAGCTTGGCATTTGCAGAGGGAAGTCATTGTGTTTGTTTCCTATAGGGTTGTGATTTGTCTTCTCTTCCTTTGGGGGCTGAAGCACCCCACTGCTTAGGTCTGTAGGAGCCTTGGGGCTGAGATGTCTCTTGGGCGTCTGTATCTGCATCTTCATGGCCTGTCTGACACTGGAAAGGACCAATTTTTTTGAAGGCCAGTTTCTGCTAAATCTAGGTGGTTGAACCTGCAAGAAATATTTCACAGTTTGCATTGACTTTGCTTTATCCTCCATTTTCTTTAACACCTCTTCTGCCTTAACACCAAACAAAGAATCATGCTGTAGTGGTGCATCCAATAACTTTACCTTAACATGGTCAGGTAAACTTTGTTCCTTCAACCAAGCATGTCTTTGAATAACTGAGCCTGTAACTGCGGCTCTACAAAAAGCCTCTAATGAATCAAAACCACATTGCAGAGTATGCTTTCTCACTTATTCAACTGCATGCAATAATTCCTGCATTTCTTTACCGTCTGGACTTTCCGTATTTGTAACCATTTTCTGCTTTAACAATGACATGAGATACTGTTGATATTTTAGCATGTGAAACTGACAGTTTAAAGCTCTTACAGCTAAAGTGGCAGAAGTGTAAACTTTTTTCCCCCCATCTGTTCAGAGCTCTGGAATCCCTATCCGAGGGGACAGGATTTTTGGCAGTGGAAGCATTAACCCCTTTAGGACCCTGAGAAATTCTTTCTGGGTCTGCAGCAGGGTTTTTGTAAAGGAATTTATGAGAGTCAGGGACCCTGTAGTACCTGTCTGGCTTTACTGGTGCAGGGGGTAAAGAATCTGGAGACAGACTGGATTCAGTAAAAACATCATCTACAATATCAAATACAGGGGGGATAGCCAGGGGCTTGTGCTGAGGCAGTAAAAGGACATCTCTGAGCCTTTTCTTGGATTCTGAGTAATCCTGGCTTTCCCAGTGGAAATGCTCCCTCATGGTGTGCACGGTTTCCCCAAAAGAATAATCCTCAGGTGGGAGGCTGAAGAAATGGACTTTTCAGCATCAGAGTCCTCATAAGGAGGGAGAGAATAGTCCTGATCAGAAGAATCAGAGGAATCATAATCAGTCTTGCCTAGGCCTTTGGCAGGAGGGTGATGGGAGCCCCTGATTAAAGAAATAAGGTCCTCGACCCTTTTTAGCATCCGTTTCTTTGGCATGGATGACTGCTCTGGAGAATGCTGCACTTGTTTCCTTGTCTTTGACTTTGCCTTTGTTGCTGTAGTAGTCTTAATAGTAAGTTGTGAAGGTCTGAAGACTCCCTCAGAAGCCGGTGTCTGCTCAGTGGCTCCGGACCCATCTGAGGGCATAGTTTCTGTAGGCCCAATACCTTGAGTTTCCACAGGCCTCGGTGGCCTCCACGTGGCTGTCTGTTACGGCCTGTGGCTCTGAGGTAGCGGGTGTCAAGGGCTGCAAAAGCGCCTCACTGAGAACCAGCGACTGGCCTAGAAGCTTAGTCTGTTTTGGACCTCTGATGCCTGTCTCTTTCTTTGTCTTTGCGTTTTTTTATAAACAGTGGTCGTCAGCTGATCAGACGGCATTATATAGTTAAATCTTCATCCAAAGTAATGTAAAGCAAATTCAAACAGACATTTAATAGTGCGTTTATTGAATCTAGCACAAAACCGACAACTAGCAACGTCGTGATCAGGGCCTAGGCAAGGAATGCAGTAAGAGTGAAAGTCCTTATGAGATATTTGCTTCCCACAAGAAATACAATTATTAACTTTTACTGACATCGGTCTGGAGCAAGAAAAAGTTTCCCCAACGGGGTACTTAGCTTTATTGAAGACTTTGGTTCTGAAATTCAATTTTGAAAATCTCAGGAGTCGGCTGACCGGCACTTGCGATCTGCTTTTGCTTCGGGCACCGTGCGGCAAGAAAGAGTGAAGAAAATGGCGTCAGTTGCAACTTTTATACCCCTGTAGCACTGATGTCAGGGAAGAGGCGACAGCAACCGACGCCGTACCAAGACTTTGGAAATCTGTCTGACTGCGGGTCGCCTGCCGGCGGATAACCCAAGTGTAATGACTGCAACAGTGAAACACGAACATCCTTCTTTCCCCACCTGTCTAGATTCCCAGATTCTTTATTAAAAGGAACAGGATTACTGGCAACAGTAGCCTTAACCCCTTTAGGCCCCTGAGAAATAACTTCTGGGTCAGCCAGAGGGTTACAGAAAAGAAACAAATGAGACTCAGGAACCCTATAGTACCGGTCAGGTTTCCCAGGAGCAGGAGGAACAGAGTTGGAGGTCAAGGAATTTTCCAGAAAAACATCATCCACCACCTCCAACACAGGGGGAATAGCCAGAGGCTTGTGTTGAGGCGAATTCAAGAATTTTCTGATCCTTTTCTTAGACTGAGAGCATTCCTGACCTTCCCATTTAAAATGCTCCCAAAGAGAATTCAAAGTAGCACCAAAAGAAAAATCTTCTGGAGGAGAAGCAGAAGGAAAGGATTTCTCTGCATCAGACTCCTCAAAAACGGAAAAAACCTGAGAAGTCATCTCTTCATCAGCAGAAACTCACTCCTTCCTCTCCTATCCTATCTATCCTTACAGTAACTTTATATGTATGCTTTCAAAAAAAATTTTTTTTGTTTGCATTTTTTACATTAATGTTCCCTACTTACTGCTTTTTTATGTAAAATTGTATGCAACAATGTCTATGTTCTGTTTCCTATATGTTTTTTTATATCTGTAATCTACACTTGGAGCTTTTCTCCCCGGGCCTCTACTGAAAATGGACATATATCCAGCTAGACTAGCCCGGTCAACAAATGTAAAATAAATAAAATAAATAAATAAATAAATAAATGCTAGAGGTCTCAGAGCCAGAAAAGGATAAAGCTTCTGGAAAAAGACCCCTGCCTCTTTTGGAAGGAGGAGGTGAAGAGCCTCTAATAAGAATTAAAAGATCATTAGCCTTTTTAACCATCCGACATTGAGGGGAATGAGGAGCAACTGGAGCCTATTTCTTCACGGGCTTGCAGTTACAGGACTTACTAGACAGTCGGAAGGACTCAGGAGGCTTGGCCACTGAGGAGGTTGTCAGTATGTGCCTGCTGTCAGAAAGAAGAACAGAGGCCTTTGGAAACCAGAGCCTGCTTTGTCACAGGCTGAAGGTCCGAAGACAAAATGGAAGCCGAAAGCCTGGGGAACTCTGAAATGGTCTCCGCAAAGGCCTGAGCTGTTAAACCCATGGACTTCAGGGGCTGCAAAGGCACCTCACTGACTACCGCTGAACTGACTACCAACCTAACGTCGTTGGAAGATTTGACTCTCTGAAGCCTGTCTCGGTCTTTGTCCTTACGCTTTTTGGAATATCCGATGCCTGAAGACCAGTGGATGCCATACCGACAAACTTGTGCCAAACTCCAAAGTGCTTAGCTAAGAGCTTAATCCAACGACGAATAGTACATGGATTAAAAGAAGCACAAAGATTACAATTAGGAATGTCGTGGTCAAGGCCTAAACAAATAATGCAATAAGAATGAAAATCTCTATGGGAAATCTGCTTTTCACAGTTAAGACAATAATTAACTTTTTCTGACATTTGTTAGGCAAGAAAAAGAGGATCCTCAAAGGGGTACTTAGCTGTAGATGACTTCAACTTTCGTAGTCGGAAATCAAAAAGCTAAACGGCCAACCGGCACTCCTGCAAAAAAGCTTCTGCGTCAGGCTCCGCGGCAAAGAAGACTGAGAAAGTGACGTCAGCTGCCTCCTTTTTTTTATCAAGGATACTGATGCCCTATACAAACAATAGCAGCTGACGTCATATCCATTTACCTTTGGTACTCGGGCCGATCGAGGGCTACTGGAGGCCAGATAACCCATTAGTAAGGACTGCAACAGTGAAACGCGATGAACATACATGCTGAAGCGAATAATTATAACGTTTACATATTCAGACTATGATTTTTTCCTACCAGAAAACTTTTGAAGGCTGGTTTGGATAACTGATGTTTCGGATAATCACTGTTCAGATAAATGAGACTACTGCAAGCAGCATTCTTGCCCTCATAGAAAAATCTGCACCAGTCCCCAAAACAGGACAGGTTTCTGTGCATTTTGTTTTATAAAGGGAAAAATACTCACTTTCATTGCACATACTACTCCCTGATAGCGGGTCTGCATCTTCTTTATCAGAATGATGTTGCGGGCCCTCACAGACCTAGAGTGAAGGTAAGATTAAACATTTCAATTTGCAAACAAAAAAAAAAAGAGACTACTTCACTTAAAAATGTCTTTCACAACAGGGAGATCACCTTTAATCAGCAAAAAGGCAAACTTTGCTTTAACATTAAGATATTTTGGAAATTAGCATCTATAACATAATACAAGGTTATGACCATATGTGTTAGCAGGTTCACAATACTGACAGCTATTAGTCATCCATACACAGCAAGCCTGAGAGCGGTCTCCCAAGGAGGCCTCTAACACAACTATAAAATTATTCTCAATGGTTTGCCTACCAAGTCTCCTTTGAGTTTGTCAACATTCTTCTTATACAAATAAATCCACTTTGCTCATCACAGATGACCTCTCCTAATCAACCCTACCAAGCTGCCACAACCATGGCCTCTAGAAATGCTGTGGCTAGAAAACATGCTCTTATCTGACTAACCTTCTCAGTATGTGTGACTATCACTTGATTCAATCCTACTACAAGTCATTATGCTCCAAGTATCTATAGGTAAACAATTTGGTTTTATGCATTCAGTCTAAATACCCACCTGTACCAGCAGTAATGAAGCACAATACTTCACATAATTATATGTACACGAAATGTACATAAAAATAAATTATGTTCCTACATAACATTCCAACTGTGTTGTTGATCTTCATTTATTCTTGATGGGTTAAGTTCCAAACCCTTGGAACAGACTCGGGCATTATAAAAGCTCACACCAGCCAAGAACTCTTGAGCTAAGGCTCTACCCATACTGCCTCTCTTCCCATTACCTCAGATCGACTTTGCCCAACATAAAAAAAAAAAATATGGAAGCGCTGTCCGAGGAACAACCTTATGACAAATCCCAGGGCTAGTTCCGCATCCTCCAGGAGCGTCTCGGAGGGGGCAGGAGGGTAGGATGTCAAGAATGAATGAAGACGGACAACACAGATAGAACGTTGTAGTAAGAAAATAACATTTATCTGATATTGTTAATCTTCATTCATTCTAGACTGATGGGACAAAGTCCCCAGCTACTTTAGATCTAGGGAGGCCCTACGGAAGAATATTCCTGCGCACCATACAGCCAAAAGATACTCTTTCGCCTGGAGACCATGTCTAACTTGTAATAAGTGATAAAGGTATGTGGGGTAGCCCAACTTGCAGCTGCACATACGTCTTCCACAGATGCTCTGCAATGGAAGACTGCTGCAATGGAAACAGATCTTGTAGAATGAGCTCTAACTTTTGTTGGTAGTTTAAGTTTATTCTGGTTGTATATAAAGATAATGCAGTCTTTTAACCATTTTGAGAAGGTGACCTTTGATACCAGTCTGCCCAGTCTGGTACCTGAAAAGAATAGTAGTAGTTGGTCTGATTTTCTAGAGGATTTCGTTCTATGCAAGTAAAAACATAATTGCGTGTAGACGTCCAACATATGCAAGCAGTACTCTCCTTTGAAAAATTTGGAAAGAAGCCTGGTAAGTCTATGGTCTGGTTGACTCTGATACTTTTGGAAGGAAGGAGGGATTGGTTCTGAGTGATGCTCTCTCTTTATGGAAGATTATATACGGATGATTCACACACACAGCCTGTAACTCTGAAATTCTCCTAGCAAATGTGATAGCAACTAGGAAGAGGGTCTTCCAAGATAAAAAGTTGAGGTCACAAGTGGCTGCTGCCTTGATGGGCTGATGAACTAGGCATTGTAAAACTACGGTCAAATCCAAAAGAGCTTCCAGATCTTTGAAAGGGGGGGGGTTTTAAATACTGAGCGCCTTTAAGAAAAAGGCCGCACAGATGAGGAGACATCAATGAATGATCATCAAAACCAGTATGAAAACTCAAAATGGCAGCTAGATGAACCTTAACTGTAGAAGTTGAGGCTCCCAACTGAAATAAGGTGGCTAAATATTCCAGGACCTTACCAACTGGTGCCAATAGATCAACGCAGTTTGTACAAATCCAAACAGTGAATCTTTTCTGTTTAGGTAAATTTTTCGGGTGGATGGTTTATGGGAAGCCAGAAGCATCTTCTGCACTGGGTAGGGCAAGTTGTTCTGCCTGACAATTACTGGAATTGGAGAAATCAACCAGTCAGCCCGAGATGCACCGAGCCTCAAGGGTGAGACAGCAGGTCCAGAAGTTGGATCTAGAGTCCACGGGTGGTGAACCAGGCGAGACTAAAAAAAAGGGAACCCAGACTTGAAGGGGCCAGTAATGTGCAATGAGAATCACTTTGCTTCTCAACCACTGGGCTTTCCTCAAAGTGGTGAATTAGTGGAACTGGGGGAAAGGTGTACAAAAGTCCCGGGGGCCAATCGTGAAGTGCATCTCTCAGGGACTCCCAGCGAGGGGGAATTAGGGCAAAGTAGCTACTGCACTTGTGGTTTATGGGGTAGGCAAACAAATCACAGCAAGGCTGACCCCAACGGCAAAAGATCTTCATTGCTACATTGGGATTGAGAGACCACTCATGAGGCAGAAAGATATACCTGGTCAGTTTGCCTGCAATCACAGAGTTTCCCGGGATATGCATTGCTATTAGAAAGTGGTTGGACGCGATTGCCCATTGCCAAACTCTTAGGGCTTCCTGACAGTGGGTAGGATCTTGCCCCCCTCCCCCCGTTTGTTGACATATTAAACTACGGACATGTTTTCTGATTGGATAGCAACTGTCCCTGAAGGGCAAACTGAAATGCTTGCAACGCTTGCCCTCAGTTCTAGGACACTGATGTACAAATTGGCCTCTTGTGGGCACATACCTTGGACGGTCTTTCCCAGAAAATTAGTAGTAGTAGATTGGTGGGCACAAAAAGCTTGCAAGAAAAATTCCGCAAAAGGATGGGTTTGAAGGCTTCCAATCACCCCTCTCTTTTAATATTTCTAGGATGTCACCAAAGGAGACATCTTCAGGGGGGTAACCTTGGGGACCCTTCCCCTTCATAATAATCTATATCCTCAGTGACGGATTCTTCTGGACAATCCAGGTGCTTCCTCTTGCATGATTTTAAGGGGAGGCTCCTCAGGGCGAAGTTCTGAGGAGAACTCCGAAGAGTTGGGACCCTGAACTAGGGTATCTTGGTGCTCTTGTGGCAGCTGCGAGCCAGAGGAAGCAAAGATTTGGCACTCAGATGGGGATGGAACCAACGGGGAGCCTGCTGAGGCTAAAGCTCACTCCATAATCTGGAAGGCAGGCCTGCCCAAGGAGGGATGGGAGCCCAGAACAGAGGAAGCCAACCTCAGAACCAGGGTCACACCCTGCTCCGACAAGCCCCCCCCCCCAGAGTGGGAGCTGAGAGAGGACTTTAAACTACCATGGTACCAAGAGCCACAGACTGAGCCATAGAAAAAAAAGGGAAAAAACAAACAGCCGATCCTAGAAAGTACAGTTTTGTACCTACCATAAATGTAGATGTCCGATAGATATGCAACTGCAGTCCTGACATATGGGTTGTCCTGCTTCAGGCAGCCCTTCGGTCGGCCGGATTCCAAAGTCTGGGTCCGGCGTCGGCTGATGTCACCTCCTCCCCGACGTCAGAGCGGCTGGGGTATAAAGGCATCAGCCGACGCCATCTTCTTCAGTGTTTCTTGCCCCAGATGCCAGGTGCCCTCCAGGGAAGGCTAAAATTTGTGAATGGATAAACAAAAAATCCAGACATGCACAACAGTAATAAACAGATACACCATAACAGATATCCCCAGCTTATAGGAAATGGGGGGGGGGGGGGGGATGGACCCAAGGGAAAAAGCAGAGGGGTAGGAGGGAGGGAAAACCTGACTGCAGTTGCATATCTATCGGACATTACATTTATGGTAGGTACAAAACTGTACTATGTCCTTCAAGAATGCAACTGCAGTCCTGACATATGGGTTGAAAACCATAGCCAAGCTGGGGATGGTAGGACTAAGCAAGAGATGGTGTAGCTAGAAGGCCCTGCAGGACTGCCGAAGCAAAGCCTGCTCGGGATCTGGAGTATAGTGGCAGGTTGTAGTGTTTGGTAAATGTATGCACGGAGCTCCATGTAGCAGCCTCTAGAATATCTTTTGTAGCCACTCTTAGAAAAGCTGTGGATGTGGCCATAGCTCTGGTGGAGTGTGGTCTAATATTAACTGGCACACTTTTTCCATGGAAAGAGTAACAGAATCTGATGCAGTGTCCAATCCATTTTGAGATAGATTGCTTGGTGACTGCCTTTCCTTGTGCCCCAGCAGCATAGGCTACAAAAAGTTGGTCAGACTTCCTGGTAGACTTTGTTCTGTCCAAGTAGTAGCGTAGTTGCCTGTGAATGTCTAAAGTATGTAACAGCTTTTCCCCTTTGTTTTGAGGGTTAGGAAAGAAAGTAGGCAGGTGAATTGCTTGGTTTAGAGACACTCTGGATATCACCTTAGGCATGAAGGAAGGATTGGTCCTAAGAGAAACTCTGTCCTTATGAAATATGAGGAAAGGAGGAACTGCCATGAGGGCCTGTATCTCAGAGACTCTTCTTGCTGAGGTGACTGCCAACAGGAAAATCGTTTTCCAAGATAGAAATTGCATTTCTGAAGATGCTGCTGGTTCAAAAGGAGGAAGAGTTAATTTTTCCAAGACGTAATTGAGGTCCCATGCAGGAATTGGTCGTTTCCTTGGAGGTTTGATATTCTTTATACCCCTTAGTAACTGTCTTAGCAAGGGATGCGAAAATACAGGTGGATCACAGTTGTAATGTGCTGAGATCGCTGAAGCGTGGATTTTGATGGAAGAGTATGAGAGGCCACTGTGAAACATTTCTGCCAAGTATTCTAATAGAGGTATGCTCATCAGTGATGCATCCTGTCCCTTGTTGACATTCCAGATGGTGAATCTCTTCCATTTGGCCGAACAGGTTTTTCTGGTGGAAGGTCTGTGTGCCTCCAACAAAATTTCCTGAACCTTTTTGGAGAGGGAGTCATGGATCCCAGTCATGGAACTCTCCAAGCTGTCAGCTTTAAGGTTTGCAGATTCGGATGAACGGTCTTGTAGTTGTGCTGAGTCAGGCACTGAGGCCATTGAGGCAAGGGCCACGGTTTGGTGTGAGTTATGCTCAGTAGCAGTGGGTACCAGTGTTGCCTTGGCCAGTCTGGAGCTATCAAGATTCCTCTTGGTTGCTCTGCCTTGATCTTCAGTAACACCTTGGTGATTAAAAGGTAGGGGTGGGAATGCATAAATTGTTAGGGCATTCCAGTTGAAGGAAAGAGCATCCGTCTTCCAAGCTAGAGGATGGTGAATCCTTGTGCAAAACCTTTCCAGATGATAATTGAGATGAGATGCAAAGAGGTCCATGTCTGGTCTTCCCCATGCAGTTATTTGTGAGAAAATGCGTGGGTGTAGCATCCATTCGTGTGGATCCAAGAAATTTCTGCTCAACCTGTCTGCAAGAACATTGTCCTTGCCCGGAACAAACTGGGATTGCAAGTAGATGTTCAGTTTCAGGGACTTTTCCCAAAGAGTCATTGTTAGTCTGCAGAGGGGGTAGGAATGAGTGCCCCCTTGTTTGTTTATGTACCACATGATAGTGGTGTTGTCTGTCCTTATTAGCAGATGACCTTGCTGAAGAGATTTTCCAAAGGCTTCTATTTGCATGTATCACTGCCAACATCTCTTTTTGATTTATGTGCTGATGCATTTCCATGGGAGTCCATTGCCCTTGAATGCACCTGCCGTCCATGTGCGCCCCCCACCCATGGTCTGAGGCGTCTGTTGTAATAGTTTGACTTGTTGGAGCTTTGTTGAAAGGCATGCCTTCGTTTACGTGGCTTGCTTGAGCCCACCATAAAAATTCCCTTTGCAGGCATGGTATGAGCGGAATTATGTGTTCTAGGTTGTGGCTGTGTTGAGACCACAAGCTTTTGAGGTACCATTGTAGTTTTCTCATGTGTCGTCTTGCCAGAGGGATTAGAAGAACGCAAGATGCAATGAACCCCAGGGCCTGCACGGTCTTCCTTGCGGTCAGGTGGGTTAGTTTTGCTAGGTTTTTGAAGTAGTCTGTTAAATGCTCTTGTTTCTCCTCTGTGAGAAAGGCCATTTGTAGCTGTGTGTTCAGCTTTGCTCCTAGAAAAATAATCTCTTGGGATGGCAGTAGTCTTGATTTTTGAATGTTGACTGTGTATCCCAAAGCCTGTAGCAAATGAATGACATTAATCCAAGTGTTTTGTTAAGGTTTGCTTGCTGTCTGCTTGTATGAGGCAGTCGTCCAGGTAAGGGTATATTTGAATCCCCTGGAGTCTGCAGTGTGCCACTACTGATGCCAGGCATTTCGTGAATACTCTGGGCGCAGTAGATAAGCCAAACGGCAATGCTGAGAATTGATAGTGCTCTGTTCCTGCAAGAAATCTGAGGTATCTTCTGCAACTGTGTCTGATAGGGACATGCAGGTATGCCTCCTTGAGGTCCAGAGTAACCAGCCAAGACCCCTTGCCCAGCATGGGAAGAAGTTGCTGTAACGTCAGCATCTTGAATTTTGGCACCATGAGAAAAGTATTTAGAGCGGATAAGTCCAAAATAGGTCTCCACTGCTTTTCTTTTCTTGGAACAAGGAAGAGTCTTGAGTAAAATCCCTGGCCTTGTTCCTGAGGAGGAACCTTCTCTATTGCTTTTATTTGTAACAGCTTTGAGACTTCTCGGAGTGCCTCTGCCCTTTGATTTTGTGGCAGGTTTGGCATGCCTTGTCCTGTTGGTAAAGTATGGAAGTGGAACCTGTAACCTCTGTCTATTATGTCCAAAATCCAATTGTCCTGTGTTATAATGTGCCAGTTCTTTGAGAATAGAAATAATTTTCCGCCTAGAGGTGCTTCCCTTTGAGCCTTGGTAGGCGGAATAAAAGGTAAGTCATTGTAATTGTCCCTGCGGTGCAGGTGAGCTACCTGTGCCACTTCTCTGGTTTTGAGGTTGCCATTGGCGGCCCCTGTAGGAGCCTCTGTATTGCCCTCTACCTCTTGCACGCCTGTTCTTTCCCCTTTGAAACTTGTCTGAGTCTGGAAAGGACCAATTCTTTGAAGGCCAATTCCTGCTGAATCTGGGAGGCTGAACCTGGAGGAAATCCTTTACTGTCTGTACAGATTTTGCCTTCTCCTCAATAGATTTCAACACATCCTGAGCATTAGCACCAAAAAGCTTCTGTTTATCCAGAGGTGCGTCCAGGAGCTTTATTTTAACATGATCCGGCAGTGGCTGTTCTTTCAACCAAGCATGTCTACGGATAACAGCCCCTGTCATAGCTGCGCTACATGAAGCTTCCAATGCATCATAACCACACTGAAGAAAGTGGTTGCTAACCTGCTGAGTGTTATGAACTAAATCCTGCAATGTCTTTCTATCTATAGGCTCAGGAGAGGCTAGCTTTTTCTGCAAATCATCCAGCAAATAATCCTGGTACTGAAACAGATGAAATAGGCAGTTAAGTGACCTCATGGCAAGGGTGGTAGAGGTATAAACTTTTTTACCCCATCTCTCCAGGGACCTTGCTTCCCTGTCAGCAGGCAGTGGGTTTTTGGCTGAGGAGGAAGCCACTCCTTTGGGGCCCTGCGAAATAGTTTCTAAATCCACAGAGTGGGCCTTAAAGAGATGCTTGTGAGTGTCAGTTACCCTGTAATATCTGTCTGGCTTGACAGGAGCAGGAGGGAGAGAATCAGGGGAAGCACTGGAGTCTGAGAATACATCATCCAGGACATCCAAAACTGAAGGGATAGCCAAAGGTCTGTGCTGGGGTAACTTGAGGAAGGTACGAAGCCTTTTCCTAGAATCAGAAAATTCCTGACCCTGCCACTTAAAATGTTCCCTCATGGGGTGGAGGACTTCACCGAAAGAGAAATCCTCCGGAGGAGAGGCAGAGGGAACTGATTCCTCAGCATCAGAGTCCTCATTGGCCTGGAAGGATTCCTCTTGGAGGTCTGAATGTTCTGAATCCCCAGAGGCTTCATCTGAAGAGAGGTTGTCTGCCTGCTCAGTTCTAGGCCTTTTTTCTGCAGGCGGCTGAAAACCTCTGTCTGGGTGGGGCTGAGACCCCCTGATAAGTGAGATTAGATCTGCAGCAAGAGACATGATCTGTTTATCAGACGAAGGGGCCTGTGGGGTAGGCTTAGGATGGGCCTTGGCCTGGCTGGCGGCCTTAGCACGTGCAAAGGCCATGATGGACATGGAACCAGTAGGCCTAGCTGCCCCACGTGCAGGGGTAACCTTGTCCACAGGAATGGTGTCGGGTAGATCGAGAACTTCAGTTTCTGGAGGAAAATCAACAACCGGCACCGGAGAAGCCTCCGGGACCGAAGCGCGTGTTAACGCGGTGTCGTCGGCCTGGAGCAGTAGAAGGATCACTTCCGTAGGGGCCGGAGCACTCGCGGAGGGCTTAGGCGTAGTATCGGTAGAAGGCGCGGGTCGAGGGTGTCGGTCCCGGTCCTTGCGTTTCTTGGTAGTTTGAGCTGCCGGTTGTTCCGACGGCATGATGTAAGCGAAGGATTCGCCAAAAAAGTCTTCGGCAAATTCTGCCCGGTGCCTGAGAGTGCGCTTATTAAAGAAAGCACAGGCAGCACAGGCCGAGACGTCGTGGTCTGGGCCCAGGCAAGGGAGGCAGTAAGAATGGAAGTCCTTATGAGGTATTTGTTTACCGCAAGACAAACAATTAACTTTCTCAATTTGTTCTGACATCGGCTGAGGCAAGAAAAATGTTCCCCAACGGGGTACTTAGCTTTTAGATGACTTTGGTAACTGGAAGCACAGGAGCTGACCGACCGGCACTTGCGAACTGCTTCTGCTTCGGGCACCGCGCGGCAAGAAAGACTGAAGAAGATGGCGTCGGCTGATGCCTTTATACCCCAGCCGCTCTGACGTCGGGGAGGAGGCGACATCAGCCGACGCCGGACCCAGACTTTGGAATCCGGCCGACCGAAGGGCTGCCTGAGGCAGGACAACCCATATGTCAGGACTGCAGTTGCATTCTTGAAGGACATCTGGCAGCAAAATCATGGTCCTATAGGTACAATGGTTCCGAAGGACCCGGAGAGCACAGAGTAGATTCTGGCACTGAGGTGAGATCCACCATCAGCACTGAAGCAGTTGACACTGGCAGCATTGAAGCAATTTGCTCCAAGACCTGGGGGGAGGTTGAAGAAGGAATATATGTAGGAGTCTTGGGAGAGTATGCCTCTGCTCCAGGGGGAGGGAGGCTTCTGGTTGCCAAGTGCTGACCCACTAATCTGACTACATCCAATTCCGATAGACTCCTGGAGGAACAGATTGATATTCCCAAAGGAGATTCAGATCTTTCACAAAGGGACTCTGCTGCTGACCCAAAAAGGGGTCTATTGACGGGGAATATCTATCGGGGGCTACTTGTAACATCGACCTTCGGCACTATGGTCTGCTGAATAGCATGAGAAAATGGAACCAAATGAGTAGTTATAACAACCGGTGCTGGATAGGTAGTTGGCGCCGAAGCTGTGATCAGGGACAAAGTTGTCTGTATAAGATCAACAGACGGCACAGATACTGATTTTGTTGTTTTTGGCACCGGAGCATTTTGTAACTTTCGCCTTCAGTTCCAAAAAAAAACTGTTGGCACCTGGGATTTTTGAGACTTGGGAGTAATTTAACTTAGGGGAAGATGGTACCAAATGACTTTTTTTGTCTCAGACTTTGGAGATTTTGAAGTCTCCATCTCAGAAAGAGCTTCACTAAAAGGGCACTTCAGTAAGCCTTTGAGAACCAACTTATGTCATCTCTCTGCAAGAGTTTGGTCACTAAAGCCCTTACAGATATCACAAAGAGGTTGAACTTCCAGATGACTGACAGACTAGACACAAGAAAGATGCCCATCGGAATTGGGCATCTTTGTCACAGACCTTACATTTGAACCCAGAGGTTCCTTTTTCTCTGCCATATTCGGTCAAAATACACTGTACACACACACACTCTCGTTCGTAGTGAAAAAGAAAAATAGTTTAGAAAAGTAAAACCCTTTTTTTGTGTTGTATACCAACAATTTTATATATATATATATATATATATATATATATATATATATATAGATATATATAATGTATGAAGAGAGAGTGAGAGAATACCAACACGGGTGAAAAGAAAGAAGCAGGGGAAAAATACCAATGATGGTATTGAAAGGTTACTAACAGTAAAAGGGGAGGAGAGGCCCAATACCAGCAATGGTAAAGGAGAAATACCCAGAGGTAAAAAATGGGGTAGAAAGCTTCAAATAGTACACTCACAAAAAAGACTTAAAATGACAGTAAGTAGTAAAGTATTAAAGTGATCTGAAATAGTATAATCAGGTAAAGAAAATTTTAAGCACTTGGCTGAGAGCATCAGCTGACGCGTCCAATTTTCTACACAGCAAACAAGATCTGAGGTAATGGGAAGAGAGGCAGTATGGGTAGAACCTTAGCTTGACATGTTTTAGCTGGTGCGAGCTTTGTATAATGGGCGAGTCATTTCCGAGGGTTTAGAACCGAACCCATCAGTCAAGAATGAAGATTTACATCAAATCTTTTGTTTCTCTTTTCATGAGCAATACAAGCGCAACCTCAGAGATAATGGCCTGCCACTGGAAACTGCCCCCACCCCAATACACAACTCTAACAAAGGTTTTGTGCATGGCAGCTTGAATTTACAAGATTATCACTTTTTTGGCTTTCGAGAGATGGTATGACTTCAAATTCAAACTAAAGATATATGTGGTCAGTCTTTGGAACAAATGACAGCTTGTCTGTACTCTATTCACTCTCCACCTTGAGTCTATTGTACAAAAAAGGTCAGGAGGATTGATAACAGCTTGAGGTATTGGCAAGGGTTTCGGGCATTACTGGTTCTTCT
Organism: Protopterus annectens; assembly: GCF_019279795.1. Lineage (NCBI taxonomy): Eukaryota > Metazoa > Chordata > Ceratodontiformes > Protopteridae > Protopterus > Protopterus annectens. Next base: position 215,519,152 of record NC_056739.1, on the reverse strand, counting down.
GCATGTTTGCTTTGGCCAAAGATACCATGAAAAAATAATCCACTGCCCTTAAGATGGTCTCACTATAATAGCAGTCTTTCTTGTAACTTTTGTGAAGAGGAAACACAGCAGTCAGACTTGAGAGAAGCAGCATGTCCAACTGGACTTCTAAAACTACTCCCAAAAATATCGGCCTGGAGATTGGACTTCTTGTGCCAAATCACTAAACTGGCCAGACTGAACAGTTTATCACACAGTTCTTACTGGAACAATGATCTATGGGGGCAGTCATTAGGGGCTAAATTTTGAATCACCCCCATCTGAGTTAGGCAAACACTGGAGCGAAGTATATGGTGAATACCTTATTAACAAGTTAAAATAAGGAAGCAAATGCAAAATGCTAAAATCCTGAACAAGATGGGCATCCTGTAGCAGCATAAAGGAGAAAGGACTACACTTTTTTTCACTTTCCAGAAGCTATTTAGATAGAAAGTATTCTTATGAAGCATTATGTAGTTTTGAACAGACCGGTCACTTACACTTAAAACGGAACCCTTAAAATGCTGACTGCATCATCTTCAAGACCGGGACCACTAAATACATATTAACTAGAGGCTAGAAAGGCTTTAAGAAGAATGGAACAAAATTTAAATTTGATTTTTTAACCCAATAACATCTACTCAAATTTGTAGTCAGGTTAACCCTCCTACGAAACAGATCTGACAAGGCTATCCAATGTAGTTCATACTACCACTGGGATATATCCATTCTTATTGCAACTGAAAGTACTAGCTTACTATTATAGCCAGTACCCTGACATGACCTATAATTATAAAAGAAAAAATTCTGGAGAGGGGTTACAACCCCCCACACATCCGTGTGTGTGGGGGTTCTGCCCACATACCCCAGGTCTATAAATATACTACACAAGAGATTTCCCCCAGGTCAGAGAAAAGGTAAAAAGTACTTTCCCTTTTTCTAACAGCTGGTGCAATCACAGTCAGGTTACATTTATGTACCAAGAATATAAGGGTTAAGCCCCCCATCAGAGATGTAAAGACTCTCTGAAAAACTAAGTTCTTTTAATATGTTACTTCAATGTTCTCCACAGTTTTATAACTCTTCATGGCAGTGGACATGTCGGCATGCTGTGTGTCTGGAAGTTGATCAGGTGAGTAAAGCATACCTGAAAACACCAAGTCTCACTCTTTAGACATGCAAGTGGGAGAGAGAAAGGGTGGGGCAATCAAAATTGGAAGGACCTAAACTCCGTGGAAAGAATTACCCCATTCCTCCCAATGTGGGATATTACTTGGTAGAAACAGGCCGTATTCATGCATCTTAGCATGGATAACCTTTCTTTTAGGTTAACCCAAGTTTAAGTTTATGGCTGTGAATTTTGGACAACTCTTCCTATTAGGATGGAAAAACCTCAATATTTGAAGATGTACACAGTTTGTCTTAGTATTAAGTTAATAGATTTTTAAAGGGTGTATTGGGGTATGCTTGTTTTGTTTGAGAGTCTTCAATTAATCAATGTTTTGCAAGATGTGGCATGGGCTCAAATCGGTATAACAACATGCGTTTAAGATCAACCTGCTTAACAGCGCATGCATGTAATACAAAAGCTGGAACTAGATACTTAAAGCGGTTACACAAAATGTGAGCAACTTTTTAACATGACACTTTCTATATTATCTTTAAATGTTAATGGTCTTACAGGCCTACACAAAAACAAAGACAGTAAGTGAACTATATTCAACACCATAGTGTGCAAATAATGCTACAGGAGACCCACTTGGAAAGAACTGAATATGTGAATTTAACAAAAGGTTTTCAGGATGGTCAAGTAGAATACCTGGGAAAAAGAAAAAGTGGAGTACTTATATTAACTGCAAGAGGAGATCCAACAGCAATGGAAGACTATAAAGATAACAATGGAAGATTTACAGTACTAATGGGCTACTGGTACAGGAGGATTACACTGGAATGCATTTATATTCCAACTAAAACATCTCTAATGGAGCTTAAGAAACTTCTTGGAAAAATGTTAATCTTTCAGCAGGGAATACGGACTTATAGGTGGGGACTGGAGTTTGATTTGCAGCCATGAAGATGTGTCTGAGTTGCCTAAAAAGCAAAACATAAAGGAAGGTAGATTTTTGAAGAATTTTATGAAATTATTTGACATACCTTCTCCTTTACACCTGTTCCAACTCACACCCTAAGAAAACCTCTTAACACTCAAACCCACTAGCCTAGCCACAGATAATCTGCCATCAGAATTTCTAAAACTTGCTGCAGAGGTCATTGCATACCCCATATCCATCCTCATCAACTGCTCTATCACTGAAAACTATGTCCCCCTACTTTGGAAACTCTCCATCACTCCCTTAAAGATGGAAACTCCACAGAACTCTCAAAACTACAGACCCATTGCCATCATTTCACCCCTAAAATACTTTAAAAATGCATCCACATCCAGCTCTTAAATATTTTATCCAATAACCTCCTCTCTCACACACATGGTTTTCACCCCCACTACAGTACCACAACTGCCATCCTCTGTTTTACATACACTGTAAACTACTACAGAAACGAGAACAGACTCATTTCCGCCATCTTCTTAGACCTCTCCAAGGCCTTTGACAGTCTCACACCAGAAACTACTAACAGAGCTATCCATCTTAAATATCAGCCATTCTACCTTAGTAGGATTCCACAGCTACCTAATCATCTACCAAGCTGTTAGGTGGAACCAGGAACAGTTATCTCTACTCCCTGTTAACACTGGAGTCCCACAAGGTTCCATACTAGGCCCCCTACTCCAACATTTTCATTAACCAAATGCATAAAGCCATCCCTCTCACCTCAGTTATCAAATATGCAGAGAATTCCACCCTCTTGTGTAATGCTTCCTCCCTCACACAACTACAGGACATCTCAATCATTTCTGGCAGCAGAACCTTGGCTAAACAAAGCTAACCCTTACACTGAACCCAAACAAGACCAACCTAATACTTTTTCTTCCAATAAAGTCAACCATACCTCCAAATTCATTTCAACTCACTCCTCAAATAGTACAATCATAGCCGCCACCTCCCAAACCAAGCCACTAGGTGTCACTATTGATAAACTGAAATTTGACATTCACCTATCTCAAGCAGTTATAAAAACTCAAACTTGGCTCTCTCTACCACATTAAACCTTTTCTTAAAAACCAAGCCAGCCTAGACATCGGCAGACCTTGCCTCTTATCCACTCTACTCTTCTCTTATCCTCACCAAACTTAGCAAAACTGAACTTGCCAAACCTGAACTCTGCTATAACAAAATAGCTAAATTTGGTACAAACTTCCCACATAGGTCCCATCATTGCTCCTCCCTAGAATTAAAATGGTTAGAACGGCCCCAACACCTTACCTATACCAAACTCATTCTCACCCACGGTTTAATATATCAGCCACAGTCCCAGCCTTGCAACACTTACTCCAATATAGCAATACTTGACACCTCCATTCTACACACAAAATCCTCCTACAAGTCTCCAAAAGCAACAAGTCTGGCGATGCCCTTTATTCCCACCATATTTCTAAAACTTGGAACAGAATTCAATACATTCTAAAATACTACAAACTAAACTCAACACAAGAAACAGCTAAAAGACTACCTATATAGCAACTGGACCTGCTCCTACATCAATCCAGGCTAATACATTTCCTGTATGTCTTTTTACCCATATCCCCCTAGAACAGTAATAACCAATTAACATCTACTAATTTTGCCAGAAATCTTTCTCCAAACCCCCACTTCTCCTCTTTCTCCATCTATACTAACCTAACAGAACTAAGCTTCCCTCAAATGCTTATGTAATAATATAAAACTGTATAGTCTAAATATGCTCAAAACACCATCCTCTGATTGTTTTAAATGAGATGCCACTGATGCTAATGTATATTTCTATTACAATAATCAACTTTTTCTGTTCTATTAATGCTTATGTAAAACTAGTACATCTGGAGCGTTTCGCCCCGGGATTCCGCAGAAAATGGGCTTACACCCAGACTGACTAACCCGGTTAACAAATGTAGAACAAAATAAATGGAAGAAATGAATTCAGTTGTAGGAGTTCAGAGTGAATTTACGTATTTCCCAAGACACAAAAACTGGGCTAGGCTACACAGAACTTGCATTTCACAGGAACGTGTACTTAATTGAAAGTTTTGATACACATCCGATAGCTTTTTCAGATCACGAACCAACAACAACCAAAATAAAAGCACAGGATAATAAAATAAAAATGAGACACTGGTGCTTTCTCACCTATCTGTTGACAAGAGAGAAAGTTAAGGAATGGGTAGTGGAAATTATTGGGGAGTTAGACACGATATTTCTTCTGAAAATATAGCTAGGGAATGGAATTAAAGTGGAGTTTAAAAATAGGGTGGAAATAAGAGCTACATGTTTAAGAAGCAACAAGAATTATTTAGAGGGACTGAAATATTAAAGTATTGCAGAACAGGGATAATCTCACAGAAGAGGAAGAGCAACTACAAAATGCTAAACAGAAACTAAGGGATTAATTATCTCAATAATATTTACGAGTTTATAATGATTGCTGTTAAGCCACAGTTTTTTTGATAACTCCAGAGCACAAAATCATTTAGCACAATGACTCATGCAACAAAGTCAAAAAGGCTGTCACCAAGCTTTGGGAGCCTATAACAAGGAAGATAAGAGATCCTGCAGAGATACTAAAAATTTCAGAAATTTTATGAAAGTTTATATAAAGCAGAAAAATATGGAAATTGAAAAAAGTACAAATGGAAAGGTTTATGGAATAATTTTGCCAAGGTTAGGGGTAGACAAGGCTCGATTACTAACAGGATAGAAGATGGGATAAAAATAGTGATGTATAACCCCTCCACAAGAAAATCCCCAGGAATAGATAAGTACTCCTGTGGAAGATTGGAGACGAGGAGGAAGAAAGTTGGATCTGGAAGATTTTATTTAATAGTATTTTAAAAGGAGAAGCACCAACATCCTGGAAGAAAGTGGTGGTAGCTGCAATATCTAAAGAGGGCAAAGACCTATAAGATCCCGCTTCATACAAACCCATTTCAATCTTAAACCAAGATTATAGTGTTTATGTCTATGATGGCTAAAAGAATGGAAAAAGTGATGCCAAAATTGACAGATCTGGATCAATGGTTTTGTTGAGGGGAGGCAAACTTTTGATATCAACAGAACACTGATGATTCAGAGGTAAGCAGGCTGTAAGAGAATACCAATGTTAGTGAATCTTGATGCACAGAAAGCATCTGAAAGAGTAAGCTGGAAGTTTATGATCATGGCAATGGAAGCATATGAGCTCCCTGACAAAACTCTAAGGTTGATTAGGGAGATATACAAGGGACCAGAGGTGAAGTCAATGTTCCTCTATGATAATTTTTGTTTGAGCAGAGGAACTAGGCAGAGGTGTCCTCTTCCCCCTTTATTTGCACTATATTTATAACTGGCAAAGAAAGCAAGAATGAGATTCAAGGATAGTATAGTTGTGTAAAATCTTACCGTAACAATAGATGTCTTCACTGTTGCAGTATTCATGAGTGATTCCCTGCCAAGGGCAACCTGACATCTGGCCAGTATACACAAGCCTTTTACTACTTGCAAGCACGTGGGACATTGCGTGTATGCTTCCCGTGTATGTAGGGCATAAATTTAACATCTGCATGTACTGTCCTCAGACCTAAATGCCCCAGAAGGAGCGCCAGTCTAAGGAAACAAGGTGAATCATACAGTCATAAGAAAAAGCAATATCCAGTGGGTTAGGAGAGAGGGATAGAGTACTGCAACAGTGAAGAGAAGGACATCTACCATTATATTAATATTTTACACAACTCTACTATGTTCTATTCTGCTGTTGCATTATTTATTACATGGTGGAGAGTACCAAAGCTCATAATGATACCTGGCGAGGAGCAAGTGGGAGAAGAGCTCTCTAAAGAGCAGTGAAGAATTGCCCTAGCAAAAGTAGCTCTAGATCTGGAGAATCCATCTAACTTCTATACATACCTTCACTAAACACAAGTCCAGGCAGTTGCTTCAGGAATATAACTGGTGTCTAAACACTTGAAGAACCAGAAAAAAAAACAGCCCTAGTAGAATGAGCCTAAAAACAAAAAAAGGATCTTACCATGAGAAACAACAAAAAGAAATAGCCTTGGAAATCCAAGAGGAAACAATTTGTTTGGAAACCAGCAATCCCAAAGACCTGGGATGAAAAGCATCAAAGCTTATACAAATTCCTGATCGCCTTGATTTTAGCCAAAAAAAAATCTGAGTTGTCGATACCCATCCCAGGTGTGTAGTACCTTCTCACTAGGAGATGGGGAAGAAGTGAAAATGGTGGGCAAATGAATGGACTGATTTAGTGACCATCCTTCATTTTTGCCCAATGTTGTGAATGAGTTACTACACAAGGACACACTGTCCTTATGGAAAACCAAAAAAGGAGAAGCCACAAGGACTTGAAGCTCATCCATCTAGCTGAAGTCAAAGCTAACAAAATAGTCTTTAAAAGTAATGCTGCAAGAAAGCTGTAGTTACAGGCTCAAAAGGAGCCAGCCAATGTCTCCTAAATAAAATTAAGATCAAGGAAGAGGAACAGACTTCCTGGGAGGTCTAATATGTAGGACACCTTTGAGGAATTGTTTAGCCACAGATAGGGTTACCACCTGTCCCACTTTGCGAGGGACAGTCCCTCCTTGGGCAGTTGTGTCCTGCAAAAAATGTGAACAAATGGCAAATGTCCTGAGATTTTAGAACAAAATTATTTTCTATATTTTATGTAATAGTTGCATAAAACAGTTATTCTGTATCTGAAACACCTAACTGTTATAAGAAACAGAATAAGGAACTAAAATGCTACAAGAATAAACTTTTATTCAGGCAAAAAACTGAAGTTCTGTCCATTGTACTGGCCGTGGGTATGTTTTGCCCTGCAAAATCTGATGTTTGTAGCACAAATGTCCCATTTTGGACATTTGGAAAGGTGGCAACACTAGCCTCAGAGAAGGTTAAAGGACATGAAAGCAGACAAGCTGAAATAGCTGACAAGTGGGCTTTGACAGAGGAATAGGCCAATCCAGCAATGAGCAATTCACACAATTAAGAGAAACCAATGGAACAGTCAATGGATCCAAATTATGCGAGACACGCAAAAGAAAACCTCTTCCATTCAGATGAGTAGGATTTCCTAATATAGGGCTTTCTGGCCTCCTGCAGAACCCAAGCACCTCCTCAGAAAAAGGATTTAGATTCATTTCAGACACCTATCACCAACAGAGTCAGTTGCAGAGTCAACAGATGGGATGGATAAGAGACTGACAGAGAAGGTCCATTCTGCGAGGTAACTTGTGATGATTGCCCCTGGCTAAATGCAGGAGAGGGAACCAATGCTGTCTTGGCAAGAGGGAGACGTCAGCAAGATTTTGGGTTTGTCCTGCCGAATTCTGAACAGGACCTTCGGAATGAGAGGAAGGGGGTTATGCATAAACATCCCCTTCCGAGAAAAAGGTAGGGTTGCCCACCTTCCAAACCAGAGAACCTGGAACTCTAGCACAAAACAGAAAGTTGGCTATTCGGTGGGGGAGTCAAATAGAAGTACTTGAGGAGTACGCCAACTGGTGTACAATATTAAGAAACATCCTTGTGAAGCATCCTTTGTGGGATTAAGACAAAGACCTGCTCAGAGCACCTGCCACAAATTCTGACTGCAGGAGATGTACACTGCCTGAAAAGTGACATGACACTTACCTGAAAGCTCCCAAGCCATGAGACATAGCCTGCAAAGATAAGATCGCCTCCCCCGTTTGTTTGCATACCAGAGGACTGTGGTGTTGCCTGTGAACAGCCTAAGTGGACCTGGAAGGAAGGGAAGATTAAAAGCCTGAAGGGCCAGTAAAAGCACTCCCATCTCTGGGAAGGTGGCCAGGCCACCTGTACCGTCATGGAGAGCCATAAGCTGCTTTCCAGCCTACATTTAAAGAGTCTGAACACCTCTTGAAAGGTAAGAGGATGCAGGAGGGGCACCTGAATTCATGGTTACCTGCTGAATCCACCACTGGAGTTCCTTTTTCAGAGGAGGAGGAGGGACCAAAGCCTCTAGAGGATGTGTATGCTGCATCCAAACTGTTTTCAGGAACCAATGAAACTTCATGTAAAGTTTTGGTCAGAGATAACAATGGAAGGATGGATACCATGAAACTCAGAAGTCTGAAAAACTCCCTGGCTGTGACAGAGGGTAGAGGCAGGAGTGTGTGTAAGAAATGAGGGACTGTTGAGAATTTCAGACGCATTGTGTTGGGCTAGTTGCCCAACATAATGAGTCTGAAATTCTCCAGGTGCAACTAACACTAGGCAAGACTACAATCCAAATTCCCTCTTGCTATGGATCCCTCACCATACCCCAAGATTCCCGCTACACCTTTCAAAACATACTGGAAAATATTAAGATACAACCAAACACCCTAATATTGGGTGATTTCAACTACCCTGCCATTAACTGGGAAAACTACTACTGTACCAACACCTTTGCCCAACGGTTCTTGGAATTCATAAATTCCAACGCCCTGGATCAACTAATCCATAGTCCCACCAGGGGTTGCAATATCCTAGACCTGGTCATTATCAACATGGGAAATAGATGCTCCACAACTATGGTCACCCCCTCGTTGGTCATGTCTGATCATAAGCTGATCACCCTTAACATCCATATCCCACACCCACTCGCTAGTAAGGAAACCTCCATAAAAAACTTCTCCAAAGCTAACTTCATGCTACTCAAGTCAGAAGTGACAAACTTCATGACACCCATGCAGACAGGAGCTGAAAGTTCGACTGCTGAATCCTACACTAAGGCACTGTACGAGCACATCCACTCATGCATGAATCCTGCAACCCCAAAGACAACCAAGATGCTCTCCACCAAAAAAGGAAGCCAATCTGGTGGTCCTCTGCCATAAACAAACTTTACAACATAAGGAAGAAACTGTTGCAGAAAAGAGGAAAATCCCAGGATGCAAAAAACTCCCTTACCAGCCTCAGTAAGAAGCTGAAATCCCTCAAAATCCTCCAAAGCTAGTTACGAAAATAAAATTGCCAAAGATTCCAAAGATAACCACAAGGCATTCTATAATTATGTCAAGAATCTAAATGGCAATGATTAGATCTGCTCTGAGCTACAACAGAATGGCATTAAATATACTGATCCCAAGGATATTGCCAATATCCTGGCAGATCAATTCAGTGCCAACTTCACCACCCTCTCATCCCCTAAACTGCCCATCTCAATACCAGACTGCCAAATTCCGGTAATAACGGCCACACAGGTAAAAAAAAACGCACTCTCCAAAGCTAAGAATACAGCATCCATGGGATCAGATGACATCCCGGGCAGTGTACTACATGAACTACAAAATGAACTGGCACCTCACCTAAGTGTCATGTTTAATCAGCCTCACCTCAGGCTTCATGCCCACTGAGTGGTGCACAGCTACAGTTATCCCACTCCACAAATGGGGATCCACCTTGGATCCTGGGAACTACCGCCCCATCAGTCTGATGAGTCTGATCTGGAAGGCCATGGAACGTATTATTATGGAACTTATAAACAAGGACATTGGCAACCTTCAAAAAACTGGATCCAACCCAGTTTGGGTTCGTGAAGGGTTGATCTTGTCTCCTGAACAAGATGGATTTCTTCGAATCAATCTCCAGAGCCGTGGACTAGGGTAAGGCAGTCCACACAGCCTATCTGGACCTCGCCAAGGCCTTTGACAACATCCCCCATTCGGGAATCATAGATAGACTTACTAAGCTGGGCATTAATCCCTAATCACTCAATGGGTTGCCAACTGGCTTACTGACAGAACCCACACTGTAAAAGTAGCGGACTCCAAATCCAGCTCCAGACAAGTGGAGTACCTCAGGGTTCAGTCCTGGGACCGCTCTTGTTTGGCATCTACTTCTCTGAAGTACAGGCCAACATTAAGGGACTCTGGCTAACAAAGTTCACAGATGACTGCAAACTGGGAGCCATTACTGAATCCCCAAATGATGTGGATACTTTACAAAAGGACCTTACAAAAACAGATGCTTGGTGCCAGAGCCATGGGCTCAAGCTCAATGCCAGGAAATTAGAAGTTATGTCCTTACCATAACGTTCCATGTGGAGTGTTCATCTCGCCTTTGTTCTTACACCTGGGTTCGGAGCCGATCCTCGGCTCCGTGTCGGCCGCTTGCAAGCTCTGCATCGAGAAGAAGCTCGAGACTAACCTAACTCCCACAATCCCCCTCTGCCTTTACCTCAGATCTAGTTTGCAAGCAAACCAGGAGTCAGAGAGAGCATATTCATGCAAAAACAAACATAACTGTACAAGCACTTATCCATATATATATATATATATATATATATATATATATATATATATATATATATACACACACACACACAAGATATACATATATATACAACCACTGCAAAGCAGAAGCCAAATAATCCAGACCAGGCACCAAACTGTACGTTCTTCCTGAGGGTGGGAGGGTGGGAATGTAAGAACAAAGGCGAGATGAACACTCCACATGGAACGTTATGGTAAGGACATAACTTCTAAATGTGAGTGTTCGATCTCGCCGTTTGTTCTTACACCTGGGTAGCGTCCCTAGCTCCATGTTCCTGAGGAACTCACGGGAGAACGTTCTTGAGCACAGTGGAACCAAAGGTTGCCCTGTCCCTAGAAACCCTGTCTACCTTGTAATGAGAAATGAATGTATGTGGTTTAGACCAAGTGGCAGCTGCAAAAATAGTGTCTAATGGTAGGCGAGCTGCATGAGCCAGGGATGTAGAAACTGATCTTGTAGAGTGCCCCTTGGGTTTGACAGGTGAAGTTTGTTCTGAAGAATCATAAACGAATATAATGCAATCAGTTAGCCATTTGGAAAGGGTTCGTTTAGTAACTGCTACACCTTTCCTGCTATCAGCGAAAGCTACAAAAAGTTGATCAGATTTCCTGTGATCCTTTGTTCTATCCAAGTAAAATCTAAGTTGTCTATGAACATCCAACTTGTGTAACATATACTCCAACTTATTGGAGTGATTTTTGAAAAAGGTAGGCAGTTCAATGGATTGATTAATGTTAATAGAGCAGACTTTGGGGAGAAAGGATGGATTAGTGCGAAGAGATACTCTGTCAGAATGACAGATCAGATAAGGGTGTTTAATGGAAAGAGCCTGAAGCTCAGACACTCACCTAGCGGAAGTAATGGCTACCAAAAAGAGGGTCTTCCACGACAAATACTTCAATGAACAAGAGGAGGCTGGCTCAAATGGAGGTAACATCAACTTAGATAATAAGAGATTTAGATTCCAAGGAGATGTAGGAGTTCTAACTGGTGGTCTAATATGGAAAGATCCTTTCAAAAAGGCCTTACAAAGTCTGTGAGCCATAACAGGTGCCCCACATTCTTCCACATGAAAGTTGGAAATGGCAGCCAATTGCACCCTTAAAGTGGCTGGAGAAGCTCCTTGGTGAAACAATTCTGTTAAAAACTCCAAGATCTTGTTTAAAGGAGCTATAACAGGGTCCAAATGCTGTGTATTTGCCCAGAACACAAAACGCTTCCATTTACTAGTGTAGGTCTTTGTAGTGGAAGCTTTATGAGAAGCTACTAGTATATTCTGAACTGCAGGTGAGAGAAGATCAGACCTGGCTAAGTAGGGAAGCGGAGCAGCCAAGCTGCTAGGTGGACTGACAAGAGCGAGGGGTGGGGAGCCCCTGACGAGTGGGTCAGTAGATCTGGTTCCGGGTCCAGCATCCCTGAATGCGATGTGCCAGAAGAAAGGGGAACCAAATTTGACGAGGCCAGAATGGGGCAATGAGGACAATCGTCCTTTGCAAGTTGTTGGCTTTCTGCAGACACTTTGCAATCAGGGGAAAGGGAGGAAAAGCGTACAGGAGACCCGGGGGCCAATCGTGAACCAGCGCGTCCCTGGGGACTTCCCCTGGAGGGGGTAATAGGGCAAAGTAGCTCCTGCATTTGGCGTTCATTGGAGACGCGAAAAGATCGCAGGAAGGCTGGCCCCACTTGCGAAAAATTCTCTTCGCAACTGACTGTTTGAGGGACCACTCGTGAGGCAACAGGATTGCTCTGCTCAGCCTGTCGGCTATGACGTTGGATGACCCCGGGATATGTGTTGCGATCAGAAAGCGACCCGTGGACTCCGCCCATTGCCAGATTCTCATGGCCTCTCTGCATAGTTGATAAGACTTGGTTCCCCCTTGCTTGTTTATGTACCAGACTACGGACATGTTGTCCGTCTGAACTGCAATAGTCCCTAGAGGAAGAAGGGGAGCAAAGTGTTGCAACGCTAGAAACACTGCCCTCAACTCTAGAACATTGATGTGCAGATTGTACTCTAACTCGGTCCATTCGCCTTGGACTGTCTGTCCCTGAAAGATGCCCCCCCACCCTATCAGGGAAGCGTCCGTGGTCACCGTAGCTGTCGGCGTGGGTAGCACAAATGGTCTTCCGCTGGAAAGGTTGCAAGTTTGAAGCCACCAGGGCTAGGTGTGATTTGCATGTGTTCGTGATCAGACTTTTGTGTGTCAGAGGAAGTTGTTGGAACGACCATTGTGCAAACAGTAGCCATTGCAGAACTCTCATGTGCAGTCTTCCCAATGGTATCGCAATGAGGGAAGCTGCCATGAGACCCAAAACCTTCAGAACCAGTTTTGCTGGAGATTTTCTGGATGACAGAAGAAGAGATATGTGGCTTTGTAGTGAGGCTATCCTTTCTGGAGGAAGCCTTAGAATTAAATGATGCGTATCCAATTCTGCTCCTATGAATAAGATATGCTGTGATGGCTGTAGTGAAGATTTTTCGAAATTTACGGAAATTCCGAGGTGAGCACAAAGCTGTAGTGTGTAATCCCTGGCCTGTATCAGTTGACGCTGGGTGGTGGCAGATAGGAGCCAGTCGTCCAGATACGGAAACACCTGGAATCCCAGGCGTCTCAGGTGAGACGCCACTACTGCCATGCATTTGGTGAAAACCCTGGGGGCTGAGGTCAGACCAAAGGGCAGGGCTCGAAACTGAAAGTGGCTGGCTCCCAGCCGGAAGCGCAAGTGATCCCTGGACGCCCTGGCCATTTTGATGTGGTAGTACGCGTCCTTTAGATCTACTGAGCACATCCAGTCGTCCTCCTGTAAAAATGGAAGGATCGATTGAAGCGTGACCATTCGGAACTTTTCTTTCTTGACGAAGGTATTGAGGTTGCTTAGGTCCAGAATCGGCCTCCAGTCCCCTGTCTTCTTTGGAACTAAAAAGAACCTTGAGTAAGTTCCGAATCCTCTTTGGTCCGCTGGGACTGGTTGGATGACTCTTTTCTAGCAGCTTTGAAATTTCTATAGCTGCAGGATCTCGCAGATGGGGCGGCACATCTGGGAGTCTTTTCATTGGAATGGGGGGCAGTAGGAAGGGTATTCTGTAGCCTCTGGTAACAATGCTTTTTACCCAGTTGTCTGATGTAAGATTTTGCCAGGCCTGAGGGTATAAAGCTAAGCGACCCCCGACTGCCTCCAGAGCAGGACAGTCGGGCCTCCTCTCAGGAGTGCTGGAAAGGTTTTCCAGGGGGTGTATCCCTGTCACCTTGGTTTTGCGGACCCCCTCTGCCGCCGGGGCGGCGTCTTCCACCTCTGCCTCTAGAGGGGGCATCACCCTGTGTGCCTGGGAAAGATCCTTGGGGTTTTCGAAACCACATTTTTCCACCGCGTTGCCCTTTTGGGTACGGTCTGGATGGGGTGGAAAAATGGACTCCAACAGCAGACAGTCTTTCCCTCCTGTTCACACCGGGTAAGGGTCTCCTTTACTTTGGGGCCAAAGAGAGTGGCACCATCAAATGGGGCGTTAGTAAAGGAAGACTTGAAGGCTTCCGCAAATGAACATAAGCTCATCCAGGATCGTCTACGAAGAGCAATCGCTGAAGCTGCTGCCCTACTCGATCCTTCGGCTGCGTATGAGATCAGCCTCATGGACGAGTTTACAATGGATGTAAGGGTATTGAGATGTGCTGTAACTTTCTCTGAAACAGCAGCATCTGTAGTACCCTGGAGGGTATCTCCCAACTCTTTGATTAGATCCCTCTGTAGTCGTGTAAAGTGGGTCAAATAGTTCAGGGATCGCATAGAAAAAGCCGCTGAACTAAAAATGCGCTTCCATACCTGTCCATAGTCCTAGAATCTTTGTTAGGCGGATGGACAGATGAGGAAGATACGACATCTCCTTTTTCGTGGCGCTGCCACCACCATAGCGTCCACTGGAACTCCTTTGTGAGATAAGCCTTGTTTTGGGGTGCAGTAATATACTTATTAGGCTTTCTAGGGACTGGTTCCACCGTGTCAGGTATCTCCCACGCCCTTCGAGCAATCAGCTCCATTAACTCATCGAAGGGCGGAGTGACCCAGGAGGAGGAAGGGCGAGCACCAAATGCCTTCAGCAAGACTGACTCATCCTCAGAAGGGGGGAGGGATTGCCAATCACCTCTCTGCTTTAGAATCTCCAAGATGTCAGAAAAAGAGACATCCTCTGAAGGTGACTTTGGGGACCCTTCTGACTCATCCAAGTCAGTGTCCGATGTCAATGATTCTTGTGGAGAATCTAAGTGTCTCCTCTTACACAATCTTTTCCTAGGGACTTCTTCGGGGGGAGCATCCGAAGAAGCCTCCGAGGAAGAGGGGGCACCCTCCAGGGGTGGCTGAGACACAGGTGCTCGACGCTTAGATGTAGCCGTGGGTGCAGAGGAGAACGGTCCTTTATGGGGAGGAGAGGCTGCTTCTACTGATGTGGTTGTCTGGGTAGACAACACCTTACCCATGAGGTCGAAGGCCCCCGGGTCCCGAGTCGAGGTATCTCCCGGTTCCGAAGAAATGGGAAGAATCCCCGGAAACAGGCACCGAAGGCATCGACCCCGAGGACGGAACAGAGTCGATCCGAGCCGAGGCCCCGAGAGGGAGCGTCAGAACCGAAACATCGGTCCGACTCTCGGTCCCGGAACCAAGGATGGATCTTCGGCTCCGAGACTCCGGTACCGGATCCGACGGAGTCGAGGTGAACTGAGCCGACCGTGAAAAGGACGGTTCTGGCACCGAGGGCTCCACAATCAGCAGATCAGCTTCTTCCGGCTCCAAAGACTGGACAGTTCTCGGAGGAGGAACAGATGGAGATAATGGAAGGCCTTCAAGTCTCGACACCAATTGAGAGGAGACCGAGATGAGTTTGGATAAGGCCGTATTCTCCATTAACTTCTGCACCACGCGGTCTACATCAGTGTCGGAGAGGGGTCTGGAAGAACGGGTCGAAGGAATCGAAGACGGAACCGACCTCAACAGTGTCGGGGGAGGGAGCTCCGTCACCGGTTCCAAGACTCGAGGCTCGGAAAATGACAACAGTTGAACACTCGGTCCCAAAGTCTGTGGAACCGGTGATCGAACTTTAACTGAAGAGCTCGGAGCCGATGACTTGGGCTCCGACATCTTCGATTCCTTCGAGGATTTGGATGCCTGGTCTGAAGCATCCAGAGCCTCTTGAAAAGTAGGTTTTAACAAACCCCTATCCATGAGTTTCCTGCGCCTATCTGTCATGACCCTCCCACTGAAAGAATGACAAATTGAACAGTCTTCTTGCAGATGGAGAGGGCCAAGACAGTAGACGCAGGAACTATGATTGTCAGTAACTGACATATTTTGCCCACATTGGCAACGTTTAAACCCCGATTTAGCTTTCTCAGACATTTTTGTAAAGCTAACAATAGGGATAGTAAAAAGTAAAGGTAAAGTCCAGTTAGAAAAGTCTATTCCGGTAGTCAACTCCTGTAAGGGTGGGATAGGCCCCGAGGGAAACTTTAAATAAGTTAAACAACTTTAACTGGTACCGAGAATATCCTCAAGACAGTATCACACAGACACACAGTCAACAAACAATGATATAGAAAAATATAATTCTCAAGAATACAAGAAAAAATCTTTAAATCTTAGCTTTAGGTGCTCGAGCTCGATCAAGTTATGCGAACGCTGCAGCGGCAAACTAGATCTGAGGTAAAGGCAGAGGGGGATTGTTGGAGTTAGGTTAGTCTCGAGCTTCTTCTCGATGCAGAGCTTGCAAGCGGCCGACACGGAGCCGAGGATCGGCTCCGAACCCAGGTGCAAGAACAAACGGCGAGATCGAACACTCTCACATTGTATAGTTATCCCCTTTGAAAAAAAACATGTACCCCGTGAATTACTACATAGGTGGTAGTACACTAAAACACCAAAAGTGTGATAAGAGACTTAGGGACACAGGTGGACAGTGGTCTCGCCTTCAATAACCACATCGCCACAACAGTCAGGAAATCCTATGTGGCACATCTCATCACTAAAGGCTTTTCATCCAGAAAAAAGGAGGTCATTGCCCCACTGGACTCGCCCCTCATTAGACCCATTATAGAATACCCCATTTGGTATATACCTCTCAAGACATCGACAACTGCAAAGGCCGCAGAAATACCTCACTAAAAGAATCACAGGCCTAAAGCAGATGCCCTACATTGCTCGCCTTAAACTCCAGCTATACTCTTGCATACAGTCTACTCAGAGGTGATCTCTGCTTAACATACAAGGCCATGTCAGAGCTGTTGGACATGCTACACAAAGAAATCCCAATCCCTCAGAGCCACATGCTCCAGGGATCTAAACCTTATCACAACAAACAAAACATGCTGGAGAGATAGGCTCCTAACCCAGAGACTCCGTCCGGAACAGACTTGCCCATGCATGTCTAGCGGAGCACCTCTTTGGCCTTCTTCAAAAGGAATCTTGACAATTGGATGGGAGAAAGTAAATTCACCCCGAGGATCATGTCAGTCGCCCTGCTAGACAGGGGTCCAGGGAAGTATATAGTATGGGAAGAAATAGCCAGGGAATTGTTATGGCTAGGCTTGTATAGGCCCTAGGGCCGACAGCCTAGTACCAGCCTATGAACCTATGCACCTATGACAGTGTCTTTGGAAGAGGGAGAAAGGCCAACATAAGGTCTTCCTGTTTCCTGCACCCCAAGACATGATCCTGGGAAGGGGCGAGGGATGTGAAATTTATGGTAAACCCCAGACTTTGCAGAAGGGAAGTGTAGGTTCTGCAACAAGATATCTGGGGAAGATGCCTGAATCAGAAGCTTGTCCAAGTGAAAATGTGGATGCCTTAAAGCCTGCAAAACACAATTGCAGGTGCTAAGTATTTGGTCAATACCCTTGGAGCAGTAGAAAGGCCAGAGGGCAAAGCAGGAATTGAAAATGCAAGGAAGCAGAGAAACGTAAACATTTCCTGTAAAGGGGATGAACAGAAATGTAAAAGTAGGCATCCTTGATATCCATAAATGCCATGAAACCCAGAGGAAGAATGAGAGGAAATAAAGTCTGAACGGACAGTGGGAAGAAGGAACCTTGAAGGTGTGAGGTCCAGAATTGGTCACCAGGGACCATCCTTTCTTGGCACTAGAAACATTTGGGAATAAAACTCCTTCCTTGGTGGGTGGAACCTCCTGAATTTTTCCCTGATTTAACAAGTCCTGAAGGACCTCTAGAAATAAATGCAGCTGTTCCAGAGGAGGCGGAGGAATACCCATGAAGGGAGGAAGAGACTGCCAGACCATAAAACAACAATTTTGAATAATGGAAAGAACTCAGGTGTCCATAACAGGGTTTCCTCAAACTGGAAGAGGCAGAGAAAGACTAAAGTAAAGAGGAATAAGGCTGTGGCAAGAGTAATGGTCACAAACTACCTGACTTGTCAGGAAAGGGCTGCTTCTGGACAGGAGTAGACTTGTCTTTGGTGGAGGCAGCCTCCTGCCAACCTTTTTAGTCTTACATGGAGGACTGCAAATCTGATTTTGCACAAAATCAGTCTTGGTGGGATAATTTCTGTGAAACTTCGGTATAGGTGGGACAAAAATGTTTCAAATTCTGTAGCTCCTTGCCTATCTCCTGAAAAGACTTAAATCAGCAGCAGCAGAACCAAAGCAAGCTTTATTATCCAGAGGAGCTTCAAGTAACTTTGCTTTGTCATCTGGCAATGGTTGAAATCTTAACCATGAATACCTTCTCAAAAAAGAGCCTGAAGCAGCTGCCCTATAAGATGTATCTGCTGCATCATAACTACTTAATTAAATGTCCTGCTACCTGAGAATCTCCTAATAAGAACAAGGCATTAGTGTTTCCTTCTAAATCAGTAAGATTAGAAGTTACTTGAGTGGCCTGTGAAAGTAGAGTCAAAACATATCTGGTCATGTAAGTCTGATAATTAATACTATGGAAAGCTAGGGTAGTACAAATATAAACCCACCTTCCCCAGCCTTTCCATAGTTCTGCTTTCCGTAACAAAAGGGAGTGGTGTAGTAGACAGCAGTTATCTAAAAGGTTCATCTGAAGCCACAGAGACAACAGCCGGATCAGCAGATGGACATCTAAAAAGAAATTTGCTATCCTCTGATGCTTTGTAAAAGTGGTCTGGCTTCTTGGGGACCTGGGGCTGAGAATCTGGAGTTTGGGATGTTGAAATGAAAGCATCCAACAAAGCAGGCAAAATTGGAGGAACAGCATAAGGGAAAGGGGACTCCATTTGCGATAGGTCATAGTATCTCTTCTGCACATCAACAACCTGGAAACTATTCCATTTGAAAAACTCCATTTTGGAAATAGTTTCCCTAGAAGTAATCTCTTGTATGGGACAGTCAGTACCATTAGACTCCTTCTGGAGAAGCATACTCCAGAGAAGGAATCTGGGTAGAGTAGGCCAAGGATTCATCTGAAGAAATTTCTTCCTCAGAATAATCCTGTTCCCTATTTCTCTTTTGTGGTGAAGATGTCCAATGCATAGTGGGGACAGACAACAGGAGGCGGCTTAAGGGCATTAAACAGGCCTTGGGTAAAACTCTGCCATTCACTTTGTGGATCTCAGGTGGAGTGGAATGCTTGGTCTTTTGCTTCTTAATGTGCACATCCACCTTATGAAAAGTGAAGGCCGTGACGTAGGCCTACACTCCACAACTGTAACCAGGACTTCCTCCCCAGCTAGTACTTCAGGGATCCCCCTAGGGCCTTCTGAAATCAAGTCTTGGTTCCCCCTAAACATCCAAAGCAGAAGTCTGCAGAGCCTCAGAGGACATGCCTGTTTGCAGATCCATGGCAATCTCTGAACCGGTTTCAGCTGAAGAAAATGAACCAAGGACCAGACAGATGTCCAGGCCTTCAATGGCCTCAAGAGATGTGTCCGATGTAGGAGGCGCAACCTAAGAGCCAGACCTAGGGTGTTTGGCCTCTCTCTTCACAATTCAGCAGAAATCCAACTATATTCTCCATAGCATCTTTCACTAAGTTTGAGCAATTGGTTTTCTAAATATATAGCCGACAAGGACATGTGGCTACACAAAGTCTTGGGCATAAAGGACTGGGAAACTGAATTAGAAGTTATGTACTTACCTTAACGTTCCATCCGAGTAGGTGGATTCATTTGTCTGCAACCTGGGGTATGGATCCGATATCGGATCCGAACCAGCATGGTTTATCCAGCTATGGATCCGAGCTCCTAGCTCCTCCCCTCACCCATAATGCCCTGCTCTCCCTACATGACCTCAGATAGAGTTTGCCCTGCACCAACTACCCTAACCAAAGGGTAACACACCCTATGCAGGAAACTGACAAGGCCAGAGGGATAGGAGGGCGGGATGGTTGCAGACAAATTAATCCACCTACTCAGATGGAACGTTATGGTAAGTACATAACTTCTAAATCTGAAGTAGGAGAATTCATCTGTCAGCAACCTGTGGGACAGAGTCCCCAGCTACCTGAATCTTGGGTGGCCATCATGGAAGGATATTCCAGAGCACCGCGGAGCCAAAGGATGCTCTACCTCTAGAAGTGACGTCCAGCTTGTAACGAGTAATAAAGGTATGAGGTGAAGCCCAAGTGGCTGCTGAATAAATGTCATCCAGAGGAACCCTAGACTTGAAGGCCGTTGAAGTAGAGACAGACCGGGTCAAATGAGCATGGACTCCCTCCAGTGCGGGCCTCCCAGAGGCTTGGTACACCAACAGAATACACTGAGAAATCCAGCGTGACAAAGAAACTTTGGAAATTGGTTTACCCAGATTGAATTTGGCAAAAGAAATGAACAACTGGTCTGATTGCCTATGACCAGCTGTCCTATGAAGGTAAAAACGAAGCTGCCTGTGAACATCCAAGGAATGTAGCTTGTATTCGCCTTTGTTTTGATACTTAGGGAAGAAAACAGGGAGGTTGATGGACTGATTAATGTTAGCTTCCAAAGCTACTTTAGGAAGAAAGGAGGGATTGATCCTTAGGTACACCCGGTCCGGATGAAAAATCAAATAAGGCGGTTTCATGGACAGGGCCTGAAGCTCTGAAACTCTCTTAGCCGAAGTAATGGCTACCAAAAAAGCAGTCTTAAAGGACAAGTATTTAAGATAGACTGTGGCCGCAGGTTCGAAGAGGGGAGCGGTCAAGGCCTGAAGTACCAAGGAAAGATCCCATGGGGGAACCGTTTCTTTGACAGGGGGTCTGAGCAAAAAGGTGCCTTTTAGGAAGGTTTTGCATAACTTAGCCAACTTAAGAGGCCCTGAATCGTGTCCAACATGGTAATGAGATATGGCCGCCAGCAGAACTTTAACAGTGGAACTACTGGCGCCATCATTAGAGAGAGTAGTAAGGAAATCTAGAACCAAAGGAAGGGGAACCGTGAAAGGATCTAGGTCTTGCCGCTCTGCCCAAATGGAGAAACGCTTCCATTTACTGCGGTAAATTTTTCTGGTAGAGGGCTTGTGGGCTGCTACCAGAATGGCCTTAACTGGGGACGAGATACTGGGAGTCCTGATTAGGAGTGGAACTGGAGCAGCCAAGCAGTCAACTTCAGGTTGTCCAGGTTTGGAGTTGGCAGGTTCGACGGGTGTGATATCAGATCCGGAATGGGATCTAGAATCCAAGGTGGATTCACTGAATGAGACCATAGGTAAGGGAACCAGATCTGTCGAGGCCAGAACGGGGCAAGAAGGATCATTCTGCACCCCAACCAAGAGGCTTTCTGAAGTACTTGTAGCATCAGAGGTAGCGGGGGTATGCGTAAAGAAGACTGGGAGGCCAAGCATGCACCAGAGTGTCTCTCGGAGAATCCCCTGGAGGGGGGATTAGAGCAAAAAACTGTCGCACTTGGCGTTTAAAGAAGAGGCAAAGAGATCACAACAGGGAGTCCCCCATTGTGAGAAGATACGTTTTGCTACTTGAGAATTGAGAGACCACTCGTACGGGGAGAGAATGGTGCGACTGAGCTTGTCCGCTAGGATGTTGGTCCGACCCAGAATATGCGTTGCGATGAGAAAGCGGTTGGTGGAGATCGCCCATTACCACACTCTCATGGCTTCTCGGCATAAAGGGTAAGACCTGGTTCCCCCCTGTTTGTTGATGTACCAGACCACCGACATGTCTGATTGAATCGCAATTGTTCCCAGGGGAAGGAGGGCCTGAAGTGCTTGCAACGCCAAGAGCACCACCCTCATTTCCAGAACACTGATATGCAGGGATGTCTCTGAATCACTCCACGTGCCTTGGACCATCCGGCCTGCAAAATCCCCCCCCCCCACCCGAAGCGGGAAGCATCCGTGGTCACCGTGGCGAGAGGGGGAGATGCACAAAAGGGGCTGCCCCTGTGGAGGTCCGGAGAATGGAGCCACCACAAGAGAGACCGCTTGTAAGCCTTGCTGATTGCAATGGGATGATACAGGGGGAGGGAGAGAAATGACCATTGCACCTGAAGTGTCCATTGAAGCACCCGCATGTTGAAGCGGGCGTGCAGAAGAGTAATCGCTGCCGCCATAGACCCTAGCACCCTCAGGACCAATTCCACAGGTGTTGAGCTGAAGTGAAGGATGGCCCGCACCTGGAGTCGCAGATTCCGAACCCTGTCAGTTGTGAGAAAGGCTCTTAAATTTCTCATGTCTAACCTGGCTCCTATAAATTCTATTGTTTGAGTAGGGACCAGGTTGGACTTCTCTATGTTTACCGTGATGCCTAGCTTGGGAGCTAGACGAAGGAAGGAGTCTCTTGCCAAAGAGAGTAGATGCCTTGTTGAGGCAGTGAGAAGCCAATCATCTAGGTACGGAAAGACCTGCACCCCCTGAAGCCTCAGGTGGGCCACAACCACTGCTAACACTTTGGTGAACACCCTGGGGGCTGTGGTGAGACCAAAGGGAAGGACCCTGAACTGGTAGTGACTGGCTCCCAGCCGGAAGCGAAGAAACCTCCTGGTTCGTCTGTCCATCCGAATGTGGTAGTACGCATCCTTGAGGTCTATAGAGCACATCCAGTGATTCTCCCCTAGAAGGGGGAGGATGGACTGCAAAGTGACCATCCGGAACTTCTCTTTGGGAACTGACAGGTTCAACAGGGACAGGTCTAGAATGGGTCTTAGGTCCCCCATCTTTTTTGGCACTTAAAAGAACCTGGAGTAGAACCCTGATCCGATCTGGTCTGGGGGGACGGGCTGGATGGCTCTTTTTCGCAGCAGATGGCCAATTTCTGCTGAAGCGGCCTCCCTCTGATCGGGTGGAACATCGGGGAGGATTTTTAACTTTGGGACATGAAGAAAGGGGATCTTGTAACCTCTGGATATAATCCGGAGTACCCAGCGGTCCGATGTAATGGACTCCCATGCCACTAGGTGCTCCGAGAAACGTCCCCCGACTGCCTCCAGAGTGGAGCAGTCGGGCAACCCCTCAGAGTTGCTGCGTGGGCCGTTCAGAGAAGGGTTCTCTGGACCCAAAGTTCCTGGGAGCCCCTCTGCCCCCTATGGCGGCGTCCTCCCTGTCTTCCTCTGCCACGGAAGGACTGGTTGTCCAGAGCGGGTTAGGAATGCTGCAACTTCCGGAAACACATCATCTTCTGGCCCTTTTGGTTCCTAGAGTAGGACGTCTGGGGCACAGAGAAGCGGACTCCGACGGCAGACAGCGTCTTCCCGTCCTCCTCGCTCTGAACCAAGGTATCGCGAACCGTCTTGCCAAAAAGGGCAGAACTGTCAAAGGGGGCGTTCGCGAATGACGCCTTGAAGGGCTCCGTAAAATCGCAGTGGCGGAGCCAGGCCTGCCGTCTTGTGACTAGGCCCGCTCCCGCAGCTCTAGCGGCTCCCTCGGTAGCGTGGGAAAGTAACCACATAGAGATGTTAGTCACAGAACGAAAAGTGGCCATACGGATGGAGTGCATAAGTTTGTCCTCCTCCGATATGGACTCTGGGGGGGATGCAGCGTATTCCTTGATAAGATCACGCTGCATCCTAATGACGTGTGCCAAATAGTTGAGCGCCCTCACTGAGAAGGTCGCTGAACTAAAGATTCGCTTCCCCAAACGGTCCATCATCCGAGACTCCTTGCTCGGTGGATGGACTGAGGGACTCTCCTGGGCGAGTTCCCTCTTAATGGCTGCTGCCGACAACATGGCATCTACCAGGGGTCCCTTGCTCCAGTGGGCACGGTCAGCAGGGGGGCTAAGGATCCTGTCGGGCCTTTTAGGGATTGGCTCCACGGTGTCCAGGTCCTTCCACGCCCTAGTGGTAAGGTCCACCAGGGGGTCGGCAGGAGGGGACACCCAAGAGGTAAACGGGCCCGCTTCAAATGCCTCCAAGAACACTGACTCGTCCGAGGAAGACTTTGGGGCAGACCACCCACCTCTGATCCGTAACATTTCCATTTTAACATTTTTCTCAGGGGGTGATCTTGGGGAGCCTTCCCCTTCCTCCAAGTCAGTGTCTTCGGTCAAAGACTCGGGGGAGTCTATGTGCCTCCTTTTACACGAATGCTTGCGAGGTGCTTCCTCGGGGTGGCTGTCCGAGGAGCCCTCAACCAGCAATGTCCAGAACCACAGGAACTGCTTGGGGCAGTGAAGCGGGCTGTCCCAGTGGCCGGGTGATGGAAGCCTGGCCCAGAGCAGATGGAATGCGGGACGGAGCCGAAGCAAGGGCCGGGGGTCCGGATGCCGTCAACAGAGCCCTCTCCACTACATCAAAAGCCGAGGGGGAGCCAGCCTCGACAATAGGATACGAAAGTTGGCTCCCCCTCGGATCCGATGAGCGGATTGGAGCCGGCGCCGAGCCCCTCGGATCCGAGAGACCAGTGCGCTCCGACAAGGACGGCGCCGAAGGCACACTGAGTCCCTCGGATCCGAAGCTCGGGCCAAGGCTCCGAGAGGTCAGATCCGACAGACTCGAGGGCAGGGTCGGAAGGGCAGGGTCGGATCCTAAGTACCCAGTACTGTCGGCGCCGACCCACCCGCGGCTCCGTGGCTGCCCGGCTCCGAGCACTCTGAACCCGGGTAGCGGGTCGGAGAAGGAGCAATGGGCTTAAAAAAGGGGGGGGGGCAGGAGCACTCCCATCTGCATCTGGGCCTGGATGAACCTTCGCATCATCCGGTCCAGATCAGCATCGGAGAGGCTGTAAGTAGACCTCGATGAGGCTACCGAGGTAAGCCTTGAGTGCCGCCTTGATAGCCTCGAAGGAGGTCGGGTCTCCTCATCCTCTGGTAAAAAGCACGAGGACCGGAGCCGAGGAGGGGGAGAGCCAGCAGCCAGAGAGGCCGGAGGAGAAGCCCGCTTAGCCGGCGAGGCCGAAACGGAGGTCTCGGCCCACTGCTTGTGGTGCTTCTCTCTTTGGTCCTTTTTCCTGGCTTCCCTCTCCTCCGACCCTTTGGCGGGAGTTTGAATCCCGGGTGGAGGAGGGGGAGCAGGCAAGGCAGGGACTGCTGAAGCAGTGACCACCAAGGGGGCGGGGGCCGAAGCAGAGTCCGGGGGCAAGAGACCCGCCAAGACCAGCTTCGACCTCCGCTCCTTCAATGCCCTGGGGTTGAACCCTGCACAGATTGAACACCCTGAAGTGAGGTGTTCAACCCCAAGGCATCGAACGCACCGAGTGTGGCCATCAGTAGGGGAAAGCTTATGGCCACACTCGGAGCACTTTGAAAAAAACAGCCTTTGGGGCCTCAGACATCACTTTTTTTTTTTTTTTTTAAAGATAGTAACAATAAACTAAAACACTCAAAGGCCCCCCAAAAAAAAACACACACACACACCAACTACGAACCAGCGAGGGGAGGGTAAAAACTATATTAAATTAACCCAAAAAAGATATAAACAGAAGGGAA
Source organism: Protopterus annectens (assembly GCF_019279795.1). Classification (NCBI taxonomy): domain Eukaryota; kingdom Metazoa; phylum Chordata; order Ceratodontiformes; family Protopteridae; genus Protopterus; species Protopterus annectens. The sequence goes on along the minus strand of NC_056739.1, from coordinate 215,493,885 downwards.
ACCTATAACTTTCACTCAAATTTAAAGTTTTAAAAATTTTTAAAACCCTTTAATAAAGAATACTATAACTTAGCTTTTGGAGCTCTGACGACCCAGCCTCTACCATGCGCGGCAAACTAGATCTGAGGTCATGTAGGGAGAGCAGGGCATTATGGGTGAGGGGAGGAGCTAGGAGTTCAGATCCATAGCTGGATAAACCATGCCAGTTCGGATCCGATAGCGGATCCATACCCCAGGTTGCTGACAAATGAATTCTACTTCAGATCAAGTTTTATGGGCGTGGGTAGGCCTCAAGTAAAATAAGCACTGGCCGTGACCATCTCTATGTGGTAACTATCTCCCACACTGCCATTTGACTTCCATGGCTGACGAGAAAAAACCTCAAACACAGTAGCAGTAAAAAGGAGAAAAAACCCAACAGAGCATTATCTGAAACAACTTGGGTGAGTAGACTGACAGCACAGAAGTTATGATAACACGTGTGGATGTTGCATTTAAGCCTTACGCATGCAGGAAGCATATGTGCGATACCACACATACTCGCAAGTAGTAAAAATCTTTGGTATACTGGACGAACGTTGGTCGCCCTTGGTAGGGAATCTCTCATATTATAAATACCACAATACTAGAACAAAAGGATATACAACTGGTATGATAGTCAAGAAAAGTTGACCATTGGCAGATATTTTACAACTTATAAAGCCAGAAAGACATTTCAGTTTTGTGGAACATTTTGATGCAGTCAAGTCTTTTACAGGTACAAAATTAATGAATCTAAAATGAAGGCAATAGCTGTAAATTATGTACCCACACAAAAATTGGTTCAGCAATACCCACGTTTATGGGGACATGATAAAATGAAGTTTTTAGGAGTATGGATTAAAAAGGATTCTGATGTGGCAGATAAGGGTATGTGGGAAGAAAGATAATACAAAAACTGAGAAATTAGAAGCTGTTACATGGATATGGATAGCAAGATACAAGCAGTTAAAGGATAACTCCACCCTAGAACCAAAAAAAATTATTTTTCACTCTTGTTTCCTGACCTATTTTAACACCTCAAAATCACTCCAAGTGCTTTATTTGTAATTTTAGCCCATTTTCCACAATATGGCTACCAATGGGGCTTGATGCACCAACGTAATCTTGTTCTCCCTCTCATCTTTCCCATACTGCTTTGTAGGGCTCATGCCAGACAAAGTAGTAACTGAATTCCCATGCCATTGACATAATGGGATTTCTGCGAGTCGCTTATCTTCTTTATCTTCTGTAAAAGGACTGCTTCTTTTCAGTCTCTAATCACCCTTGTTTATGCTTGGCTCAGCTTGTTTTAATACTATACTTAGAAGTTACCCAGCTACAACGAGAAGCGTCACCAAATTATAGGCCTTTGTTCAGGGTTTCTTTTGTAGTCCAAGAGGAACTGTCAGTCCCCTCCCCTCACACTACTGCAGAGGTGTTAAAACAGTCACTGCACTGAGAGACTCTTGCAAAATCAATTCCTCTTACTACAAAAGAAAACCCTGAACAAAGGCTTGTATAATTCAGCTACTTTTCTGGCTGTAGCTGGATAACTTCTAGGTACAACTTAAAACAAGCTCTGAGTCAAACATAAATGAGGGTGATTCAAGAGAGAAAAGCAGCAGTCCTTTTACAGAAGGTAAGTGACCCACACAAATCCCATTATATGTAAATGGCATGGGAATTCACAGTTACTTCCTTATGCCTGGCATGAGTCATACAAAGCATTATGGGAAAGAGAAAGGGTCGAGGGAGAACTAGTTCACGTTGATACATCAAGCCCCACCAGTAGCCATGTTGCGAAAAATAGGCTAAAATTACAAATAAAGCACTTAGAGTGATTCTGAGGTGTTAAAATAGGTCAGGAAACAGAGTGGAAAAAAAAAACGTTTTTTTAGTTCTAGGGTGGAGTTGCCCTTTAAATTGTTTCTAGTCCCTTTAGTTTTATTCGCAGATCAGGCACATTTTTATCAACCAGAGAAGTTGTGGATAGCAAACAGCTGAAGCATTTTATCTGGGAAGGCAAGACAGCAAGGGTCAAGTGGGATAAGCGGATTCTTCCAATACAACAAGGTAGTTTGGAATTACCTGACTTAAAGGGGGATTTCAAAACTAGACAGTTAAGAATCCTTTACATATCACATTAAGAAACCTATAATTAAAAGTGGAAAGGGATGAAGATGAAAATGGGAGAAAAAAATCATAAAACAATGCAAGACTGGGATTTTGGATGTATATTCAAGAAAAGCAACATACGCATTATATTCATAAAGTAGCAGAAAGTAGTCCAAGAACTAAGCCAACATGGGAATGGAGAAAGATTCTGCCAATAGGCATGACTGCAATTAGGGATACAGACAACGGGCAAAAGGGACTGAAATTTACTATAGAAATCTGATAAAAGAACCAAGGTATAGGGACCAAACTATTACAGAGGGAAAGGTAGCAGAATGGGAAGAAGCCAAGAATTTATTTGGACTATAGGCTAGATATTGCCTTCCCTATCAAGGATTGATATCAGAGTATAAGAGAAAGAAATAAGGGGATCATAAAGACCAGCACTGTTTGAGCTTTTAGTATAATCTACAACAGAAGCTGCTGTTAAAAAGGAATTAGTAGAGCATACAAAATACTGCAGAACAATAAAATCAATCACAGGCAGTTAGAAAGGATTGAGAAAAGTGATTATATAAGCAATTCAAAAACAAACAATGAGGGGATATATGTATAACTCCTAAAGATGCAACAAAAGTCTGGATGGTTTAGGATCTTCGCCTGGAAGTTTTCACATTAGGTATTTTTATACCAAAAGTAGACACAGACTTTTTCCTCAGGTAAACAACAAGTTTTGAAGGTGTGGTGGGGAAGAAAGTAGCAATTAGGAACATTTTCTGAAGTGTAATGAGTTGGCAGACTAAGGATTCCCTGCAGAAAACTGTCAAACACTGGGAGAGCAAGTTGGTTTAACTAAAAAATTTTTTTGAGCTATGACACAACCAGAATTGTCTAGACATAGTAAAGCCTTGCTGAGTCTAAATATGTTGGCTGCCAAAAAAAAGCAGTTACTACAAAATGGAAATCAAAACTGGACTAGTAGTAAATATAGTAACAGATAACTAGAAATGAGATCTTTAGAAAAGTGCAGGAGCAAATTACACAGAAAAAAATGGAAACTCAGAACTTTTAGTTATGTACTTACCATAACGATAGATGTATGTGATCCATCTCACCTACATTCATAACTGATGGGCTCGGAGCAGAGAATCGGCTCCGACTCAGCCGATACACTAGCACAAAGTCTCTTATTGGCTGGGCCAACCCCCTTATCCCAGGATGCACCACACCCAAACCCCCAGATCTTGTTTGCCCCACAACTCACTCACATGTGCCACTCCGACTGTACAATAGTGTTTCCTCCAGATCCAACAGGTAGGGGGAAGGAGGGCGGGTACGTAAGAATGTAGGCGAGATGGATCACATACATCTATCATTATGGTAAGTACATAACTAAAAGATGTAATGCGATCCTATCTCGCCTACATTCATAACTGATGGGACAGCGTCCCTAGCAGCACCTAGATCCTGGGAGACTCACTGGAAAAAGTACAGTTTTGTACCTACCATAAATGTAGATGTTCGAGGATCCACATTGCTGCAGTCCTAACCATTGGGGTAGTCCGCTGTCCAGTCGGCCCGAATACCAAAGTATATGGCTGACGTCGGTCAAGGCGCATTAGACTGACGTCAGGACGTCAGGGTACTAATGCGCATGACCGACGTCATATCCTCAGTCTTTTCTTGCCCCAGATGTCAGAAGACCCTAAAAAGATAAGGCCAAAACCAAAAACACCAAACACTCCTGCACCAAAAATATGTACAATATATACAAAATTACAAGAGTATAACCTCACCCACACAACCACCCCTAAACACAGAGGGGAAGGAGGGAGGGTAAATTGGACTGCAGCAATGTGGATCCTCGAACATCTACATTTATGGTAGGTACAAAACTGTACTATGTTCTTCATTCCACATTGCTGCAGTCCTAACCATTGGGTAGAATCCCAAAGCAGAGGTAAGGGAGGCTGGCAAATCACAAGGAAGCAGGAGCTGTCAACATGCCTTGCAAAATAGCTGTGGCAAAACCAGCCCTAGATTTAGAGTAGAGAGGAAGGTGGTAATGCTTAGAGAAAGTATGCACCGAACTCCATGTAGCTGCCTCCAAAATATCCTTAGTTGCCACTCCCCTTAGAAATGCTGTAGAAGTGGCAGTAGCCCTAGTGGAATGAGGCCTAATCCCAGCTGGAATCTCCTTGCCATGATGGGAATAACAAAATGCAATGCAAAACCCAATCCACTTAGAAATAGTTTGTTTTGACACAGGCTTGCCCTGAGAACTCAAAGCAAAAGAAATAAACAACTGCTGAGACTGCCTAAAATCCTTAGTCCTGCTTAAATAGTAACGCAAAGTACAGTTTTGTACCTACCATAAATGTAGATGTTCGAGGATCCACATTGCTGCAGTCCTAACTATTGGGGTAGTCCGCTGTCCAGTCGGCCCGAATACCAAAGTATATGGCTGACGTCGGTCAGGGCGCATTAGACTGACGTCAGTACGTCAGGGTACTAATGCGCATGACCGACGTCATATCCTCAGTCTTTTCTTGCCCCAGATGTCAGAAGACCCTAAAAAGACAAGGCCTAATATACCTACACCAAAAACATGTATAATATATACAAAATCATCAGCATATAACCTCACCTACACAACCACCCCTAAACACAGAGGGAAGGAGGGAGGGTAATTGGACTGCAGCAATGTGGATCCTCGAACATCTACATTTATGGTAGGTACAAAACTGTACTATGTTCTTCGTTCCACATTGCTGCAGTCCTAACTATTGGGTAGAATCCCAAAGCAGAGGTAAGGGAGGCTGGCAAATCATAAAGAAGCAGGAGCTGACAACATGCCTTGCAAAATAGCTGTGGCAAAACCAGCCCTAGACTTAGAGTAGAGAGGAAGGTGATAATGCTTAGAGAAAGTATGCACTGAACTCCAAGTAGCTGCTTCCAAAATATCCTTAGTTGCCACCCCTTAGAAATGCTGTTGAAGTGGCAGTAGCCCTAGTGGAATGAGGCCTAATCCCAGCTGGAATCTCCTTGCCATGATGGGAATAACAAAATGCAATGCAAAACCCAATCCACCTAGAAATAGTTTGTTTTGACACAGGCTTGCCCTGAACTCCAAGCAAAAGAAAGAAACAAGTGCTGAGACTGACTAAAATTCTTAGTCCACCTCAAATAATACAGCAATTGCCTGTGCACATCTAAAGTGTGCAAAATCTTTTCCCCTTTATTTTGGGGATCTGCATAAAAAGTAGGCAAATGAATAGTTTGGTTTAAAGCCACACTAGAAACCACCTTAGGCATAAAAGAAGGATTAGTACGTAATGATACCCTATCCTTATGAAAAATCAAAAAAGGCTCAACCGCCATAAGGGCCTGTAACTCAGAAACCCTTCTAGCAGAAGTAATAGCCAACAAAAAAGCAGTCTTCCATGACAAGTATTTCAGTTCAGCAGTAGCTGCAGGCTCAAAAGGTTGTAGAGTAAGTTTCTCCAACACAAAATTGAGATCCCAAGCAGGAGTAGGAGCTCTACGTGGGGGTCTTATATTCTTTGCCCCTCTAAGAAATTGCTTGAACAAAGGATGTGAAAACAATGGTGGGTCACAATCATAGTGAGCTGAAATTGCTGCAGCATGAATCTTAATGGAAGAGAAAGACAAACCTTTGTCCAATAACTCAGTAAGATATTGAAGAGCCACACTCAAATTAGGCTCTGAAATCTCTAAATTCTTTGCTGCAGTCCAAAATAAAAATCTCTTCCATTTTTCTGCGTACACTTTCCTTGTACTAGGTCTTCTGGCTTCCATAATCACATTTAAAACTTGTTGAGGAAGTTGAGACCTGCTGTCTTTCAAAACAGAATATGCCAGGCTGTTAGATGAAGAGAGTGAAGCTTGACATTGAGCAGGCGACCGTCCTTCTGAGACAACAGATGTGGAATCAAGGGTAAAGGCCATGGAGGCTTCTTTACCAGACTCCTCAGTAATGGGTACCAGTGCTGCCGAGGCCAATCTGGAGCTATTAAAATCATCCTTGGCTTGTCTTGTCTGACCTTTAGAAGCACCTTTGGAAGAAGAGGCAGAGGTGGAAAGCATACACATGAAGATTTTTCCAACTGAAAGAAAGAGCATCCACTTTCCAAGCTGTGTGATGAAACCTCTTTGTGCAAAACTTTGGCAGCTGGTGGTTCAGTGGAGAAGCGAACAGATCTATGTCTGGAGTTCCCCAGGACACGGTCAACTTTTGAAATACATGAAGATCCAGTTTCCACTCGTGGGGATCCATGATTTGTCTGCTTAACACATCTGCTAAGGAGTTCTGTGCTCCGGCAGAAACCTTGCCTGAAGAGTTAGTTGCAAGCTGGCGCAGTCTCCCATAAAATCATTGCTTGCCTGCACAATGGGTAAGAATGTGTTCCCCTTGTTTGTTGATGTACCACATGACAGTTGTGTTGTCTGTTAGAATCAACACCTGCCCTGGAAGAAGTAACTCCTTGAAAGCCATTAATGCAAACTGGACTGCTAACATCTCCTTCATGTTGATATGTAGATGCTGTAGTCTGGCAGGCCACTTGTGTTGTATCCACTTTCCATTTAGATGAGCTCCCAAGCAATGTCCGAGGCATCTGTCGTTAAAATCTGACTCGCCTCTGGCCGGGTCACAGAGAGTCCCTTGTTTAGGTGACATTCCTGAGCCCACCACAAAAATTCTTTTGAAGGCAAGGTATTATTTGAATGACAGTGTCCAAATCCTGGCAGTGCTGTGTCCATACATTTTGAGATACCATTGTAGCTTCCTCATATGCAGTTTGGCATTGGGAAGCACCAGAATACAAGATGCCATGAACCCTAATGCTTGGAGGACTGTCCTTGCAGTCAGCACGGACTGATGAGATAGTTGATGGAAGTAAAGTGATAGACTCTGTTGTTTGTCCGGGGTTAAAAGGCCATCTGGGCTGCTGTATTCAGTCTCACACCCAGAAAGCACATGTCTTGAGAGGGTACTAGACTGGACTTTATTTCGTTCACAGAATACCCTAGGCATCTTAGCACTGCTATAACATATTCCAGATGCTGTAGAAGGTCTTCCTTTTCTTGAGCCAGAATCAGGCAGTCGTCCAAGTAAGGATAGATTTGAATTCCTTGTAGCCTGAAGTAAGCTATCACTGGAGCCAGAACCTTTGTGAATACTCTGGGCGCAGTAGATAAGCCAAAGGGCAATGCAGAAAACTGATAATGAGAATTTCCAGCTCGAAAACGCAGATACTTCCTGCAACTTAGTCTTATAGGCACATGAAGGTAAGCTTCCTTGAGATCTAAAGTTACCATCCAGTGATCTTTGCCCAGCAGAGGTAAAAGCTGTTGTAACGTCAACATCTTGAACTTGGGAATGTCCAGATAAGTGTTGAGGATAGATAAATCCAAAATTGGTCTCCACGTGTTCCCCTTCTTTGGTACTAGGAACAGGCGAGAATAAAATCCTAGGCCCCTTTGTGATACAGGGACTGGCTGAATGGCCCCTATTTGGAGTAACTGAGAAATTTGCTTGTGAGCCTCTTTCCTTTGTGGAGGAGGAACGTCTGGCATGCCTTTGAAACGGGGCAATGTATGGAAATAAAACCTGTAACCGTGGTGAATGATATCCAACACCCATCTGTCTTGAGTAATTAAATCCCAATTTTCTTTGAAAAGAGACAGTCTTCCTCCCAAAGGAGCTGCCAGACGAGAATCTACTGGCAGCTGAAAAGGCAGGTCATTGGGTCTGTTTACGAAAGGACTGACCCCTGCCCTCACCAGAAGTCTGAGCAGGTGAACTCCCTGTTCTAGGCCTAAAAGAACCTTGAGCTCTGCCCCTACCACGTCTAGACCTACCCCTAGACTGGGAATCATAAGCAGGATATGTCCAACCCTTAGTAGGCCAATTTCTACTAAACTTGGTGGCTGCACCTGCAAAAATCTTTAACAGTTTGCATAGACTTAGCTTTGTCCTCCATTTTCTTTAAAACTGCTTCCACAGGCGAACCAAACAACACATCAGACTGTAAAGGAGCATCCAAAATCCTTGTCTTAACATGCTCAGCTAAATTCTGATCCCTCAATCAGGCATGCCTGCGAAGAACAGAACTAGTGGCAGCCACCCTCGAGGAGGCCTGTACAGCATCAAAACCACATTGCAAAGAATGCTTACCCACTTGTTCAGACACATGAACTAAATCCAGCAACTCTTTACACTCAATACCTTCCGCCAAAGCATCCACCTTAGATTTCAATTGTGAAAGGAGATAATTTTGATATTTTAGCATGTGAAACTGACAATTCAACGCCCTCATGGCTAAAGTGGAAGAAGTATACACTTTCTTTCCCCATCTATCCAAAGCCCTTGCCTCTTTATCAGTGGGAACAGGGTTTTTAACAACAGAGGCCTTAACACCTTTAGGTCCCTGAGAAACAGTTTCCGGGTCTGCCCTAGGACTCTTAAAAAGATACTTATAAGCTTCAGGCACCCTATAGTACCTATCAGGTTTAACAGGAGCAGGAGGCAAGGAATCAGGGTTCAAGGAAGCCTCTGCAAAAACATCTTCTACCACATTCAACACAGGAGGTATAGCTAAGGGCCTATGCTGGGGTAAAAACAAGAATTCCCTAAGCCTTTTCCTAGAATCAGAGTAATCTTGGCCTTCCCATTTAAAGTGCTCCCGCATGGAATGCAGAGTCTCTGAAAATGAGAAATCCTCAGGAGGAGAAGCTGTAGGAGTGGAATCATCCACATCAGAATCAGAATAAGGAGGATACTCCTGCAAGTCTTCCGCAGAAGACTCCGAAGCCTCTGAACACTGTTCCAAACTCTCAAACTCAGGTTCCACCCTAGGCCTCTTATCAGGAGGGGGCATAGAACCTCTAATCATAGTAATCAAATCTTCTGCCATTTTAAGCATATGTTTCTTAGGCACAGAACCTGAAGTGCTAGGAGAAGCCCCCACTGAAGCTAAACTTGGCCTACCTCTCAAAGAAGTTTTGGAAACAGAAGGAGAGGCTCTAACTACCTTGGGAAGAGAGGGAAGAACAGTTACCTGAGAGGCCCCCTCAGCCTGGCCTACCTCCTGAGAGGGCACATCCTGTAACAGTAAAGTCTCTGCCTGAGACTCCAAAGAAACTCCTGGCAAAACCTCTGACTCCACTGAGCCTTCTAAAGAACCGACGTCCGGGACTGCCGGTTCATCAACCCTAGGCTTTGCAGTTTTATCCTTGCGCTTCTTGGATGAAGCGGGCGTCGGAGCATCCAACGGCATTTTATAATTACAACGCTTCCCAAACACTAACCTGGCACAGTCTAACCTTCTCTTAATAGTGCATTTGTTAAATCTAGCACAAGAGCGGCATCCAACAACGTCGTGCTCAGGCCCTAAACAAGGTATACACAAAGTATGGCAATCCCTATGAGGTATCTGTTTCCCACAAGAAATACAGTTATTCACTTTTTCTGACATCCGGTTAAATACCGAGGCAAGAAAAAACCAAAACGTTCCCCAACGGGGTACTTAGCCAACTTTGATTCGGTCTGAAACTCCGACTTCAGAAAATTTCAGAACGCCAACCTGCACTCGCAAAACTGCTTCTGCATCGGACCACGCGGCAAAAAAGACTGAGGATATGACGTCGGTCATGCGCATTACTACCCTGACGTACTGACGTCAGTCTAATGCGCCCTGACCGACGTCAGCCATATACTTTGGTATTCGGGCCGACTGGACAGCGGACTACCCCAATAGTTAGGACTGCAGCAATGTGGAACGAAGAACATCTGCCTGTGTACATCTAAAGTGTGCAAAATCTTTTCCCCCTTATTTTGGGGATCTGCATAGAAAGTAGGCAAATGAATAGTTTGGTTTAAAGCCACACTAGAAACCACCTTAGGCATAAAAGAAGGATTAGTACGTAATGATACCCTATCCTTATGGAAAATCAAAAAAGGCTCTACCGCCATAAGGGCCTGCAATTCAGAAACCCTTCTTGCAGAAGTAATGGCCAACAAAAAAGCAGTCTTCCATGACAAGTATTTCAAGTCAGCAGTAGCCGCAGGCTCAAAAGGTTGTAGAGTAAGTTTCTCCAACACAAAATTGAGATCCCAAGCAGGAGTAGGAGCTCTACGTGGGGGTCTTATATTCTTTGCCCCTCTAAGAAATTGCTTGAACAAAGGATGCGAAAACAATGGTGGGTCACAATCATAGTGAGCTGAAATTGCTGCAGCATGAATCTTAACGGAAGACAAAGACAAACCTTTGTCCAATAACTCAGTAAGATATTGAAGAGCCACACTCAAATTAGGCTCAGAAATCTCCAAATTCTTTGCTGCACTCCAAAATAAAAATCTCTTCCATTTTTCTGCGTACACTTTCCTTGTACTAGGTCTTCTGGCTTCCATAATCACATTCAAAACTTGTTGAGGAAGTTGAGACCTGCTGTGTTTCAAAACAGAATATGCCAGGCTGTTAGATGAAGAGAGTGAAGCTTGACATTGAGTAGATGACCGTCCCTCTGAGACAATAGGTGTGGAATCAAAGGTAAAGGCCATGGAGGCTTCCTTACCAAACTCCTCAGTAATGGGTACCAGTGTTGTCGAGGCCAATCTGGAGCTATTAAAATCATCCTTGGCTTGTCTTGTCTGACCTTTAGGAGTACCTTTGGGAGAAGAGGCAGAGGTGGAAAGGCATACACATGAAGATTTTTCCAACTGAAAGAAAGAGCATCCACTTTCCAAGCTGTGTGATGAAACCTTTTCGTGCAAAACTTTGGCAGCTGGTGGTTTAGTGGAGAAGCGAACAGATCTATGTCTGGAGTTCCCCATGACACTGTCAATTTCTGAAATACATGAAGATCCAGTTTCCACTGTGGGGATCCATGATTTGCCTGCTTAACACATCTGCTAAGGAGTTCTGTGCTCGGCAGAAACCTTGCCTGAAGAGTTAGTTGCAAGCTGAGCGCAGTCTCCCATAAAATCATTGCTTGCCTGCATAGAGGGTAAGAATGTGTTCCCCCTTGTTTGTTGATGTACCACATGACAGTTGTGTTGTCTGTTAGAATCAACACCTGCCCTGGAAGAAGTAACTCCTTGAAAGCCAGTAATGCAAACTGGACTGCTAACATCTCCTTCATGTTGATATGTAGATGCTGTAGTCTGGCAGGCCACTTGTCTTGTATCCACTTTACATTCAGATGAGCTCCCCAAGCTATGTCTGAGGCATCTGTCGTTAGAATCTGACTCGCCTCTGGCCGGGTCACAGAGAGTCCCTTGTTTAGGTGACATTCCTGAGCCCACCACAAAAATTCCTTTTGAATGCAAGGTATTATTTGAATGACAGTGTCCAAATCCTGGCAGTGCTGTGTCCATACATTTTTGAGATACCATTGCAGCTTCCTCATATGCAGTTTGGCATTGGGAAGCACCAGAATACAAGATGCCATGAACCCTAAGGCTTGAAGGACTGTCCTTGCAGTCAGCCCGGACTGAAGAGATAGTTGATGGAAGTAAATGGAAAGATTCTTTTGTTTGTCCGGGGTTAAAAAGGCCATCTGGGCTGCTGTATTTAGTCTCACACCCAGAAAGCACATGTCTTGAGAGGGTACTAGACTGGACTTTATTTCGTTCACAGAATACCCTAGGCATCTTAGCACTGCTATCACATATTCCAAATGCTGTAGAAGGTCTTCCTTTACTTGAGCCAGAATCAGGCAGTCGTCCAAGTAAGGATAGATTTGAATTCCTTTTAGCCTGAAGTAAGCTATCACTGGAGCCTGAACCTTTGTGAATACTCTGGGCGCAGTAGATAAGCCAAAGGGCAATGCAGAGAACTGATAATGGGAATTTCCAGCTCGAAAACGCAGATACTTCCTGCAACTTAGTCTGATAGGCACATGAAGGTAAGCCTCCTTGAGATCTAAAGTTACCATCCAGTGATCTTTGCCCAGCAGAGGTAAAAGCTGTTGTAACGTCAACATTTTGAACTTGGGAATGTCCAGATAAGTGTTGAGGATAGACAAATCCAAAATTGGTCTCCACGTGTCCCCCTTCTTTGGTACTAGGAACAGGCGAGAATAAAATCCTAGGCCCCTTTCTGGCACAGGGACTGGCTGAATGGCCCCTATTTGGAGTAACAGAGAAATTTGCTTGTGAGCCTCTTTTCTTTGCAGAGGAGGAATGTCCGGCATACCTTTGAAAGGAGGCAAGGTATGGAAATAAAACCTGTAACCGTGGTGAATGATATCCAAAACCCATCTGTCTTGGGTAATTAAATCCCAATTTTCTTTGAAAAGAGCCAGCCTTCCTCCCAAAGGTGCTGCCAGACGAGAATGTACTGGCAGCTGAAAAGGCAGGTCATTGGGTCTGTTTACGAAAGGACTGACCCCTGCCCTCACCAGAAGTCTGAGCAGGTGAACTCCCTTGTTCTAGGCCTAAAAGAACCTTGAGCTCTGCCCCTACCACGTCTAGACCTACCCCTAGACTGGGAATCATAAGCAGGATATGTCCATCCCTTAGTAGGCCAATTTCTACTAAACTTCGGAGGCTGCACCTGCAAAAAATCTTTAACAGTTTGCATAGACTTAGCCTTGTCCTCCATTTTCTTTAAAACTGCTTCCACAGGCGAACCAAACAACACGTCAGACTGTAAAGGAGCATCCAAAATCCTTGTCTTAACATGCTCAGCTAAATTCTGATCCCTCAACCAGGCGTGCCTACGAAGAACAGAACCAGTGGCAGCCACCCTCGAGGAGGCCTGCACAGCATCAAAACCACATTGCAATGAATGCTTACCCACCTGTTCAGACACATGAACTAAATCCTGCAACTCTTTACACTCAATACCTTCCGCCAGAGCATCCACCTTAGACTTCAATTGTGAAAGGAGATAATTTTGATATTTTAACATGTGAAACTGGCAGTTCAACGCCCTCATGGCTAAAGTGGAAGAAGTATACACCTTCTTTCCCCATCTATCCAAAGCCCTCGCCTCTTTATCAGGAGGAACAGGATTTTTAACAACAGAAGCCTTAACACCTTTAGGCCCCTGAGAGACAGTTTCTGGGTCTGCCCTAGGACTCTTAAAAGATACTTATGAGCTTCAGGCACCCTATAGTACCTATCCGGTTTAACTGGGGCAGGAGGCAAAGAATCAGGGTTCAGGGAAGCCTCTGCAAAACATCTTCCACCACATTCAGAACAGGAGGTATAGCTAACGGCCTATGCTGGGGTAAAAACAAGAATTCCCTAAGCCTCTTCCTGGAATCAGAGAAATCCTGACCTTCCCATTTAAAATGCTCCCTCATGGAATGCAGAGTCTCTGAAAAAGAAAAATCCTCAGGAGGAGAAGCTGAAGGAGTAGAATCATCCACATCAGAATCAGAATAAGGAGGAAACTCCTGCAAGTCTTCAGTCAAGACTCAGAAGCCTCCGAACACTGCTCAAAACTCTCAAACTCAGGCTCCACCCTAGGCCTCTTATCAGGAGGGGGCATAGAACCTCTAATCACAGTAATCAAATCCTCTGCCATTTTAAGCATATGTTTCTTAGGCAAAGATCCTGAAGAGCTAGGAGAAACCCCCACTGAAGTTAAACCTGGCCTGCCTCTCAAAGAAGCCTTGGAAACAGAAGGGGAGGCTCTAACCACCTTAGGAAGAGAGGGAAGAACAGTCACCTGAGAAGCCCCTTCAGCCTGGCCTACCTCCTGAGAGGACACATCCTGTAACAGTAAAGTCTCTCGCTGAGACTCCAAAGAAACTCCTGGCAAAACCTCCGGCTCCACTGAGCCTTCTAAAGAACCGACGTCCGGGACTGCCGGTTCTTCTACTCTAGGCTTTGCTGCTTTGTCCTTGCGCTTTTGACGAAGCGGGCGCCGGAGCATCCGACGGCATTTTATAATTACAACGCTTCCCAAAACTAACCTGGCACAGTCTAACCTTCTCTTAATAGTGCGTTTGTTAAATCTAGCACAAGAGCGGCATCCAACAACGCCGTGCTCAGGCCCTAAACAAGGTATACACAAGGTATGGTAATCCCTATGAGGTATCTGTTTCCCACAAGAAATACAGTTATTCACTTTTTCTGACATCCGGTTAAATACTGAGGCAAGAAAAACCAAAATATTCCCCAACGGGTACTTAGCCAACTTTGATTCGGTCTGAAACTCCGACTTCAGAAAATTTCAGAACGCCAACCTGCACTCGCAAAACTGCTTCTGCATCGGACCATGCGGCAAAAAAGACTGAGGATATGACGTCGGTCATGCGCATTAGTACCCTGACGTCCTGACGTCAGTCTAATGCGCCTTGACCGACGTCAGCCATATACTTTGGTATTCGGGCCGACTGGACAGCGGACTACCCCAATGGTTAGGACTGCAGCAATGTGGAATGAAGAACATCACTCCTGAGCACTGTGGAACCAAAAGGACGCCAGACCTCTAGAGGCCACGTCCAGTTTGTAATGAGAAATAAAAGTATGTGGAGAAGCCCAAGTGGCCGCTGCACATATCTCATCCACCAACAGTCTGGCGTGGAAGGCCAGTGAAGTTGCCATAGCCCTAATAGAATGCACTCTAACTGGAAATGGAAGGTCCCTTCCTGTTGATGCATAAATAAATGAAACACAATCCCTAATCCACCTAGCAATAGTGGTCTTAGTTACTGCTTTGTCAATCCTGTTACCTGCAAAGGCCACAAACAAATGGTCTGATTTCCTCTGCTGCTGTGTCCTATCCAAGTAAAACCTCAGTTGTCTATGCACATCCAACAGACGAAGTCTGTATCCTGCCTTGTTGGAAAATTTTGGAAAGAAAACTGGTAGCTCTATAGACTGCTGCAAACAGAGCAGAAGAAACCTTCGGAAGAAATGACGGGTTTAGTCTTAGAGATACTCTATCCTTGTGAAAAATCAGATAAGGGGGCTTAACAGAGAGGGCTTGAAGCTCCGAAACTCTTCTGGCTGAAGTAATAGCTACCAAGAAGGCAGTCTTCCAAGATAAGAAATTTTGCTCCCAAGTGGCCGCCGGCTCGAAGGGATGAGAAGTCAAGGCTCCTAAAACTACATTCAAATCTCATGGCAAAACAGGTTGCGACACCGGGGGGGGGCGAAGCAACCAAGCTCCCTTAAGGAATGCCTTACACAACTTATGACTCATGAGTGAAGGCTCAAAGGCAACATGATAATTATAAATCGCTGCCAATTGGACTTTAAGCGTGGAGACAGTGGAACCCTGTCTAAAAAGAGTTGCCAAAAAATCTAATACTGCGGACACCGGGGCTGTCAGAGGGTCAAGGTTGTGCCGCTGGACCCAAATGGCAAACCTTTTCCATTTATTAGAATATATCTCCTTAGTTGAAGCTCTGTGAGAAGACAGAATCCAGACCACCTCAGGCGAAAGGATATGCTGTCTGACTAAGGTCGGAAGTGGAGCAGCCAAGCCGTTAGCTTGAGAGTTCGCAGTGATGGATGGACCTGACTGAAGAGTCAGGAGGTCTGGAACTGGGTCCAGAATCCAAGGATCCTTCACTGCATACTTCCGAAGGAAAGAAAACCAAACTTGGCGGGGCCAGTGTGGTGCGATCAAAATCATGCTGCTTCCCAAGCAGATCACCTTCTGAATCACCTTTGGCAGTAGTGGGACCGGAGGGAAGGCGTAGAGCAGACCGGAGGGCCAATTGTGGACTAGAGCGTCCCTGGGGGGGGGGGGGGGAATCAGGGAGAAGAAGTTGCTGCACTTCACGTTCCAGGGGCTGGCAAAAAGGTCGCGACAGGGAAACCCCCACTTGGAGAAGATCTGAGCCGCTACTCGGTCATTCAGGGACCACTCGTGAGGCATAACTCTGCTCAGCCGGTCTGCTATCACATTGGACTTCCCCAGAATGTGCGTTGCCACTAGAAATCTCTGGGAACCGATCGCCCAGTTCCAAACTCTCATGGTTTCTCTGCAAAGAGGATAAGACCTGGTTCCTCCCTGCTTGTTCAGGTACCATACTACCGCCATGTTGTCTGAGAAGATTGCGATGGTACCCTTGGGAAGAGAGCTGTGAAGTGCCTGCAACGCTAGAAGCACTACCCTCAATTCCAGGACATTGATATGCAAGTGGGTTTCGTGATCCTGCCACGTGCCTTGAACCGCCCTGTCCAGATAATGCCCCCCTCCACCCTATCGGGGAGGCGTCCGTGGTCACTGTGGCAATGGGGGAGGGGGGCAGAAGAGTCACCCCTGGTTCAGATTGGAGGAGAGGAGCCACCAACGAAAATCTCGCCGGCAGGTTTCCATGATGAGAGTCGGGTAGGACAAGGGCAGATCTTGTTACGACCACTGGGTCGACAGGAGCGATTGGAGAATTCGCATGTGCAATCTTGCCAGAGGGACCAGAAGAATGGCGGCCGCCATCGACCCCAAATGCTGAAGGACCATCCTGGCTGGGGCTTTGCTTCGGGGTAGCAAGGCTAGGACTTGGTCCTGTAATATCTTTATCCTCTCTGTTGGAAGGAATGCTCGCATCTCGACAAGAGTCTAGCTCTGCGCCTATAAAGGCAACACGCTGTGATGGCAGCAATACAGACTTTTCCCAGTTGAATGTAATTCCTAACAGATGTCCCAACTCGATGGTAGCACTCGCAGCTTGAATAAGAAGATGCCTGGTGGGGGCGGTGAGGAGCCAGTCGTCTAGATACGGAAACACCTGGAATCTCAGACGTCTCAGGTGAGCCATCACCACTGCCAGACATTTGGTAAACACCCTGGGGGCTGTGGTGAGACCAAAGGGCAGGGCTCGGAACTGGAAGTGACTGGCTCCTAGGTGGAAGCGTAAATGTATCCTGGATGCCCTGTTTACCTTGATGTGATATTAGGCGTCCTTGAGATCGATGGAGCACATCCATACTCCTTTTTCCAGCAATGGGAAAATGGATTGCAACGTGACCATCCGGAACTTGGACTTCTTTACGAAGCGGTTTAGGTGGCGGAGGTCCAGAATGGGTCTCAAGTCCCCTGCTCTTTTCGGGACCAAAAATAACTGAGTAAGTTCCTAATCCAGTCTGGTCTGCGGGGACTGGCTGGATGACTCCCTTTCTGAACAGCATTGCGACCTCTATGGCTGCTTGATCCCGTTGACTGGGTGGCACGTCCGGGATTTTCCTTGACGGTGGAGGGGGATGGATAAAGGGAATGGTGTAACCTCCAGCGTTGATACGAAGCACCCACTGATCCTGAGTGATGGAACCCCAGGCCCTTGGATGCGTCGAGAATCGAACTCCGAATGGCTCCAGAGATACACAGTTGGGCAGTCCCTCAGGGACGCTGGAAGGAGGAACCACGAAAGAATTTGCGGTCTCCTGAGTTGCGGGGGCCTCCGCTGCCTCTGGGGCGATGTCTTCCAGAATAACCCCCCCCCCCCTCTGCCTCTGGGGGGAGAGGTCACTCTGATGGGCAGGGAAAGACTCTTGGGACTTTCTGAACCACATCTTTCCTCCCCCTCCGAGTCTTGGGATAAGGTCTCGAGGGAAGCGAAAAACGGGCCCCAACGGCAGACAAAGTCTTACCCTCCTGCTCACATCTAGTGAGTGTGTCTTTCAACTTGGGTCCAAAGAGAGGACCCATCGAATGGAGCATCTGTGAAGAAAAACTAACGCCTCCGCAAAGTGACAAGCGCATCCAGGCTTGCCTCCTAAGGGCTACACCCGAACTCGCTGCCCTACCCGCCCCTTCGGCTGCATACGATATGAGCCTCATGGACGAGTTAACAATGGACGAAAGGGTAGACAGCTGGGCGTTGACAGATTGCGTCAACACCTCAGGCACATTACCAGACAGGGTATCTCCCAACTCCTTTATGAGATCCCTTTGGAGCCTCGTAAAGTGACAAATAATTCAGCGACCGCAGGGTAAAGGTTGCTGACGTCAGGGTACGCTTCCCGTACCTATCCATGCTCCTGGACTCCTTGTTAGGAGGATGGAAAGAAGTAGATGCCTCTGCCACATCTTGCTGGGTGGCAGACGCCACCACCATAGCATCAACCGGAACTCCCTTGGTTAGAAACTCCTTGCCAGGGGGTGCGGATAAAAACTTGTTGGGGCGAGAAGGAACTGGCTCCACAGAATCAGGGTGTTCCCACACCCTTCGACAAATAAGGTCCAGTAACTCATCGAAGGGTGGACACACCCAGGAGGCACAGGGTTGGGCTCCGAAGGCCTTAAGGAAGACAGACTCCTCCGCGGAAGGGGTTCTGGATGGCCAGTCGCCCCTCTGTCTCAAGATCTCCAGGATATCGGAGAATGAGACATCGTCAGAGGACAACTTAGGGGAACCCTCCACATCATCGAGGTTGGTGTCCGAGGTGAAAGACTCATCTGGGGAGTCTATGTGCTTCTTGCACAATTTTTTTCCTGGGGGGCTCCTAAGGCATGAACTCTGAATGCTCCTCGGAAAACAGGGGACCACACAAGGAGGAATCCTCAGGCCTAGGAGCTGCACTGTCCGAAGACAGGGGGGCACCAGAAGCTCTAGCCGCCGTGTCTAGGGAAGGAGTCGCAGATTCAGGTGAAGTCACTAGAGACTTGGCCAGCGCGCTCCTCATAGCCTCGAAGGCTGGCCCACCAAAATCTGAAGAGAGGCCCGCCCCCGAGACCATGACCGGTGTCGGGGTTCCCCTAGCCAAGGTGCCAAGAGGGAGACTCGGGGCCGAAACCAGAAGCCTCGACGAATCCCCCTCGGGCCCGGCTGAAGACACCCGAGAACCGAAACCTATGGAAGGCACAGAAAGGGTTGGAGATGAAGACGGTGCCGACAGACTAGCAGTGGGTCTCGGGACAGACTCAAGGACTTCACCCGACTCTACGAACTCCGACTCAGACAACACCAAGGTTGTTGGAGGAGGAAGAAACTGTATAGAAGGGGCTGGCTCTGAGGCAGACTGGGCCGGAGTCGAAAATAATTTGGATAAGACAGGTGACTGGAGGAGCCTCTGGACCACCCTATCTACATCAGAGTCTGAAAGCCTGGAGGAAACAGAAGGGGGCAGAGAGACTTGTCCTATCGGCGCCGAAACAAGGCTAGGAGGCCGGCTCTGAATCTGCTCCAAAAGGATCGGGGCCGAAGCAGACTCTACCAGAACCGAGACCTCTTTCGGCACCGAAGGGTTCAGGAGCTGACAAAACAGACCCCAGTGCAGAAACTCTCCAGCGGCTCCGAGACCAATGGAGCCAACGAAGGAGACTCCGGTTTAGACCCTCTATCCTGCGGCTCCGAAATCAGTGGAGCCGAGGAAGGGGACACAGATTTAGCCCTTTTTGCAGGCGGCTCCGACAGACTTGTCTGAGCCGAAGACTTCTTTTGCCTCGATTTCGAAGAGGGAGAAGCCAAAGCTTCCTCGAAGGCTGGTTTGATGAGACCCTTCAGGATAAGCTTGTTTAGAAAGCATGGCAAACACTGCAAGACTCTTGCAAGTGTTTAGCCCCTAAACAATAAACACAGATGGCATGGCCATCTGTCAGCGACATCTTATAATTGCATTTCGAACATTTTTTAAAGCCCGATGGCTTATGTTCCTTTTCTTTGCCAGACAAACTTACTGAAACACACTCAAAACACAGGAGGGAAGGGGGGGGGAAAGAGCTCTAACTTAAATGCTCTACAAGAGATGGGGCAAAGGCCTTCTAACTCAAACGGGTCTAGCCCGCCAAACAGAAGCGATTACCACAATTCAAAAAGACAAACACAGTCAATCACAATTGAACTAACAACCAGATAGCTATTAAAATAGCTGTTTGAGTATAAATTCTAAAGCTGTCAAAAAGCGACCAAAAGGCCAAAAAAGAAGGGTACTTAGCCACAGCCAAGTCGAGACCACGTTGTTACTCTAGGAGCGGCAAACGAGATCTGAGGGTTTGGGCGTGGTGCATCCTGGGATAAAGGGGTTGGCCCAGCCAATAAGAGACTTCGTGCTAGTGTATCGGCCGAGTCGGAGCCGATTCAAAGCTCCGAGCCAATCAGTTATGAATGTAGGCGAGATAGGATCGCATTACATCAAAACTTAGAGAGGAGGAACAAGGTTTAAAGGCAGGATTTGAATGTGTTCTGTAATGTTTAGCTGACTGGACAGATAAGTGATGTATTAGTGTTTGCAACTAAAATTTCAATATGGTTTGTTATGTAGAATGCAACTAAAATGTCACTGTGGTTTGTTTTCATTTACATAAATATATGACTTAAATTATGTATGACATTGGCAAAATAAAAAGAATTACACATGCTTCTGCGCTACCTGCCCTATTCCCTTTCCATTGCCTTCCACACTTTCAAAGGGTCTCTTAACTGCTCTACCCAGAAGCCTTTTCAGTAGATAAGACCACCACTCAGTGGAATAATTTCCAATGTGCTTTGGAACTGAAGGGTGAAGCAAATGTTTCACTATTTGTAGTCTTGCCTTTTGCCTATTTCTTGAGCATGATACTGGAATTGAAAAACATTTTTGTTAAAAAAAAAAAAAAAAAAAAAAAAAAAGTACCTTGAGCAGCTGCCCTTTATCATTATCTCATACAGGCCTAATCTGTGCCTGCTTTTGGATACACATGCACAATGCTGAAGTTAAGGAAGTCTCGCTCCATTTAGTCAAAATTTTAAATTATCTAAATATTGTGGAAAGTGCAGTTTATTGCAGTTTTAAATCCACATGAGGAAGGTTTCACCTACTGGCAGAAAATAAAATAAAAGGAATGTGGTGGAATGAGTACTATGTTCAAGTCCACTTGGTGATAACCAAGAGTGGGCACTGTGTCTTGGGATCTGTGACTAGAGAAGGGAAGGTGTTGACATGTGACAAGAGAGCAAACAGTCTGGAAGCTATCCAGATAGAACATGGAACCCGACTGGAATGCATGAAGTACATCAAAATAATGACCTTGATCACACTTCACTACAGCACTTGTATCACTGACTTTGTACTCAAAGGGCCTGTCAAGTTAACAAATGTGCAACATTTAATAAGGTCTCAAGACTTAACAGACAGACCCATATTTTACTGAACTGTTTATCTGGATTAGACAAAACACAAAGCCACAATTTAAAGCTATACTGAGTTACGAAAGGCTAGGAAGAAAGACTAGGATTATGTAAAAAAAACAAGATGGTTAACTGGAATGTATGCAGAAAGGAAGCTGTAAATACAGCAATGCTAAAATTTTACTTTCTGCCAGAATTGGAACTTGTATATGGGTATCCCAGAACAGTAAAATTCCTGATATGCTATGACAAAGTACAGTTGTGCATGAACTTACCTTAACAGTGGATGGCCTACCTATCACTGCTACAGTATGCCTTACTACAGGAAAATCTTGCCAAGGGCAAGAGTACATCTGGCTATAAAACTAAAGCCTGAGCTCTTCCATGTGTCATGTCTCAGACGCATGTCCTACATCTGGGACATAAGGTACACAAGTGACATAAGCACAAAACCCGTGCAACAGAATTGTCCCAAAACAGGAGCAGATTATGAGGAACATGGTACACATGTACATTCAGGAAAAGAAATATCTGTCTCCTCAGTCAGGGGGACAATACTACAACAGTAATAAGTATAACTGTTAGGGAAACTTCTTACACAACTGTACTGTACCCTTTTTTAAATCACTGTTGTAGTATTTCCTGACTATAGGAAGAGTAGTAAAGCTACTGTAAAGAGTGGAAGGAGGAACTAAGGAACCCTCAAAAACATGAAAAACCTAGCAAAACCTCCTTCCTGATCGCCTTAGTTTTACCAAAGTAAAATCAGGGTCGTCTATGCACATCCAAGGTGTGTAGAAACTCTCACTAGATTGTGGAGAGGGGGGGCTGGGCAAATGAATAGCTTGGTTAAGTACCAACTCATTCACAGCCTTGGGCATAAAAAGGTTAGTACATAAAGAAACCCTATCCTTATGGGTAACCAGGATGGTAGGAGAAGATATCAAGGCTTCAAGTTTAGACACCCACCTGGCTAAAGTGATGGTTTGTAACAGCCTTCCAAGCAGAGTGTTGCATGGTAGCTATAGCTGCAGGGTCAAATAGCTACAGTGAGCTTTTCCCAGACAAGGTCCCAAAGGAGGAGGAACAAGCTTCCTGTGAGGTCTGACAAGAAAGATGCCTTTAAGGAAGAGTAAAGTACAGTTTTGTACCTACCATAAATGTAGATGTCCAATAGATATGCAACTGCAGTCCTGACATATGGGTTGTCCTGCCTCAGGCAGCCCTTTGGTCGGCCGGATTCCAAAGTCTGGATCCGGCATAGGCTGATGTCGCCTCCTCCCCGACGTCAGAGCGGCTGGGGTATAAAAGCATCAGCCGATGCCAACTTCCTCCCCGACGTCAGAGCGGCTGGGGTATAAAAGCATCAGCCGATGCCAACTTCTTCAGTGTTTCTTGCCCCAGATGCCAGGTGCCCTCCAAGGAAGGCTAAATTTAAAGAATGGATAAAAATTCCAGACATGCACAACAGTAATAAACAGATACACCATAACAGATATCCCCAGCTAATTTGAAAAACGGGGAGAGGACCCAAAAAAGAGAATTACAGAGGGGAAGGAGGGAGGGAAAACCTGACTGCAGTTGCATATCTATCGGACATCTACATTTATGGTAGGTACAAAACTGTACTATGTCCTTCAAGAATGCAACTGCAGTCCTGACATATGGGTTGAATACCATAGTCAAGTTGGGGGTGGTAGGATCTAAGATAAGGATGGTGTAGCTAAAAAGCCCTGCAGGACTGCAGAAGCAAAGCCTGCTTGGGATCTGGAATATAAAGGCAGGTTGTAATGTTTGGAAAATGTATGCACGGAGCTCCATGTAGCAGCTTCTAAAATGTCCTTTGTAGCCACCCCTCTTAGAAAGGCTGTGGAGGTGGCTGTAGCTCTGGTGGAGTGTGGCCTGATATTGGCTGGCACATGTTTTCCATGGAAAGAGTAGCAGAATCTGATGCAGTTTCTAATCCATTTTGAAATTGTTTGTTTGGAAATTGTCTTTCCTTGTACTCCAGCAGCGTAAGCTACAAATAGTTGGTCAGACTTTGTTAGCCTTTGTTCTGTCCAAGTAGTAGCGCAATTGCCTGTGTATGTCCAAAGTGTGCAGAAGTTTTTCTCCTTTATTTTGAGGATTGGGAAAGAAAGTAGGCAGGTGAATAGCTTGATTTAGAGAAACCTTGGATATCACTTTTGGCATGAATGAAGGATTGGTTCTTAAAGAGACTCTGTCCTGATGGAAAATGAGAAATGGAGGTACTGCCATGAGGGCCTGCATCTCCGAGACTCTTCTTGCTGAAGTAATTGCCAACAGGAAAACTGTTTTCCAGAAGAGAAATTGCAATTCTGAAGATGCTGCTGGCTCAAAAGGAGGAAGACATAATTTTTCCAAGACGAAGTTGAGGTCCCATGTAGGCACTGGTGGTTTTCTTGGGGGTTTGATATTCTTTATCCCTCTTAGAAACTGTCTTAGCAAAGGATGTGAAAACACAGGTGGATCTCAGTTGTATTTTGCTGAAATTGCTGAAGCGTGTATTTTTATGGAAGAATATGAAAGGCCATTGTGAAGCATTTCTGCCAAGTATTCTAGTATCTGTGGGATGCTCATTACTGATGCATCCTGACCCTTGTTGGCATTCCAGATGTTGAATCTCATCCATTTGGCTGAATAAGTTTTTCTGGTGGAAGGCCTGCGTGCTTCCAGTAAGATCACTTGAACTTTTTTGGAGAGAGAGATATGGGGAGAAGTCATGGAACCCTCCAAGCTGTCAGTTGCAATGTTTGCAGGTTGGGATGAACAGTCCTGTAATTGTGCTGAGTTATAAGCAGAGGCCATTGAGGCAGGAGCCACGGCTTGGTGCGAGTTATGCTCCTTAGTAATGAATACCAGTGCTGTCTTGGCCAGTCTGGAGCTATCAAAATGCCTTTCGGTTGTTCTGCTTTTATCTTCAGTAACACCTTGGTCATTAATGTTAGAGGTGGGAATGCAAAGATTGTTAGAGAATTCCAGCTGAAGGAGAGAGCATCCATTCTCTAGGCTTGAGGATGGTGTGTCCTTGAGCAGAACTTCTCCAGATGATGATTGAGGTGTGAGGCAAAGAGATCTATGTCCGGCCTTCCCCATGCACGAGTTATTTGTGAAAAAATGTCTGGATGCAACATCCATTCGTGCGGGTCCATAAAGTTTCTGCTTAGACTGTCCGCCAGAACATTGTCCTTGCCTGGGACAAACTGGGATTGCAACTGTATGTTCAGTTTCAGGGACTTTTCCCAAAGAGTCATTGTTAGTCTGCAGATGGGGTAAGGAATGGGTGCCTCCCTGTTTGTTTATGTACCACATAACAGTGGTGTTGTCCGTCTATTAGCAGATGACCTTGCTGAAGAAATTTTCCGAAGGCCTCGATTGCATGAATCACTGCCAACATCTCTTTTTGATTGATGTGCAGATGCAATTCCCGGGGGGGCCCATTGCCCTTGAATGCATCTGCCCTCCATGTACGCCCCCCATCCATGATCTGAGGCGTCTGTTGTAATGGTTTGGCTTGCTTGAGGTTTGTTGAAAGACATGCCTTTGTTTAGCTGGCTTGCTTGTGCCCACCACAAAAATTCCTTTTGTAGACATGGAATGAGTGGAATAATTGCTTCTACGTTGTGGTGTTGAGACCATAAACTTTTTAGGTACCATTGTAGTTTTCTCATGTGTAGTCTTGCCAGTGGAATCAGAAGAATGCAAGATGCCATGAAACCCAGGGCCTGCAGGACTTTCCTTGCGGTCATCTGGGTGTGCTTTGCTAGGCTTTTGAAGTAATCTGGTAATTGTTCTTGTTTTTCTTCTGTGAGGAAAGCCATTTGTGAGTTTGTGTCCAGTTTGGCTCCTAGAAAAATTATTTGTTGGGATGGCAGTAGTCTTGATTTTTGAATGTTGACTGTGTATCCCAAAGCCTGTAGTAAGTGAATGACATAGTCCAAGTTTCTTATCAAGGCTTGCTTGCTGTCCGCTTTTATAAGGCAGTCGACCAGGTAAGGGTATATTTGTATCCCCTGAAGTCTGCAATGTGCAATTACTGATGCCAGGCATTTTGTGAATACTCTGGGCGCAGTAGATAAGCCAAAAGGCAATGCTGAGAATTGATAATGCTCTGACCCTGCAAGAAATCTGAGGTATCTTCTGCAGCTGTGTCTAATTGGGACATGCAGGTATGCCTCCTTGAGGTCCAGAGTAACCAGCCAAGACCCCTTGCCCAGCATGGGAAGAAGTTGCTGTAACGTCAGCATTTTGAATTTTGGCACAATGAGAAGTGTTTAGAGCGGACAAGTCCAGTATAGGTCTCCATTGCTTTTCTTTTCTTGGAACAAGGAACAGTCGAGTAGAATCCCTGGCCTTTTTCCTGAGGAGGAACCTTTTCTATTGCTTTGATTTGTAGCAGCTTTGAAACTTGTATGAGTGTCTCTGCCCTTTGATTTTGTGGCAGGTTTGGCATGCCTTGACTTGTTGGTAAGGTATGGAAGTGGAACCTGTAACCTTTGTCCATTATGTCCAAAATCCATTTGTCCTTTGTAAAAACGTGCCAATTTTTTGAAAATAAAGATAATTTTCCGCCTAAAGGTGCTTCTCTTTGAGCCTTGGTCGGCGGTGTCAAAGTCAAGTCATTGTGATTGTCCCTGTGGAGCAGTAGAAGTCCCTGCGCCACTTCTCTGATTAGTTGGTTGCCATTGGCGGCCCCTGTAGGAGCCTCGGTATTGCCCTCTACCTCGAGCATGCCTGTTTTTTTCCCCTTTGGAACTTGTCAGTGTCTGGAAAGGACCAATTCTTCGAAGGACAATTCCTGCTGAACCCTGGTGGCTGAACCTGGAGAAAATCTTTGACTGTTTGTACTGATTTAGCCTTTTCCTCAATTGATTTCAACACACCCTGTGCATTAGCACCAAATAGCTTGCCTTTTTCTAGAAGTGCATCTAGAAGCTTTACTTTAACATGATCTGGTAAGGTCTGTTCTTTCAACCAAGCATGTCTACGTATGACGGCCACTGTCATAGCTGCCCTACATGAAGCTTCCAATGCATCATAACCACACTGAAGAAAATGATTGCTAACCTGCTGAGTATTATGAACCAAATCCTGCAAGCCCTTTCTATCTAAACGCTCAGGAGAGGCTAACTTTTTCTGTAAATCATCCATCAAGAAATCCTGATACTGAAACATATGAAAAAGACAGTTAAGTGCCCTCATGGCAAGGGTGGATGAGGTATAAACTTTTTTACCCCACCTCTCCAGGGACCTAGATTCCCTGTCTGCGGGCAAAAGATTTTTGGCCGTGGAAGTGGCCACCCCTTTGGGCCCCTGAGAAATAGTTTCTAGATCAACAGAGTGGGCCTTAAAGAGATGTTTATGAGTTTCAGGAATCCTGTAATATCTGTCTGGCTTGACAGGAGCAGGAGGGAGAGAATCAGGAGAAGTACTGGAGTCTGAGAACACATCATCCAATACTTCTAACACTGGGGGTATAGCTAAAGGCCTGTGCTGGGGTAATTTAAGGAAAGTCCGAAGCCTTTTCCTGGAGTCGGAGAAATCCTGACCCTGCCACTGAAAATGCTCTCTCATGGAGTGAAGAATTTCCCCGAAAGAAATATCCTCGGGAGGAGAGGCAGAGGGAATGGATTCATCAGCATCAGAATCCTCGTAGGCTGGGAAAGATTCTTCCTGGGAATCTGAATGGTCTGACTCACCAGAGGCTTCATCTGAGGAAAGGGTATCTGCCTGCTCAACCCTAGGCCCTTTGTCTGAAGGCGGCTGAGAACCTCTGTCTGGATGAGCCCGAGAGCCCCTGATTAAAGAAATTAGATCTGCAGCTAAAGTCATGATCTGTTTATCAGAAGTGGGGACCTGTGAAAAAGATTTAGGAGGGTGAGACTTAGCCTGGCTGGCAGCCTTAGCACGTGTGTAGGCCTTGATGGACAGAGACACAGGAGGCCTAGCTGCCCCACGTGCTGGAGTAACTTTGTCCACCGGTATGGTGTCAGGCAAATCTTGGGCTTCGGTTTCAGGAGGAAAATCAACAACCGGCACCGGGGTAGCCTCCGGGACCGAAGTGTGCAGTAAAGCGGTGTCGTCGGCCTGGAGCGGTTGAATTACCGCCTCCGAAGAGACCAATGCACTCACGGTAGGCTTTAGCGTGGTGTCGGTGGAAGTCGCGGGCCGTGAATGTCGGTCCCGGTCCTTCCGTTTTTTGGAAATATGTGCTGTCGGTAGTTCCGACGGCATGATATAGGAGTAATTTTACCCAAAAAAAGTCTTCAGCAAATTCTGCCCGGCGCCTAAGTGTGCGCTTATTGAAGCAAGCACAGGCAGCACAGGCCGAGACGTCGTGCTCTGGGCCGAGGCAGGGAAGGCAGTAAGAATGGAAGTCCTTATGAGGTATTTGTTTACCACAAGACAAGCAATTATTAACTTTTGCAGTTTTATCTGACATCGGCTGAGGCAAGATAAGGTTCCCCAACGGGGTACTTAGCTTTTTGATGACTTCGGTATCTGAAAACACAGGAGCTGGCCGACCGGCACTTGCCAACTGCTTCTGCTTCGGGCACCGCGCGACAAGAAAGACTGAAGATGGCGTCGGCTGATGCTTTTATACCCCAGCCGCTCTGACGTCGGGGAGGAGGCGACATCAGCAGACGCCGGACCCAGACTTTGGAATCCGGCCAACCGAAGGGCTGCCTGAGGCAGGACAACCCATATGTCAGGACTGCAGTTGCATTCTTGAAGGACATCCTCCAGTTTACAAACCAAAAGAGGAGACAAAGGCAGACAAGCAGAAACGGCTGACAGATGACCTTTTACTGAGGAATAAGCCAACCCAGCCTTGAGCAGTTCACAGAAGTAAGATAAAACCAGAGGAACCATCCACAGAAAGTGGGTCAAGTTTACAAGGAGGACACCAGATGGAGAACCAGAATATCCTCGTATTTGGTTTTCTGGCCTCCTACTGTACCTTAAGCACATCCTCTGAAAAGAGGCATCTGAAAGGAATCAAAGTCTATCACCCACTCTCAGACGTAGAGTTGACAGGAGTGAGTGTATGAGAACACCATCATCTTATGTGAGAAGATGCAGCCTGTGAGGTAACTTGTGATGAGTGCCCTTGGCTAAACGCAGAAGGAACCAATGCTGTCGTGGACAAAAAGGAGTCACCAGCAAGATTTGTGGTTTGTCCTGCTGAATCTTCAGCAGACCTTTCTGAATAAGAAGGGGAAAGGGGGAATGCATAGAGAAACATCCTCTTCCATGAAAAAGGAAGGGCATCCACCTTCCACATCAGAGGGTCTGGAACTCTGAACAGACAACTTCCACAATTTTGTGCCAAAGGGGAGGGGAGGCAAGAGATCTACCTGAGGAATACCCCACCAGTGGAGAACGTCCAGAAACATCCCTGTGAAACATCCATTCGTGGGACTGAGTCACAGATCTGCTCAGTGTCTGCCACTACATTATGGCTGAAGATGTACCAGGGTGACATGGTACCAAGTTGCCAGTCCCTACGCCATGAGGCTTAGCCTGCACAGAAGGTATGACTTTGTATCCCACCCAGGTTTACATACTAAACAAAGATTAGTGGTGTAAGAACTTACCATAACAGATGTCCTTCTCTTTTGCAGAATTTTTACATGGGTGAGCTGCCTGCCAAAGAGACAACCCGCCAGTATATCTAAGTCTTTTACTACATTAGGGTGCACTGTACATCTAGTATAGGCCACTACCAGACAGCCATAAAAAATGTACCTGCACACCAACCTCAGAATGGAAGCCCCAGGTGGAGATGCAATCTAAGAGAAAGAGGAAGAATGCATCCAAGAATGCCAGGAAGTGGGGGGGGGGGGCAGAATAAATACTGCAACACAGAAGAGATCTAGCATTATGGTAAGTTCTTACACAACTAATCTGTGTCCTTCTATATATCTGTTGCAGTATTCTTATATGAGGGAGAACACAAAAGTTCATGCAGAAAGGGAGGAGGAAGTGGCAGAGGATCTCTCCAGGAAGCCATGAGGAATTGCCCTGGTAAACCCTGCCCTGGATTTGGAGATGGAATCCAGCTTACAAGATTTAGTGAAGGTGTGGACAGATGTCCAAGTCGCTGCTGGTAAGATAGAGTTGGTGTCTAACCCTTTGAGGAATGCCCCAGAGGAAGATACTGCCCTTGTAGAGTGAGCTTTGACTGCACTTGGAAGAGCTTTACCATGGTGGGTATAGCAAATGGCAATGGATTTGAATATCCAGTTGGAGATGGTCTGTTTGGACACAGGCAATCCCAGAGCCCTGGGGTGAAATGACAAACAGTTGGTCTGATTTTCTAAAGGATTTGGTCTTGTGTAGGTAAAACCAGAGTTGTCTGTGTACATCAAGATTGTGTATGATCCTCTCACTATTGTTCGGGAGCGAGGAGAAAATGGTGAGGAGATGAATAGCCTGATTTAAGGGCAACTCTAACTACTTTTGGCATGAAGGAGGGGTTGGTACAAAGGGAAACCCTGTCCTTGTGAAGGAAAGGGAAGGAGGAGAGATCATAAGGGTGTGTGACTCCGATACCCGCCTGGTGGAGGTAATAGCCACCAGGAGGACAGTTTTCCAAGTACAATGTTTGAGGGGAACTAGAAGAGGCTGGCGCAAAATGATCAGAGTCAATTTCTCTACCACAAAGTTCAGGTCCCAGGGCGGAGTGACAGGTGTCCTGGGAGGTCTAATGTGGAGGATGTCTTTAAGGAATTCTTTGGTCTCCAATCTGGAGGCTAGGTATGGTGAAGATGGCAGGCAAGCAGAGATAGCTTATTCCTCCACAAAAGCACATCTGTCAGCTAAGTCTGCATTGAGCAATTCATACAGATAAGACAGAACCACAGGGGAATCCACTGTAAGCGGATCCTGGTTTCTGATAAGATGAAAGCAAAAATCTCTTCCATTTGCTGAGGTAAGATTTGATTTTAGGTTTCCTGGCCTCTTGCAGGACTTCTAGCGCATCCTCAGAATAAAAGTACCGCAAAGGAATTACTGCTCTATCACCCACAAGGTCAGCAGTTGGTGGGTTTCTAACTGCGGATGGATGAGTGAGCCCTTGTTTTGTGTCAGTAGGCCCACTCTGAGGCAACTTGCGGTAATTGCCCTTGGCTAGATGAAGATGGGGGAGCCAGTGCTGTCTTGGCCAGTAGGGAGTCACCAGCAAGATTCTGGGCTGGTCCTGTTGAATTTTCAGCAGGACTTTCAGAATGAGTGAAAGGAAGGAAATGCATAAAGAAATTTCCTCTTCCAAAAGACTGATAGGGTGTCAACGTTCTATGCCTGAAGATACAGTCCTCTGGCACAAAACTTTGGAAGTTGTTTGTTCAGGGGGGGATGCAAACAAATATATTTGTGGAATATCCCACTGGTGGATAACATCCAAGAACACATCCCAGTGAAGCATCCATTCATGAGCTTGTGGTTTGGATCTGCTCAGTGTCTGCCACAGTATTCTGATTGGAAGGGAGGTAAACCACTTGAAAAGATACTTGTAGTACAGGGGCTAGACCACAGGCCTGTAAGGCTAGTCCGCAAAGAAGGTGGGATCTTGCCAGCCCCCCTCCGTTTGTTGATATACCACAGGACTGCCATATTGTCTGTGTTGATGCATAGCCTTAATGTTCTCAGAAGGGATTAGAAAGACTAAAGGGCAAGAATTAATGGCTTAATTTCCCTTGCATTTATGTGGCTTCTCAGAGAATATGCAATGGCCTTGGACTGTGTAATGGCCCAGGGCGATTTCCCAGTCAGTATATGATGCATCTATGCACAGTACTCTAGCTGGAGGTAGTGGGTGAATGGGAAGACAGAGACCTGGATTTATGGACAGATGTGTTATCCACTGGTTTACTATCAAAACAGTGAAAGCACTTACCATGACTGTCAGGTCAAACAATTAAAAAAAGGCAAAATTGTGATTGCAAATCCTGTCTACTTCAAAACGTCATGTAGTTTGTGTTCACAGTTTTGAGTGTCAGTGTTTTGAATTGGATCGCACTACAGTGGATAATCAGGAAAATTACCCTTTTCCTCACTGTAGTGTGATCTTGGAGTTAGAATATATACTTAGCATGGGGTGTGGGGGCACAGCCCCTTACATGGGGGTGCAGGGGGGCTTGCGCCCCCTACAAAACAATAGCAATGTGCGTGTCTGCACAATGTACTTTCAGGATGTTGAGCAATCCAGTAACTGTCAAATGTTGATTTGTGCCTTCCAAACGCATCAACATTCTGAGCAGTTGCTATGACGATTTTACATTGTTCTGGTTCAAGGAGATGAACAGTCATGGTAAGTGCTTTCACTATTTTGGTAGTAAACAGTTACCCACCACTGGAGCTCCTTGTTGAGGCAGAATAAAAGTGGTATTTGGAATTCTAGAGGGTGGGCAAGCTGATACCACACCCACTTTAGAAGCCATTGGAATTTCCTCACAAGTAGCCTCACTAGAAAAAGCATACGGACTGTAGAGGCCATCAACCCCAAGATTCACAGAAGCTGTTTTGCAAACCAGAGATTGAGGGAAAGAATTTGAGAAAATGGCAAAAATCTTCTGGGCCTTGATGGGTGGGAGACGGACTAAAATACCCTTGGTTTGAAACCTGTATGCCAGAAAGACATATCTGGGATGGGACAAGGGAAAACTTTTTGAAGTTTATAGCGAATTCCAGGCTTTGCAAGATGGCTACTGTTGACTGGAGGTCTCTGGTTAATTCCACCTATGTTTTGGCCTCAATCAAAAGGTAGTCTAGTTAGAGGAAGATTTGGATGCCATGGAGTAGGTAAAAGGAGACCACTGGTGCCAGGCATTTTGTGAAGACTCTTGGGGCAGTGGAAAGTCCAAAAGGCAAAGCCGAGATTTGAAAATGCAAGGATTCCACAGAGAAGGGTAGGAATTTCCTGTAAATGGGGTGTATGAAGATATGAGGGTAAGCATCCTTGGATGTATATGGATGCTAGGAATGCCTGAGGGAAGATGAGAGGAGAGAGTGTTTGGAGAGTAAACATTTTGAAGAAGGGAGCTATTAAAAAATCATTGAGATAGAAGTCTAGGATGGGTCTTCCAAGGACCTTCTTTCCTGGGAACTAGGAAAAGGCATGAATAAAAACCTTTTCCATCTTGAGCATGGGGCAGAGGTTGAATTGTGCCCTTTTCTAGTAGGTTTTGCAGACCTGGGGGGGGGGGGTTCCTGTTCTTTTGGTGGATAAGGGATACTCCAGAAGGGGGGGCACAATGTGCCAGATCATGAAGTATCCCTTTATTATAATGTTTAGGGCCCCAGGAGCCTTGCGTGAGGAGTTCCCAGGATTGGAGGTAAAGGGTAAGACACAAAAGAGGGGGAGGGTTCCCAGATTACCTGAGAAATCATGAGGAAGAGCCTGTCCTATCAGGAAATGGCTGCTTAGTAAGCTGGGAGGAAGTAGTAGTAGCAGTAGAGGAGAACTGGTGCATTTTCTTGGACCCTTTTTGGGGTTTTGTTTGGTGGGGTTGGGATTGCCTGCATATAAATACCTGTTTTGCAAGGTAATTCCTGGGGAATTTAGGCCCAAGGGAGACCAAAATCATCTTGGGGTACAGGAAGATGTAGTAGCTCGTGAGGAGGCCACTGCAGCTACATTTAATCAAATGCCTGGCTACCGGAGGGGAAGTAGCAACAAGGGAGGATACCAAGACTTTGTTCTCAGAGTCTGGCATATCTGACACTAGCTTGGCAATCTGAGATAGGAGTTCCAAATTGTGCTTGGTCAGGTCATATGGGTCTGGTAGTTTAGTGCTCTGAAGGCCAAGGTGGCTGAGGTATAAATTTTCTTTCCCAGCCTATCCAACTGTCTACTATCCTTGTCCGAGGGGAGGAGGAAGTAGAAGGTAATGACCTGGAGACCTTTTCAAAGGCTACTGACATCACACAGGAGTCTGCCACAGAAGCCTTAAAAGGAAACTGCATTCCTTAGGTACTTGTAGTACTTGTCTGGCTTTTTTGGAACTAGATGCAGAGAGTCAGGGAGAGTGGAAATGGATACAAAAGCATCTAAAAAGGCTGGAATGACAAAGACTAGGGGACTGTACCTGGAGGAGGTCATAACGTTTTAAACCTCCGACATCTCTGCACTGTCCCACTTAAAATGATCGCACATCCTAGACATGGTGTCCCTAAAGGAAATTTCCTTCATAGGAGAATAAGTTCTATTCAAATCTTCCTCAGGGAAGGTATAGTCCAAGGGTGAGAGGATTTGAGATGAATAATCTACAGAATCACTTTCCTCTTCGGATACGAAGTCTCGGAAGTAGCTTGAGGCATAGGTCTCTTCTGAAGGGAGGTAGGCCAGGCAGGAGGAGAAGCCAGCCACCCTGAGGGAGGCCTCAAGGCCTAGTGTTTAATTCTGCCATTCCTTCTGTGGGTCTGGCGGTGGAGGGACTTTTTTTGTTTTCTTCTTTCCAGGAGTATCCATGTGATGCAAAGGAGGCCCGGAAGTAGGCCTACATTCAACAAAGTCCGACAATGTCCTCTTGAATCACAATCTGGGTAATTCCTCTGGGGCCTTCAGACATAAGCCTGGGATACCCCTGGGCATCAGGAGTCAATGTATATGTTGCCTCTCTGGACATGCACAAGTCTGTTACCAAGGCAGGCTCAGCCTGTGGATCCAGTTTTGTGATCGAGTACATCTCTGAGTTCTCATGGTTCAGAAGAGACTTCCATATCAAGAGGCACAGCTTTAGCTCTTGATTTTTTGGCCTTATGCTTGACGGGCTGTCATTGCATCAGAGACATTTTCCATCTCACTCTTAGCTAAAAGCTTAAGGAGTTGATTTTAAGTAAATAGCAAGGGACGATAACAGACTTCAGAGGGTCTTGGGCACAAGACTGAGACCGAGCAATTTTTATGGTCATGTTGGGGCCCCAAGAGAGAAGAGGCACTGGGAATAACCATCCTTATGTGGAATTGTCTTCCACAGTCACACTTGCCTTTCCTGAATGACAACCTCAAAAATAAGGCAGCAGTAAAAGACAAAAAAATGTTTCTCAAATGAGGTACTTATCTTTACAGAAACAAGCTATTCTGGCAGCAGAGCGACATCCAGGACTGGTGATCCAACTGGTGGCAAAGTTCTGAGGATTGCACATGCGTATGTCTCTTATGGTAGATGTCCGACAGTGGCCTACATCAAGACGTACCGCACACCCTAAGGTAGTAAGAGACTTTGATATACTGGCAGACATCGGGTCATCGCCTTCGGCAGGCAACTCCCCCCATGCAAGAGTAAAACAGATGAATAGGAGATCTGTGGTGTTGTCTGTAAACAGTTTGAGGACCTGGATGAAAGAGTGAAAAGTCTGTACAGCCAACAGCAGGGATCTCATCTATGTTTATGTACTCCTTCCTTCGAGAAGGGGACCAATGACTTTGAACCTCCCAGGATGCAAAGGTTGCCCCGAAAACCATGTCTGAGGTGTCTGAACAACTCAAAATGGAAAAGGAGAATGTAGAGGAAAGCCTGGGTTCAGGGAAACCTGCTGAATCCACCAAAGAACTTCCCTCTTCAGATAATGAAAAGGAGGGACAAAGAAGTCCAGTGGGTGCACATGTCTCCAAACTGACTTGAAGAACCACTGAAATTTCCTCATGTGGCCAGAGGTAACATGGGGATGGTGGATGCCACGAACCCTAGAAGGCAGAGAAAACTCCCTGCCTGTAAGAGACTGCAGAGGAAGAATGCCTTGGAAGAAATAGATTAAAAAGCACTGAAGAGGCAGAGAGGCCAACATGCACTCTGTCTGGATTCTGTACCCTAGGCAGATGTGATCTTGCGATGGGGTTAAGAAAGACTTTTGGAAGTTTATTGTGAAACTCTAGTCTTTGCAGAAGGAATAGTGAAAAGAAGATTCTGTTGTAAGGTCTCTGGAAGAGTGCATGGAGCAGATCATCGTCTAGATATGCCAAGATCTGTATACCAGAGTCTGCAATAAGCAATTACAGGAGCCAATCATTATGTAAATGCCCTTGGTGACGCAAAGCAAATAAAGTACAGTTTTGTACCTACCATAAATGTAGATGTTCGAAGATCCACATTGCTGCAGTCCTAACACTTGGGTAGTCCGCTGTCCCAGTCGGCCCGAATACCAAAGTATAAGGTATAAGACTGACGTTGGTCAAGGCGCATTTGACTGACATCAGGACGTCAGGGTACAAATGCGCATGACCGACATCATATCCTCAGTCTTTTCTTGCCCCAGATGTCAGAAGACCCTAAAAAGATAAGGCCAAAACCAAAAAACACCAAACACTCCTGTACCTAATATATGTACAATATATACAAATTTTCAAAAATAGAACCCCACCCACACAACCACCCCTAAACACAGAGGGGAAGGAGGGAGGGTAATTGACTGCAGCAATGTGGATCTTGAACATCTACATTTATGGTAGGTACAAAACTGTACTATGTTCTTCATCTCACATTGCTGCAGTCCTAACACTTGGGTAGAATCCCAAAGCAGAGGTAAGGGAGGATGGCTAAACTATAATGAAGCAGGAGCTGCCAAAATGCCCTGCAACACAGCAGTGGCAAAACCAGCCCTGGATTTAGAATAGAGAGGAAGGTGGTAATGCTTGGAGAAAGTATGCACTGAACTCCAAGTAGCTGCCTCCAAAATATCCTTAGTTGCCACCCCTTAGAAATGCTGTTGAAGTGGCAGTAGCCCTCGTGGAATGAGGCCTAATCCCAGCTGGAATCTCCTTGCCATGATGGGAATAACAGAATGCAATGCAAAACCCAATCCACTTAGATATAGTTTGTTTTGACACAGGCTTGCCCTGGGAACTCAAAGCAAAAGAAACAAACAACTGCTGAGACTGCCTAAAATCCCTAGTCCTGCTTAAATAATAACGCAACTGCCTGTGTACATCTAAAGTGTGCAAAATCTTTTCCCCTTATTTTGGGGATCTGCATAAAAGTAGGCAAATGAATAGTTTGGTTTAAAGCCACACTAGAAACCACCTTAGGCATAAATGAAGGATTAGTACGTAATGATACCCTATCCTTATGAAAAATCAAGAAAGGCTCAACCGCCATAAGGGCCTGCAATTCAGAAACCCTTCTTGCAGAAGTAATGGCCAACAAAAAAGCAGTCTTCCATGACAAGTATTTCAATTCAGCAGTAGCCGCAGGCTCAAAAGGTTGTAGAGTAAGTTTCTCCAACACAAAATTGAGGTCCCAAGCAGGAGTAGGAGCTCTACGGGGGTCTTATATTCTTTGCCCTCTAAGAAATTGCTTGAACAAAGGATGAGAAAACAATGGTGGGTCACAATCATAGTGAGCTGAAATTGCTGCAGCATGAATCTTAATGGAAGAGAAAGACAAACCTTTGTCCAATAACTCAGTAAGATATTGAAGAGCCACACTCAAATTAGGCTCAGAAACATCCAAATCCTTTGCTGCACTCCAAAATAAAAATCTCTTCCATTTTTCTGCATACACTTTACTGCACTAGGTCTTCTGGCTTCCATAATCACATTCAAAACTTGTTGAGGAAGTTGAGACCTGCTGTGGTTCAAAACAGAATATGCCAGGCTGTTAGATGAAGAGAGTGAAGCTTGACATTGAGAAGATGACCGTCCCTCTGAGACAAAAGGTGTGGAATTAAAGGTAAAGGCCATGGAGGCTTCCTTACCAGATTCCTCAGTAATGGGTACCAGTGTTGCCGAGGCCAATCTGGAGCTATCAAAATCATCCTTGGCTTGTCTTGTCTGACCTTTAGGAGTACCTTTGGGAGGAGAGGCAGAGGTGGAAAGGCATACACATGAAGATTTTCCCAACTGAACGAAAGAGCATCCACTTTCCAAGCTGTGTGATGGAACCTTTTCGTGCAAAACTTTGGCAGCTGGTGGTTTAGTGGAGAAGCGAACAGATCTATGTCTGGAGTTCCCCAGGACACTGTCAATTGTCGAAATACATGAAGATCCAGTTTCCACTCGTGGGGATCCATGATTTGCCTGCTTAACACATCTGCTAAGGAGTTCTGTGCTCCTGGCAGAAACCTTGCCTGTAGATTTAGCTGCAAGCTGAGCGCAGTCTCCCACAAAATCATTGCTTGCCTGCATAGAGGATAAGAATGTGTTCCCCCTTGCTTGTTGATGTACCACATGACAGTTGTGTTGTCTGTTAGAATCAACACCTGCCCAGGAAGAAGTAACTCCTTGAAAGCCATTAATGCAAACTGGACTGCTAACATCTCCTTCATGTTGATATGTAGATGCTGTAGTCTGGCAGGCCACTTGTCCTGTATCCACTTTCCATTCAGATGAGCTCCCAAGCTATGTCTGAGGCATCTGTCGTTAGAATCTGACTCGCCTCTGGCCGGGTCACAGAGAGTCCCTTGTTTAGGTGACATTCCTGAGCCCACCACAAAAATTCCTTTTGAATGCAAGGTATTATTGGAATGACAGTGTCCAAATCCTGGCAGTGCTGTGTCCATACATTTTTAGATACCATTGCAGCTTCCTCATATGCAGTTTGGCATTGGGAAGCACCAGAATACAAGATGCCATGAACCCTAATGCTTGAAGGACTGTCCTTGCAGTCAGCACGGACTGATGAGATAGTTGATGGAAGTAAAGGGATAGACTCTTGTTTGTCCGGGGTTAAAAGGCCATCTGGGCTGCTGTATTCAGTCTCACACCCAGAAAGCACATGTCTTGAGAGGGTACTAGACTGGACTTTATTTCGCTCACAGAATACCCCAGGCATCTTAGCACTGCTATCACATATTCCAGATGCTGAAGAAGCTCGTCCTTTCTTGAGCCAGAATCAGACAGTCGTCCAAGTAAGGATAGATTTGTATTCCTTTTAGCCTGAAAAAGCTACAACTGGAGCCAGAACTTTTGTGAATACTCTGGGCAGTAGATAAGCCAAAGGGCAATGCAGAGAACTGATAATGTGAATTTCCAGCTCGAAACGCAGATACTTCCTGCAACTGAGTCTGATAGGCACATGAAGGTAAGCCTCCTTGAGATCTAAAGTTACCATCCAGTGATCTTT
The DNA here is from genome assembly GCF_019279795.1 of Protopterus annectens. Classification (NCBI taxonomy): domain Eukaryota; kingdom Metazoa; phylum Chordata; order Ceratodontiformes; family Protopteridae; genus Protopterus; species Protopterus annectens. The sequence goes on along the minus strand of NC_056739.1, from coordinate 215,455,630 downwards.
GCCCAGCAGAGGTAAAAGCTGTTGTAACGTCAACATTTTGAACTTGGGAATGTCCAAATAAGTGTTGAGGATAGACAAATCCAAAATTGGTCTCCACGTGTTCCCCTTTTTTGGTACTAGGAACAGGCGAGAATAAAATCCTAGGCCCCTTTCTGGCACTGGAACCGGCTGAATGGCCCCTATCTGGAGCAACAGAGAAATTTGCTTGTGAGCCTCTTTTCTTTGTATAGGAGGAATGTCTGGCATGCCTTTGAAAGGAGGCAAGGTATGGAAATAAAACCTGTAACCGTGGTGAACGATATCCAATACCCATCTGTCTTGGGTAATAACACTCCAATTTTCTTTGAAAAGTGCCAGCCTTCCTCCCAAAGGTGCTGCCAGACGAGAAGGCTCTGGCAGCTGAAAAGGCAAGTCATTGGGTCTGCTTACGAAAGGACTGACCCCTGCCCTCACCAGAAGACTGGGCAGGCGAACTGCCTGTTCTAGGCCTAAAAGAACCTTGAGCTCTGCCCCTACCACGCCTAGATCTACCCCTAGACTGAGAATCATAAGAAGGATAAGTCCACCCCTTAGTAGGCCAATTTCTACTAAAGTTTGGAGGCTGAACCTGCAAAAATCTTTAACAGTCTGCATAGACTTAGCCTTGTCCTCCATTTTCTTTAAAACTGCTTCCACAGGCACCAAATAACACATCAGATTGTAAAGGAGCATCTAAAATCCTTGTCTTTACATGTTCAGCTAAATTCTGATCCCTCAGCCAGGCGTGCCTGCGAAGAACAGAACCAGTGGCTGCCACCCTCAAGAGGCCTGTACAGCATCAAAACCACATTGCAAGGAATGCTTACCCACCTGTTCAGAAACATGAACCAAATCCTGCAACTCTTTACACTCAATACCTTCCGCCAGAGCATCCACCTTAGACTTCAATTGTGAAAGGAGATAATTTTGGTATTTCAACATGTGAAACTGGCAATTCAAAGCCCTCATGGCTAAAGTGGAAGAAGTATACACCTTTTTCCCCCATCTATCCAAAGCCCTTGCCTCTTTATCAGAAGGAACAGGATTTTTAACAACAGAAGCCTTAACACCTTTAGGGCCCTGAGAAACAGTTTCTGGGTCTGCCCTAGGACTCTTAAAAGATACTTATGAGCTTCAGGCACCCTATAATACCTGTCCGGTTTAACTGGGGCAGGAGGCAAAGAATCAGGGTTCAGGGAAGCCTCTGCAAAACATCCTCTACCACATCCAGAACAGGAGGTATAGCTAAAGGCCTATGCTGGGGTAGAAACAAAATTCCCTAAGCCTTTTCCTAGAATCAGAGAAATCTTGACCTTCCCATTTAAAATGCTCCCTCATGGAATGAAGAGTCTCTGAAAAGAAAAATCCTCAGGAGGAGAAGCGAAGGTGTAGAGTCATCTACATCAGAATCAGAATAAGGAGGATACTCCTGCAAGTCTTCAGTCAAGACTCAGAAGCCTCCGAACACTGCTCAAAACTCTCAAGCTCAGGTTCCACCCTAGGCCTCTTATCGGGGGTAAAGAACCTCTAATCATAGTAATCAAATCTTCTGCCATTTTAAGCATATGTTTCTTAGGCAGAGACCCTGAAGAACTAGGGAGACCCCCACTGAAGTTAACCCTGGCCGGCCTCTAGAAGGAGCCTTGGAAACAGAAGGGGAGGGCCTAACCACCTTAGAAAGGGAGGGGAGAACAGCTACCTGAGAAGCCCCTTCAGCCTGGCCTACCTCCTGAGAGGACACATCTTGTAACAGTAAAGTCTCTCCCTGAGAATCCAGAGGAACTTCTGGTAGAACCACCGGCTCCACCGAACCCTCTAAAGAACCGACGTCCGGGACAGACGGTTCTTCCACCCTAGGCTTCGCTGCTTTGTCTTTGCGCTTTTTAGACGAAGCGGGCGTCGGAGCATCCGACGGCATGTTGTAATTACAACGCTTCCCAAAAACCAAAATATTCCCCAACGGGGTACTTAGCCAACTTTGATTCGGTCTGAAACTCCGACTTCAGAAAATTTCAGAACGCCAACCTGCACTCGCAATACTGCTTCTGCATCGGACCATGCGGCAAAAAAGACTGAGGATATGACGTCGGTCATGCGCATTTGTACCCTGACGTCCTGATGTCAGTCAAATGCGCCTTGACCGACGTCAGCCTTATACTTTGGTATTCGGGCCGACTGGGACAGCGGACTACCCAAGTGTTAGGACTGCAGCAATGTGAGATGAAGAACATCTGAAAAAGTAATGAAGCAACAGAAAAATGCAAATTAGAAGTTATGTACCTACCATAACATTCCATGTTAGTTGTCTTCTCTCACCTTCTTTCTTGCTGGATGGGTTCGGAGCCGATCCTCGGCTCCGACTCGGCACTTGCTAAGCTCAAGAGTCACTTCCACCAGCTCGAGGCAGCCCCATATCCCATGATGCAAGACGGAGATTACCCATATCTCATTTGGTAGCTAGAGGAAAAAATACCTACTATCTTCCACCAAGGGAAGAACAACTAACCTGAGAAAAAACTGTAAGGGGAACCCAGGTAACTAAGTGCAGAGCTAACTGGTGTCCAAGGGAGAAATCTCCCAGAGAAGAGGATAGTTCAAGGTCTGTCCAGGCTAGGGGGACAGGAGGGAGGGACGCAAGAAAGAAGGCGAGAGAAGACAACTAACATGGAACGTTATGGTAGGTACATAACTTCTAAATGTTAATTTGTCAATCTCGCCTTCATTCTTGCTGGATGGGACCACGTCCCTAGCACCTCTATCCTGGGTGGCTCAATGGAACAGACTCTTGAGAACTGTGGAACCAAAACTTGCCCTGTCCCTGGAGGCCAAATCCAATTTGTAATGTGAGACGAAGGTATGAGGAGTGGCCCAAGTGGCTGCTGCACAAATAGTGTCTAAGGGTAGTCTAGCCTGAAAGGCTGTAGATGTGGCTAGGCCTCTGGTAGAATGTGCTTTTGGTATTGAGATCAGCTGTTTGCCCCTAAGCTGATAAATATAAGAAATAGTGGAAGACCGCCATCTGGATAAGGTCACCTTAGAAACAGGGAGACCTTTCTTATTTTCAGCATAAGAAAGAAAAAGCTGATCAGACTTTCTAGATTGCTTTGTTCTGTCCAAGTAATATCCGAGTTGGCGATGAACATCCAGGCAATGCAATTTTTGTTCCGCCCTGTCAGAATAATTGGGAAAAAATACTGGAAGATCAATAGATTGGTTTAAATTTGTCTTAGAAACAACCTTGGGCAAAAAGGACGGATTAGTTCTCAAAGATACTCTATCCTTGTGGAAGACCAAGTAAGGGGGACGAACACAGAGAGCATGAAGTTCAGACACCCTTCTAGCCGAAGTAATAGCGACTAGAAAGAGCGTCTTCCAAGAGAGAAATTTTAACGAGCATGTAGCAGCCGGTTCAAAAGGGGGAAGTATTAAGGATGCCAGCACTAAATTTAGATCCCACTGCGGTGGAGGATCCCTAAACAGGGGGCTTAAGTAGGAAGATCCCTCTGAGAAAGACTTTGCAAAGTTTGTGAGACAATGTTCTGGTCTGCAAATCTGACATGAAAATTCGAGATTGCTGCCAGCTGGACTTTAACTGTGGAAGAAGAACCAGAGTGAAAAATTTCAGCTAGGAAGTCCAAAACTGACTGAATAGGGGCAGTGAAGGGATCTATGTTCTTAGACCTTGCCTAAAAGGAAAAACGTTGCCATTTGCTAGAGTAAATCCTTCTGGTAGAGGACTTTAGAGAAGCTACTATGATATCCCTAACAGGATTAGAGATCATAGGAAGCCTGGCTAAGGAAGGAAGTGGAGCAACCAAGCAGTGAGGTTGAGGGAACGAATGGACCGGTGCAGTTGACCCGACTGGTGGGTCAGAAGATCTGGAACTGGGTCCAGATGCCAAGGCTGCACTACGAGATGTCGATGAAGGAACGGGAACCAAATTTGTCGAGGCCAGTAAGGAGCAATGAGAATCAGCTTGGCTCTCAAGTCTGTAGCTTTCTGAAGCACTTGAGGAATCAACGGAAAAGGGGGAAAAGCATAAAGAAGTCCCCGGGGCCAATCCTGGGTTAGAGCGTCTCTGGGGGGATGGCCTGGAAGTGGAAAGAGAGAAGAAGTCTGGGCATTTGCTGTTTTGGGGTGTAGCAAAAAGGTCGCAGCAAGGAGGGCCCCACTTCTGAAAAATCTCTTCCGCTATAGATTGTTTGAGAGACCACTCGTGAGGCATGAGTATAGCTCTGCTCAACCTGTCCGCTATGATGTTGGTTTTCCCGGGGATATGCATTGCTATCAGAAACCGCTGAGAGGAGATCGCCCATTGCCAAAGTCTGAGAGCTTCTCGACACAGAGGATAGGACTTGGTCCTGCCCTGTTTGTTGATATACCATACTACGGACATGTTGTCCGTGTGAACTGCGATAGTTCCTAAAGGAAGAAAGTCGTTGAGGGCTTGCAACGTTAAAAGCAATGCTCTCATCTCTAGGACATTTATATGCAGGTGGTATTCGAACGGTTGCCACGTGCCATGGACCATCCTGCCCTGATAATGCCCCCCCCCCACCCGATCAGGGAGGCATCCAAAGTGACCATGGCTACCGGGGCCGGGGGGGACAAATGGTCTGCCCTGATGGACTAGGGGGGGGAGAAATCCACCAGGATAGGTGGCTCTTGCAGATCTGTGTGACAAGGATCTTGTGACGCATGGGCAACTGCTGGAAGGACCATTGGGTAAACCACATCCACTGTAGGAGACGCATGTAAAAGCGGGCCAGAGGAAGAAGTGTGATGGCAGCTGCCATTAGGCCTAACACTTTCAGGACCAACCTGGCTTGTACCTTTTTGCTGAATAGGATGATCCGAACATGATTTTGGATATCCAGCATTCTTTGATTTGTCAGATTTGCTGACATCCGAGTAGTGTCTAGATCTGCGCCTATAAAGGTAATAGATTGGCAAGGCGATAAGGAAGACTTTTCGAAGTTGACAGAAATCCCTAACTGGCTGCAGAGACGTAGAGTGTAATCCCTGGCCTGGAGAAGTTGATGCCTGGTGGTGGCTGTGAGGAGCCAGTCCTCTAGGTACGGAAACACCTGGAATCCCTGACGTCTCAGGTGAGCCGTGACCACTGCCATGCATTTGGTGAACACTCTGGGGGCTGTGGTGAGACCAAAGGGCAGGGCTCTGAATTGAAAATGACTGGTCCCCAGCCGAAAGCGGAGAAACCTTCTGGAGTGTCTGTGGATTTTTATGTGATAGTACGCATCCTGAAGGTCTATAGAGCACATACAGTTGTCTTTGTCCAGAAAGGGCAAAATCGATTGAAGTGTGACCATCCGAAAACTCGTCTTTTTGACAGACTTGTTTAGTCTGCTGAGGTCTAATATCGGTCTCCAGTCTCCCGTCTTTTTGGGGACCAAAAAGAACCTTGAGTAGATTCCGGATTCTAAATGGCCTGCTGGAACTGGCTGGATGGCCTTTTTCTCTAGAAGTTTTGAAACCTCTAGCTTTGCAATTTCCCTTAGACCGGGTGGAACGTCTGGAAGGGATCCTTTCTGAGGAAAGGGGCTTTTCTCGAAAGGTATTTTGTAACCCTCGGATATGATAGACTGTACCCATTTGTCTTGAGAAAGGGAAAGCCAGGCTTCTGGGTACAGTGACAATCTGCCCCAGACTGCCTCCAAGGGTGGGCAGTCGGGCAACACCTCAGGGATGCTGGAAGGGCTTGTCAGAGAGAGACTCTGCTGCCCTGGTTTTGCGGAACCACTCTGCCCCTAGGGTGGCGTCTGTTATTATTACCCCCTCTGCCTCTGGAGGTAAACTGACCACGTGAGTCAGGCGTGACTCTGAGATTTTCGGAACCACATTTTCCCTCCCTTCTGACCTTTGGGGTAAGGTCTTGAAGGGGTGGAGAAACGGACTCCTACGGCAAAAAGAGTATTGCCGTCTTGCTTGCACCTGGTCAAAGTGTCCTTCACCTGAGGTCCAAACAAAGTTGTCCCATCGAAGGGACAGTTTGTGAAGGACGCCTTAAAGGGGTCTGCAAAATTGCAAAGTCGCATCCAGGACTGACGTCTGAGAGCCACTCCTGTGCCTGTAGCTCTACTCGCTCCATCGGCTGCATAAGAAATGAGCCGCATGGAGGAGTTAGTTATGGAATTTAGGATTCCCAGCTGAGAGGCGATCTTCTCTTGAGCCCCAGCAGCTGACTGATCCTGTACCACCTCACCCAATTCCTTGAGGATATCGCTTTGAAGTCGGGTGAAGTGACACAGATAATTCAGCGAACGCATAGCAAAGGTCGCTGAGGAAATCATCCGCTTACCATACCTGTCCATGGTCCTAGACTCCTTGTTAGGAGGATGGACCGGTACGGAAGGATCTGCAAGTTCCTTTTTGGTAGCGGCTGCCACCACCATGGCATCAACCGGGACACCTTTGGTGAGAAACTGTTTTTCAGTGGGGGCCGTGATAAATTTAAAAGGCCTCCTGGGGACTGGTTCCACAGAATCAGGAGATGCCCACGCCTTTCTAGCTATCACGTCCATGAGGGGGTCGAAAGGTGGAGATACCCAGGAGGTGGAGGGTCGAGATCCAAAAGCCTCCAGGTATACAGACTCATCCTCGGAAGGGTTAATGGAGGGCCAGTTCCCCCTCTGAGGAGTTCAAGAATGTCTGAAAAGGAGACATCCTCCGAGGGGGATCTTGGGGACCCCTCTGACTCATCTAAGTCGGTATCTGATGTCATAGACTCAGGGGAGTCTAAATGCTTCCTCTTGCAGGTCCTCTTACGCGGGGGTTCCCCTGAAGGATCAGGAGAAACCTTGGAAATGGAAGGTATTCCCAATGGGGAAACCTGGAGCGATGGATCTCTGGGTCCGGGAGCAAGAGAGTGGGAAGAGACATCTACAGGCACTGAAGAGGGAGGAGCTAAAGGGACCGACTGTTGACTCAGCTCGGGGGCTAGTACACTCATCACCTCGAAGGCTCCCCTCCCAGGGAGGACCGAGAGTTCCCGCTTCGAGGAAACAGGAATCCCCGGCCCCACCGAAAGGGAAGGCTCCGAAGCAGATGTCGGTGCCGAGCTTACCAAAGCCTAAGCTCTGAGGGAAAGAACGGGGTCGGACAAGGGTCCGATGCCACTCGCCCCCTCGGAACCGACAAGGGAAGCCCGATGACCGGATCCCTCCAAGGACGGTCTCAAGGAGGAGATAGGAGTCGAAGACGACGGAGCCGAAAGGAGTGGTATCAGTTCCGAAGCACCAACAGTCACAGTTCCAATAAGCTCCGGCTCAGAGCTCTGAAGGAGAGTCGAAGGAGGAATTTCTGGAGGGTGTGGAATAGCGGTCGTCTGCTGAGACGGGCTATGAAGCATCTGGGCCAGTGCCTATGATTTCAGCAGTCTACTCACCACTCTCTCCAACTCATGGTCTGAGAGTCTGGAAGACCTTGAGGATCGACTCCGATGGCTCCGCTCCGAAAGTAAGGGAGATGCCGGAGCTGAATGGATAGACTCCAGCGACGGAGATCTGGATCTCTTTCTCGACGGAGCCATTGGAGCCGAAGAACCTTCGGTTCCAGTTGGAGCCGACAACTTGTCGGCTCCGAGCTAGGTCAGAGATGTGTCGGCTCCAGCCGGAGCCGACACAGGCATGGAAGCAAGAGTATCAGCGCCAATACCAAACCTTCAGAGAAGCAAGGATCGGCTCCAGTTGGAGCCAAGGCCGAAGGCTTGGACACTGAAGCCTGGGCCTTGGGAGGCTTTGAGGGCTTCCCCGAGCCTGACTTAGCCGGGGAGCTCTCAAGCTTTAATAAGCCCCTGAGAATAAGTTTATTTCTACATTCCTGCAGGACTCTCTGGCTGAAGGAGTGGCAAATAGCACAGGAGTCCTGCAGGTGTAGAGGTCCCAGACAATAAATACAAGAAGTGTGACCGTCTGTCAGAGACATCTTCTGACAGCACGAGTCACACTTCTTGAAGCCGGAGACCCTAGCGACTTTAGACATGACTGTCTCACACACACACACTACACAGTCAGTCCAAAATTAAAGTAGATTAACAAAAACCAAGTACAGGGAAAAAACACAGATACACCCAAACAAACCCTGACAGGAAAAAATATAGGAGGGGTAAAGACCTAAGGCCCAACTAGCAAAAAAAATAAATAAAGGGAACGGGACACTAACGGGAATCGGGCTAAGTGAATCGGGAAGTTAAAGTAATATATATATATATATATATATATATATATATATATATATATATATATATAAATATAAAGTACTGGGGTGGACTAAAGTCTCAGAAAAAAGGTAGAAAAAATTCACTTACCAGGAGCTGGTAAAAAGTTACCTCATGAGCGAAGCGGCAAATGAGATCTGGGTAATCTCTGCCTTGCATCATGGGATATGGGGCTGCCTCGAGCTGGTGGAAGTGACTCGAGCTTAGCAAGTGCCGAGTCGGAGCCGAGGATCGGCTCCGAACCCATCCAGCAAGAATGAAGGCGAGATTGACAACTTAACATCATTCCCTGAAAAAAGTATGAATAGGAATGCGAGGGCAGTCATCCTTAATGACCAGGGAGACCATAAAGGCTTTTGGAAGACTGAGGTGAAACAAGGTATGCAGGGAAAGCATGCAGAAGGCTGGGACCTTTAGGAAGGTGTTTGTGTGAAAGATCCAGAATGGGCTTCCAAAGACCATCTTTTCTGGGAACCAGGAACATCCTCGAGTAGAAACTGCTTCCTCTTTGGTGTAAAGGAACTTTGTGAATAGTTCCTTGGGATTTCAATACCTGGAGCACCTCTGGAAAAAATTGCAGTTGCTCTCTGGGTGACTGAGGAATGCCCATGAAAGATGGAAGAGTTTTTCCCACCCCTCTTACTTCTGGGAGGAGGAGTGAGACTGTTTCCTAAACACAGAGTTTTAGCTCGGTAATTTCTATGGAATTTATGAAATAGAGAAAAACATGTTTTAGGTCCTGTAATTCTTTTACCTTTCTCCTGCAAGGACTTGAACAAGTCTGCTGTTGCAGCCCCAAATAAAGCCTCGTTATCCAAGGCAGCATCCAGTAATTTAGCCTTAAAGTCACCTGGAAGTGGTTGAAGCCTCAACTAGCAGTATCTCCTCAAAACAGAGCCAGATGCAGCCACTCTAGCAGATGCTTCAGCTGCATCATAGCCACCTTTAATAGAGTGGTGTGCACCTGGGAAGAAGCCCCCAAAAATGATGAAAGCTGTGACGCAAGTTCCAAACCTGGAAGGTCAGAGAAGCTGAAAAGCCTGTGAAAGGAGAGCCAAAGCACACTTGCTCATGTGTTTTTGTTAACTGATAACACGGAAAGCTATGGTGGCCAAGGTATAAACCTTTTTTCCCCAACCTTTCCATGGTCTTGCTCTATCTGAAGAGATAAGAGAAGTGGATAGCAATACTCTAGAAAGTTTATCAGCATCCACAGAAAGTTACTGGATCTGCTGATGGACTTGTATAGAGATTTACAGTCCTCAGAAACTTTATGGAACCTACCTGGTCTTTTAGGGGCAGGAGGTAGAGTCTCTGAAGTCTTTTATGCAGATGGGAAGGCATCAAGAAAAGCTGGTGAAACCAGAGATACAGCAGAGGGAGAATCCATTTGGGCTAAGTCATACCTTTTCTGCACATCAGAAACCTGAGAGTAGTGGAGTAGCCCCACTTAAAATACTCCCTCATCCTGGCAATAGAGTCCGCAAAGGTGATATCTTCACCAGGAGAGACTGTGCCATTAGAATTCCGCAGGGAAGGCATGCTCCAAGGGGGAAGTAATCTGAAGAGATTAGGCCAAGGATTTATCCTCTGAGGAATTCTCCTTTTCAAAAGAATCCTGTACCCTGATCCATTTCTGTGGTGAAGTTAGAGGGCTAGGAAGAGAAAACCCTGATGGAGGTTTAAGAGCCATAAAATCATTGAACAAACCTTGTATAAAAGGATTGTCAATCAGTAGGTGGGCCCTGAACAGCAGAAACAGGTTTGGTTTTTCTGCTTCTTTTTAAGAGGGGAATCAGCCCTTTGAAAGGAGGGACCAGATATAGGCCTCCACTCAATGACATGAACACTCAAATGACATGATCATTAGGACTTCCTCCCTTATTAAAATTTGAAGAACACCTCAATGTCCTTAAATTATGAGCCTCGGTTCCCCTTGTCCATCCAAAGCGGACATCCACCAAGCCTCCAAGGATGTGCCGATGGCAGGATATACCTTGCGACTTCCGATGCAATGCCAGCCTTAGAATCTCAGCAGAAATATGGACAGGTCTCCAGGCCTTCAATAGCCTTGAGAAAGATGTCCAGAAGGGGAGGCATAGCTAAAGCTTCAGGCCTAAGTTTCTTAGCCTTCTTTATAGCCGGGCTCAGCAGAATGCTGCAATGTACCCTCCATATCCCGCACTAACTTTTTCAATCTGATTCTCAAGATAAACATTAAGAGAAAAGGCAGCTATGTAGGGTTTTAAGAACAAAAGCTTCATAGATGGGGCAAGACTTCTGGTCATGGTTGGGCCCTAATCAGAAGAAACATTGATCATGACTGTGGAATTTGTCATCCACACTAACATTTGCCCTTTTTGGAGGATATGTAAACCTCAAAGCAAAAAGGAAGTAGCAAAAATTAAGGAAACCCCAAAGGGGCACTTTTCTGAAAGTCTGGTAACCAAGCAACTTGGGCTAGCAGATAGACAATCATACATAACCAACGCTGGCTGCTAGCCTACATGTGACGTCCCATGTACCCTGCAGCAATTTAAGCCTTTTGTATACTGGCCAAATGTTGGGGCTGCCTTTGGCAGTGAACCCATGTTAAGAATACTGCAATATAAGATTAGGACATCTTTGATTTGTCCATTCTCAGGGAGTCGTTTTGTTCATCGGTGGGGTAGTCTTCAGGTGGATCCATGTCTAAGAAAACCTCTGTGCAAAGTCCTCTTGTAAAGTACCTACCCTAAATCTGGTCAGCATTTGCCACTGCTTTCTTTTCTGAAAGAATGTAGACTGCCTGAAGAACAAACTGTTAGTGAATGGCAAGGTACCAGTATGCAAAAGCACCAAAACTTTGCCCACCTCCATCATGTACCACATAACAGTAGTGTTGACCATGAAGACCCTGAGTGGTCCTGGAGACTACAGATGATGCAAGACCTAAAAAACAAAGATCAAAGCCTTCATTTCCTTGACACGGATGTGTTCAGTTACCTCCTGAGGAGACCAAACTTTTGGACAACCCCGTCCCCCCGGCAGGCCAGGTCCGAGTTGAGGGTGGAACCTTGATTTAGAGGTATCTGGTAGATGCAAGGGAATTCCTTCCTTAGGCAAGGATGAAAGGATTATGTGAAGCCAAACTGTCTTCAGACACCGCTGAAACTTCCTCGTATGAAAGAATGTAAACTATAAATATATTATGAACCATCATCTATTTTAATAAATTATAATTTGCAGAAGTAAATTATAAACAGACCGAACAAAATGTTAAACAACTTAGAAAGGTAATACTAAATGTAGAGTCCCCTCCTATTACGACCTATACAAGTGTAACAAAGGGCAATGCAGAAAGTCCAAGAAAATGACGAATCCGAGCCTGTTCTTAGAAAATCTACAGAGGTCTACCTTAATACACAGAGCTGCACATTAACTCACCAGTAGAAGTGACAGAACTACAAAATTATGCAGCTTAAGTATAAAAGGTAAAACCTGTATATTTAGATGAAAGTTTAGAGGTTTGTGAATTAACAGCTATTTAATGGCAAGTGAATATGGGAAAATATATGAAAGTAATCACAAGAAAGACAAGTATACTTTTTGCCTAATTTTGTGTGTACTTCCCACCCATTATAGTTATGAGCATAACACAAGTGGCACTTTGACCTAGTGAGCACATTGTAGGCTAGAAATAAGGAGAGAGAGACCCAATATGGATAGTGAAATGAACACACCAGTTGTGCTGATCCCATTTTCTTGACTGATAATGTTGACTTAAAATGCATGGAAAAGGGAAGAAAATAAACTGGATTTTCTTATGCCTTAATGGTTTTGTGTCAAGTGGCTGAGCTAACTTGGCACTGGAACTGCTCATGATGAAGACTGTAAAGACTGCAAATAGGTGGCAATGACAATATTGATAAGTTATCTACAATTAAATTTATTAGGACAAATTTAACGTACAAGTCTCGTCAACTTAGCTTTATGGGCCACAACAGCAAGTTAATGATACTTCTAACAGCTTTCAAGAATGAAAAATGAATGCTGTGAGTGTATATTAAATTATGGTAGGTCTAAAGAGAATATGGCATGCAAATGTCACTGCCCATTGAGGGGATGCAGAGTATTAAACCTGACAAAAATGAAATGGTACAGACTGGACAACTGGTAACATGAAGCATTAAATCACAAAGATACAAGATAACATTTAGAAAGGTAGCAGCAAATGGGTAAGCAATGATAGAGTCTCGGCATAACACTCATGGGATAATGACATGTGTATGGCTGCCTGACTGCTAATGAAAATTTCAGCACTGAGACCAAGTACCATCTTACAGATAAAGGGCAACAAGACACAACTTCTTCAAAATAAAAAATGATTTAATTTGACTTAGGAGCAGAACACTTAAGTTAAACATTAAGGATGGGGATTGTTGGCAAGACTTACTGGTTCTCTAAAAACAAATGCAGCTTTCACCTCAAATGAGGAATGACGTGCAAGGAAAATCAACACATTATGAATGACTGAAACAAGACGTCTAATGAAATTTATATTAAAAGTACACTGAAATGCAACCTGTAGACAGATGTGACATGTGCAAGACTAAATGTCCAAGGGACAAGGATGGTGTCAAATTTATAGTGAAGTGCAAAGTGAGTGAAATGTTAAGATTTAAAATGCAAGTAATACAATTAAAAACAGCAAAAAATACTTAAAAATAGATGATAAAAAGTGATCATCACAGGTCCCAAGCAGACAAATTCCTCCTCTACAAGCTTCACATCAAATGATCAATTCTGGAAGGGGTCAAAGGCGCTCGCAAAACTTACTGCCAAGGAGACCAGGAAGCTCAACCATGTCACTAGTTACACAGACTGTCTCTCTACACCAACCACCATTGAACAGATTATCTCCACATATTGCAAGTAAACATTTGCAATCACCCACCTTGTCATGCAGAATAGTTTTACATATTGTTGGGGGCATACACTGCTTGATATTAAAGGGCAACCTGTTCCATAAATGGGCTGCATGCTCTGGTGGGTAGGTACATGTCGTGCATTTAAGCGTTTGCCGACGTGGTATCAGATTTAAGTACCCAGAAAATGCTTTTGCTTTACCACAGAGTTTTCTACTTCACTGCACTGGGAGTGAATGTCTTACTCTGTTTCAACTCTGAGTATCTACACAGTGTTCCCTTGCATAGCAGAAACTTGGTGGCATGTATTTGATCCGGACAGTGCATGTACAGCAGTGACTTGGAGCTATTTAAGAAGCCTGAATTTGTGAGCTCACTGACAGACAAAAGTGCCAGTGATGACCAACCCACTAGCTCCACCATTAAAAACCAGAGAAATCCATCTTTCCAATAAGTATGCAACATGGTGGTGCTGCGGTAGCATTGTCACCTCACAGTAAGATGCTGTCCGGTTCCATTCTCAGCTAGAGCATCTTCTGCATGGAAACGTACATGAATGGGAGTACCTTCGTTGAAGGTTGTGTGTCAGGGCTGGTAACTCAGCACGTAAAAATCAACTACCAATCATTAGCAGACCAGAGTTCCGCTGTGGCGACCCCTAACCGGGAAAAACCGAAAGACACAACATGCAACATTTTTTTTTTTTTTAAAACAAGTCACTTTCCATATGTGACAAATTGAATACCTTGCCTGTAGGGTTTACTTTCAAATAACTTCCAGCTATCCATTTCACAATTTTCTAAAGCTAAAAAGTACAGTTGTGTACATTTACCATAAATGTAAATGTTAGAGTGTATTCACTGTTGCAGTCATCACATTTGGGTTATCTGCTTACAGTAGCCCTCAGTCGGCCTGATTAACAAAGTCTTGGATCCTGCATCAGTTGCTCTCTTCTTCCGTGACGTCAGGGGTATAAAACATGTAGCAGACGCCATTTCATCAGTTTTTCTTGCCCCAGATGTCAGGTGCCTCCCTAATGGGAAGCAATTAAATCTATAAATATTTAAGTTTATACCTCCAACAAAAAAGCAAATGCAGGAAAAAGCTTTTAAGCATAGTAAAGGAGAGTAGAGGTACAGCCAAAAGTAGGCTGGAGGGAGGGTAACCAGGACTGCAACAGTGAATACACTAACATCTACATTTATGTTAAGTGTACACAACTGTACTATGCTCTTCGTGTTTCACTGTTGCAGTCATCATATTTGGGTAGATTCCCAAAGCTGAGGATGGGAGCAGGAGGTTAGATAGCATTAGGACAAGCAATAAATTAAGGCCCTGCAGGACGGCAGTGACAAAGCCAGCTCTAGATTTAAAGAAAACTGGTAGATGGTAATGCTTGGTGAAAGTATGTACAGAACTCCAGGTAGCAGCTTCTAGGATGTCCCTGGTAGGGACGCCTCTGAAAAAGGCTGTAGAGGTAGATGCAGACCTGGTAGAATGGGGTCTGATCCCCTGTGGAATAAGTTTTCCATGGTGCTTGTAGCAGAAATGAATGCAATGGCCTAACCATTTAGAAATAGTTTTGAGATAGCCTTCCCCTCTGCCCCTACAGCAAATGCCACCAGCAGTTCAGATTTCCTTTGAGGTTTAGTCCTGTCCAAGCAGAATCTAAGTTGTCTGTGCACATCCAAGGAGTGCAGTATCCATTCCCCTTTGTTCTGTGAATTAGGAAAGAAGGTTGACAGATGAATGGACTGATTAAGGGCCACACTGGATACTACCTTGGGCATGAATGAGGGATTGGTCCTGAGGGACACCCTTGTCCACATGAAAGATGATGAAAGGCTCCACTGCCGCAAGGGCCTGTAATTCAGATACCCTTCTTGCTGAAGTGATTGCTAAAAGGAAAGCTGTTTTCCAAGAAAGGAATTTTAAATCTGCAGTAGCAGCTGGCTCGAAAGGAGGAAGTGTGAGTTTCTCCAATATAAAGTAAAGGTCCCAGGCTGGAGTTGGGGCTCTCCTGGGTGGTCTTAAATTTTTGGCCCCTCAGAGGAACTGCAGTGTATGAGAGAATAGGGGTGGTTCTGTGTTATAATGAGCTGAAATGGCTGAGGCGTGAATTTTGATGGAGGAGAAAGACAGGCCCTTGTGAAGCATCTCAATTAAGTTTTGTAAAATCTGAGGTAAACTGGGCACTGCTGTGCTCATCCCTTGAGATTGGTTCCAGGCACAAAATCTTTCATTTTTCAGCACAAGCTTTCCTAGTACTAGGCCTCCTTGCCTCTAAGATGATATCCATCACTGGTTTGCTGAGGGATGATGGAGAGGTTAGGCAATTAGCCAGACTGCTAGGTTCAGTGTTTGAAGCGGAGGGTGCAGAAACTGGTTCTCCTGCTGAGACAACAGGGTAGGAGTCTGAGGCAGGTACCATGGGGCCAACAATGACACTGCGCAAGAGGGGGTACACCAGTGTTGGCATGGCCAGTCTGGTGCAATCAAAATAGTCCTTGGTTTGTCTTGTTTGATCTTTAGCAGTATTTTGGAGAGCAGACGAGGAAATGCATAAACTGAGTTTTTTTCCAGTTGAAGGACAGAGCATCCACTTTCCAGGCTTATATGTGGGGAGTCCTTGTGCAAAATTTATCCAATTGATAGTTCTGGGGGGAGGCAAACAGGTTTATATCTTGGCTCCCCCATTTCTTTGTCAACATGTTGAAAATCCTTGCTTCCAGTTTCCACTCGTGTGAGTCCATGAGGTTTTTGCTTAGTCCGTCTGCCAGTGTATTTAGCTTTCCTGGCAAGAATTGAGCTTGTAAATGCACTTGGTAGTTCAAGGCTGTGTTCCACAATGAAATGGCTAGTCTGCAGAGGGGGCAAGAATGTGTAACCCCCCCTGCTTGTTTATATAACATAACAGTGGTGGCGTCCATCTTTACCATTAATTGTCCTGGACGAATGTGGTCCTTGAAGGCTGCCAGAGCATTCTGTACAGCTAACACTTCTTTTGGTTTGATATGCAGTTGCATTTGACTTGGGTTCCATTTGCCTTGAATGCACTTCCCTGCCAGGTGAGCCCCCCCCCATGCATAGTCTGATGCATCTGTTAGGGTTTGGGCGGCAGGGGATAACTTGAATGGTAGTCCCTTGTTTTGGTGGCAGGCCTCTGCCCACCAAAGGAACTCTAGGCGTAGGCAAGGTATGATAGGAATCATTGCTTCTAGATCCTGAGAATGTTGACACCATAGGCTTTTTAGATACCATTGTAGTTTCCTCATATGCAGTCTTGCATATGGAATTAGAAGAATGCAGGAGGCCATGAACTCCAAGGCTTGCAGCATTTGCCTTGCAGATAGCAGGGTTTTTGTGGCCACTTGTTTGAAATAGGCAGTCAAATTAATTTGCTTCTCTGGCGTGAGGAAAGCCATCTGGGAAGTTGTATTCAAGCTTGCTCCCAGGAATGTAATTTGTTTACAGGGTACCAGATGGGATATCTTTTTGTTTATGGTGTACCCCAGACAAGTTAGGACCCTTTGTACAAAGGCTAGATGATTCAAAAGTATGTCCTGACTTTCTGCTTTAGACAATCGTCCAGGTATGGGTATATTTGAATATTTCTTTGCCTGCAAAATGCAATGACTGGAGCTAGGCACTATGTGAATACGCCGGGCGCAGTAGATACACCAAAGGGCAGTGCAGAGAACGAATAGTGCTTGTAGCCTGCTTTAAAGCTTAGATATCTTCTGCAAGATTCCCTGATTGGGATGTGCAGGTATGCTTCCTTTAACTCTAGCATTGCCAGCCAGGCATCTTTGCCTAACATAGGAAGCAACTGGTGAAGAGTCAGCATCTTGAATTTTGGAATCACCAAAGGTGTTTAGAGTAGACAGGTCCAGGATAGGACGCCATGGATTGTCTTTTCGGGGTACCAGGAAAAGTCTGGAGTAAAAACCTTGTCCCTTTTTCTCTTCTGGTACCAAATGAATAGCCCCTACACTTGAGAAAGTACTTGTTTCTGGGCCTCTGCCCCCTAACTTGGGGGTAGATCTGGCCACTCGCTTGGTGTTGGTAACGTGTGGAAGTGAAATCTGTATCCTGACACTATTTAAAACCCATTTGTCCTGGGTAATGAGTTCCCAGTTCTTTGCATGAAGAGCAATCTTTCCCCCAAAAGGGGCGATCAGTTGAGAAGTTCTTGGAAGTTTTAAAAAGAAATGATTGAGACAGTTTACCATAGGGGGAGTTTTATTATTCAGAGATTTGGAAGAGGCGGCCCCCCACTGCTTAGTCCTGTACGTACCCTGGGACTGAAGCCTGGGTGCTCTGCTGAATCTGGGTTTGGACTGAAAGTCTGGAAGAGGCAGGAAAGGACCAATTCTTGGAAGGCCAATGCCTACTAAACCTTGGAGGTTGTACTTGTAAGACATATTTAACAGTTTGCATAGATTTAGCTTTTTCCTCCATCTTTTTAAGAACTTCTTCTGTCTTGTTGGCAAACAGGTGGTCCTGATTTAAGGGAGCATCCAGTAATTTCTGGCAAGGATTGCTCCTTAAGCTAAGCATGCCTTCCAAGTACAGACCCAGTTACAGCAGCCCTGCAAGATGCCTCTAGTGAATCAAAACCACATTGCAAAGTATGCTTTCCAACTTGTTCAGTTGAATGCAGTAAATCCTGTAAATCCTTATTTTCAGCACAATCGGGAATCATTTTCTGTTTAAGCAATCCAGTAATATGCTGCTGATACTTTAACATATGAAACTGGCAGTTTAAGGCCCTAATGGCCAAAGCTGCAGAAGTGTATACCTTCTTACCCAATCTGTCCAGCCCCCAGGAGTCTCTATCAGAGGGGGTAGGAGTTTTTGGCAGTAGTAGCTTTAATGCCCTTGGGTCCCTGTGAAATGCTCTCAGGATCCGCAGTAGGACTTTTAAAAAGGAACTTGAGAGAGTAAGGGACCCTTGTAATATCCATCAGGTTTTCTGGGAGCAGGAGGTAGAGAGTCAGGGGCTAAGCTAGATTCCGAAAAGGCATCAACAATGTCTAGTACAGGAGGTATGGTTAAAGGCCTGTGCTGGGGCAGGAGTAAGAAATCCCTAAGCCTCTTTAGAACTGGAGAAATCCTGACTTTCCCAATGAAAATGCACCCTGAGGGTATGCAAGGTTTCACCAAAAGAAAAATCCTCTGGGGGGATGAATAGGGAATAGAGTCCTCAGCATCAGAATCCTCATAGGTAGATATGGGTAAATCCTGGTCATCAGAGGAAACAGAAAATTCAGAATCCTGGTCAGAAGTATCATAAGCAAACTCAGTCCTAGGTCTCTTAGAAAAAGAAGTTATGTTCTTACCATACCGTTCCATCTGAGTAGTAGACTTCATTCTTCTGCACATATGGGTATACAGATACGATTCAGATCCGAGCCGGCAAAACTTTTTAAGCATCAGCTATGAGCTCCAAGCCCCTCCCTTACCTATATTACATCACTTCCTCCTATCCCCAGATCGAGTTTGCTGACACAAGTGGCAACAATCACAATCCTAAACAGGAAAAACCTGAAAGTGAGGGGGAAGGAGGGAGGGAAGGTGCAGAAGAATGAAGTCTACTACTCAGATGGAACGTTATGGTAAAAACATAACTCTATCTGAAGTAGTTGACTTCATTCATTCTGCACATATGGGACAGAGTCCCCAGCTACTATAATTCCTGGGAGGCCCTTATGGAAGGATATTCCTGAGCACAGCAGAGCCAAAGGATGCTCTCCCTTTAGAAATATGATCCAATTTATAATGAGAAATGAATGTGTGCGAATTGGCCCAAGTCGCTGCCGCACAGATATCATCTAACGGATGTGATGACCAGAAAGCTGCAGAAGTGGCCACTGCTCTAGTGGAATTTGCCTTCAATACACCAGGAGGAGATAAAACTTTGTCCTTATAAACCTGTGCAATACAGAGTGATCCACCTTGCTAAGGACACTTTCAAAACTGTTTTGCCCAAAAATGGTTTTGAAAAAGAGACAATTGATCCAACTTCCGGAAGGGTTTAGTCCTATGGAGGTAAAAACAAAGCAGTCTATGGACATCTAATAAATGAAGCTTATGTTCACCTCTATTTTGGAAATTTGGGAAGAAGACTGGCAAATTTATAATCTGATTAATATTGGCTGCTGAGGACACCTTGGGAAAAAAGGAAGGGTTCGTACACAGCGAAACACTATCCTTGTGGAAAACCACATAGGGGGCAAGGAGGATAAGGCCTGCAACTCAAACTCTCTTGGCTGACGTGATGGCAACCAAGAAGGCCATCTTCCACGACAAAAACTTAATCGGAACTGAACCGGCTGGCTCGAAGGCAGAGAGGTCAAAGCCTGAAGGACTAAAGTCAGATCCCAGGGGGGCACCGTTTCTTTAACTGGTGGTCGCAATAAAAAAGTGCCCTTCAGAAAAGCTTTACACAATTTGGCAGAAACCAGAGCAACCTTATTTTCACCCACATGAAAACTGGAGATGGCAGCCAGCTGAACCTTGATGGTAGAAGCACTTGCGCCTGATCGAAAAAGATGGGCCAGAAAATCCAGAACGACCGGAACAGGGGCTGTAAACTGGTTCAGATTGTGCTGAGAGGCCCAAATGCAAAAACGTCTCCACTTGCTATTGTAGAGTTTTCCAGTGGAGGCTTTAAGAGAAGCTACCAGAATATTCTGAACAGGGGACGAAAGTCCAGGAGTCCTGATTATCATGGGAACTGGAGCAACCACGCAGTCAGCTTGAGACTGTCCAGGTTGGGCCGGGGCAAGTCCGACGGGTGAGAAATTAGATCCACGCATGGATCTAGAGTCCATGGAGGAGCCAACAGGTGAGATCATAGGAAGGGAAACCACACTAGGCCAGAAGGGAGCTATGAGAATGACTTTGCACTGCAGCCGGCAAGCTCTCTGAAGGAACTTGGGAATAAGAGGTAATGGGGAATAAGCATACAGTAGCCCAAGAGGCCAAGCATGGACTAAAGCATCACTGGGGACATCCCCGGTGGGGGGGATCAGAGCGAAGAAGTTGCTGCACTTCGCGTTGCAAGGAGATGCTAAGAGATCGCAGCAAGGTTGACCCCAAACACGGAAGATCTTCTCAGCCACTGATTGTTTCAGAGACCACTCGTAAGGCAGAAGTATTGCCCTGCTGAGACTGTCCGCTAAAATGTTTGAGCATCCCGGGATGTGCTATGGGAAACCGGCTGGTGGATATGGCCCACTCCCAAACCATCATGGCCTCGCGACAAAGGGGGTAGGATCGGGTCCCTCCCGGTTTGTTTATATACCAGACTACAGACATGTCTGACTGAATGGCTACCGTCCCGAAGGTAGGACAGGGTGAAAGGCTCCCAATGCGAAAAGCACCACCCTCATCTCCAGGACAATATGTAGCTTGGTCTCTGGAGGGGACCATTTGCCCTGCACCATCCTTCCCATCCTTCCCAGGAAGTGCACCCCCCCCCCCCGAGTTGGGAAGTGTCAGTCGTCACTGTGGCTTGAGCCGGAAGGGCTAGTAAGCTGCACCCCATGAAAATGTCTGCTGACTGAAGCCACCACTGGAGTGACGTTCTGCATGTCCGATTTATCCAGATGTGAAAATTCATTGGAAGGTTTAGCCAGGACCATTGAACTGCTAGATTCCACTGAAGGACTCTCATGTGAAGACGTGCAAGAGGGAGGATAGAGATTGCGGCTGCCATCGAACCCAGGGTCCCGAGAACATCGGCTGCTGTGACTAGAGAGTGATCCAAGATAACAGATACATTGAATCTGAGAGTTTCTATCCTTTCCAGGGTGAGAAAAATCTTGGACTGAATCGAATCCAACCATGCTCTGATGAAGTCTATGATCTGAACCGGAGCCAGGTGGGACTTGTTGATATTGATCGTGATGCCTAACTTGTGAGCCAGACCGAGGAAGTAGTGTAGGGCCTGACAGAGACATTTGGTGGCTGCAGCGAAGAGCCAGTCATCTAGGTAGGGGAATACCTGAATGCCCTGAAGTCTCAGGTGAGCCGCCACTACCGCCATAACCTTGGTGAACACCCTGGGGTCTTTGGCGAGACCGAAGGGTAGGGCTCTGAATTGAAAGTGACTGGCCCCTAACTGGAAGCGTAGAAACCTCCTGGAGCTCCTGTGGACCTTGATGTGATAGGTAAGCGTCCTGGAGGTCTAATAAGCACATCCAGTCGCATTCTCTCAGAAACGGTAGAATGGACTGTAGAGTGACCATTCGGAATTTTTGTTTCTCTACTCTGAGAGAGAGGACAGACCGGTCCAGAATGGGCCTGAGGTCCCCTGTCTTCTTTGGCACTAAAGAACCTGGAGTACATGCCTGATCCGGATTGATCCGGGGGGACTGGCTCAATGGCTCGTTTTTGCAGCAGCTTTGAAACCTCTAAGGATGCAGCCTCCCTGTGAGCGGGTGGAACCTCTAGATGGCGTGCTGGGGTTATGGGACATGAAATGAAGGGGATAGAATATCCTCTGGATATGATGCTCAACACCCAGCGGTCTGCAGTAATGGACTCCCATGCCGCTGGATGCAAGGAAAATCTTCCCCCGACTGCCTCAAGAGTAGAACAGCCGGGCAACCCCTCAGGGTTGCTGTGTGGGACTGTCGGAAAAAGGTTCCCTAAACCCGAAGTTTTTGGGACCCCCTCTGCCTCTGGGACGGCATCGGTCTTGTCCCCCTCTGCCTCTGGGGGACGAGTATTCCTGAGTGTCACGAAAGGACTGATTTCCGGAAACACATCTTCTTTTGCCCCTTTTGGTTCCTGGAATAGGACCTCTGGGGGTTAGAGAAGCGGATTCCGAAGGCTGACAAAGTCTTTCCGTCCTTCTCACTCTGGGTTAGTGTGTCGCGTACAGTTTTCCCAAAGAGGGATGATCAATCAAAAAGGGCGTTGATGAAAGATGCCTTAAAGGGGTCCGCAAATTGACACTGCCTGATCCAGGCGTGACGCCTCAAGACAACGCCTGTACCAGCAGCTCTAGCGGCTCCCTCCGTAGCATGTGAGAGGAGACGCATAGAGGTATTTGCCACTGATTTCAGTGTAGTCATCTTCGCAGTGAAAGACTGCTTGTCCTGTTGCAACAGAGACTCCAGGGTGTCTCAGTTCCGATATAAGATCTCGCTGCAATCGGATGACGTGCCAAGTAATTCAGAGCATAAATAGAAAATGTCGCTGACTAGTACATGCGCTTCCCAAAACTATCTGACCTAGACTCTGTCTGGTGGATGAACCGAGGAACTCTCCTGTGCCAGTTCCTTCTTTGTGGCAGCTGCAACCACCACAGCGTCTACCGGGGCTCCTTTGGACCATGCCTGCCTGACTGAGGAGAAAGAATTTTGTCTGGCCTTTTGGGTATAGGCTCTGCGGTGTCAGGACCCTTCCATGCCCTATTGGTGATGAGGTCCACCAAAGGGTCCGCTGGAGAGGAAATCCAGGAAGTAGATGGGCCTGCGCCAAAGGCCACCAGGAATATTGACTCATCCCCAGAGGGTTTGGGGGCTGACCAACCTCCTCTTTGGCGGAGGATCTCCATAATGTCTCCGAAGGAGAAGTCCTCTGAAGGTGATTTGGGGGAACCCTCTCCTTCCTCCAAGTCCATATCAGTGGTAATGGACTCAGGGGAGTCCAAGTGTCTCCTCTTACACTTGCGCTTATGAGGTGCCTCTTCAGTGGGACTCTGTGGAGAGGATTCGCAAGCCTCTGGGGGTTCACCAAGGGGAACAACCTGGAGTTGCTTTGGCATGGGCTGTCCCTGAGACAAGGTAATGGGAGCAGAATCCAAAATCAGAGGGGTCTGGGTAGGATCCGAGTAGGTGAGCTGCGGTCTCAACCCCTGGGAGAAAACCCTTTCCACTGCCCCGAACGCAGATGGAGAGCACGCCTCCGTAGAACATAAGGAAGAGGCTCTCCCCAGCACCGAAGCAGGGACCAGAGCCGACGGACGGGTAGTGCGGGCAAGAGGATGGGATCCGAAAAAGCAAGATCTCGACCCGCTGGTCCGACTCCCCGACCACGGCTCAGAGTCTCATGGATCAGAGGACCTCAAGGTGACGGCCAGCGGAGAAAACGAGAACCATCGGCGCTGACCCCATGAGATCTCGACCCTTGGGTCCAACTCCCCGACCATGGTTCCGAGAGTCTCCTGGATCAGGGACTGGATCCGGGGAACTCAAGGTGACGGCCGGCGAAGAAACAACCATAGGCGCCGACCCTACAGCTCCGAAAGGTCTCAAACTGAGAGCCCCGAAGCGTCGGGTCGGGAAAGGAGCAATTGACTGGAACACAGTTGAAGGTGGACCCTCTCCGATGGGAGGGGGCCCTGGCAAGACCCCCATCTGAATCTGGATGAACCTCATCAGCCTGTCCATATCCAGTTCGGAGACATTCCGAGTCGACCTGGAGGAAGCGACCGACTCGGGCCTGGGCCGGATCTGAGGAGAGTGCCTGGGCTCAGATGGCTCAGTCGGCTCTGGCGAGAAACGAGGAGAGCGGAGCCGAGAAGAATGAGACCTGGGTGCCTTTGAAGAGGGTTTGGAGAAAGACACCCTGTCTGATCTTTTTCTGGGCCTGTCCCTCTCCTTGTGGCGCCTCTCCTTGTCCCTTCTGTCCCTACCTCTCTGGGACGACTCCGATGAAGCAGGCCTGACAGGAGGTTGAGTCCCTGCCTGCACAGTGTCATTGGCTGGGGAAGAAACAGAGGCAGACTCTAGGGCAGAAGCAGGTAACAGACCCTTGGCCACAAGCTTAGCCCGGCAATCCTTCAAAGCCCTAGGGTTAATGCCTGAACAAATGTCGCAAGATGCAGACAGATGGGTGAACCCTAAACATACAACACACAGAGTGTGACCATCGGCTGGTGAGAGCTTGTGACCACACTCTGTGCACTTCTTAAACAGAACCTTAGGCTGTTCAGCCATAGTAGAAACAGTAAAAGCCCTAATGGCCCACTCACACACGCACTAACAGTGATTGGGCCTAGGCGGGAAACAAGAAACACAAACAAAACACACTTTTTTTTTTTTTTTTTTAACTAACACTATGATCGAACATGAAGGGAGGAAAAAAAGGGAAAGGTATTCACACAAACAGCAAAAAAAACTTTACCACCTTGCTTAGACCTCAGAGACCACGATGCTGACTCAGAGCGGCAAATGAGATCTGGGGATAGATAGGAGGAAGTGATGTAATATAGGTAAAAGAGGGGCTTGGAGCTCGGAGCTGATGCTTGAAAAGTTTTGCCAGCTTGGATCCAAATCAGATCCGTATACCCATATGTGCAGAATGAATGAAGTCAACTACTTCAGATGGGGAAGTAGTGCTTCCCCTGATTAAAGTATTAAGGTCTTCAGCCATTCTTATCATTTGCTTTTTAGGCATAGAGGCCTGGCCATGCAGTCTGGGCATCAGTTTTCTAGGCATGGTTAGAGTTTTAGGCCTTGAAGAAGAAGATGGAGTCTGTTTAATACGCAAGTCAGTAGGCCTGACCCTCAGAAGCCGGTGCTTGCACAGCGGCTCTGGACCCATCCAAGGTAGAGACATCCGCAGGTTCCACACTTGAAGCATCTCGTGGCATACCGGACTCAGAATGGGTCTCAGTAGAGGCCTGCGAATCTGAAGTAGCGGGTATCAGAGGCTGCAAAAGCGTCTCACTGAGTACCGGCAAACTGGCGACTGGCTTAGAAGCGTCATCGGCAGCTTTGGACCGCGGCAGCCTCTCTCTTTGTATTTTTTCGGAATTTCAGTAGTCTAAAGGCTTACCGACGACATACCGGGATAACTGAACCAAGCACCAAAATATTTAGAAGCACAAATATACATATGACGAATAGTTTGTGGTTAAAAAAAGGAACAAAACCGACAGAGGTATGTCGTGGTCAGGGCCTAGGCAAGGAATACAGTATGAATGAAAATCTTTGAGGTATTTGCTTTCCACAAGTAATGCAATTATTTACTTTTACTGACATCGGTTAAGAGAAAGAAAAAGTTTCCCCAACGGGGTACTTAGCTTTTAGTTGAAGACTTCAGTTCTGAAACCCGAAAACGAAAATTTCAGGAGTCTGATGACCGGCACTTGCTAACTGCTTCTGCTTCGGGAACCTCACTGCAAGAAAGACTGAAGTAATGGCATTGGCTACATGTTTTATACCCCTGATGACCTGGAAGAAGAGACCGCAACTGACGCAGGCCCCAAGACTTTGTTAATCAGGCCGACTGAGGGCTACTGCAAGCAGATAACCCAAATGTGATGACTGCCAACAGTGAAACACAAAGAACATTAGTGGAATGCAAGATAAAGAATGTATTTAACTATCTTTTAATTCCTACATGTCAGAATTACTCTGTTTTTACGAGATAAGTTGATCTTCTAGACTGGAGTCTTCACGTTGTATGAACAGTTTGATATCAAAGTCCTGCTTCCTCATTCTTTCTGTATTCCTCCAAACATTCACTGAAACTGAATCCCAGTTAGGGCTTTCATGACTCAAACCCTGGCAGACCTTTTATTATATTCACTTGTCCTAAAACACACACACCAGGTCCCACTGAATTTATTTTAATGGAGTGTTTTCAGTCTCCTTAAGGAAGATACTAACGACATTCATTGCTATTTTTACTATGCATAAGTGAATTGTACTCATTAGACATGTACCTTGCTACTTGAGGTTACTCTTTAAAAACATTTTCTAAAAATGTCAGGGGCACAACTTATAACATGCTTTGTTACATATGGATAAGGACTTAAATGGTCCATGACAAAAATTAGATTGATGAAAGCTGACAACAGGAGTGGGATGTTTCAGTTATAACTGACACGGATATGTAAACCATTAAAATTAGAATTTTTATGCTATAGTTAAGTTTTAAACAGTTGAACACCCATTGATAAATAGTTGTAGACCTCCTTAGAGGGCATTATCAATGACTTGCATCGATAAATCAACTTAGGAGTAATTACTGGCATATCCAAAACTCGAGAGACCCTCCTCTAAGACCCGTCGGCTAAGTGTTCCAAATTGGAACCAATTTCAATTTTTATAGACAAAGTCCAAGAGAGGGAGGTACATCCAAGACTATTTATCTGGGATTCAATTTTGAAGAGATGCTCATAAAGTTGAAAATATTTTGGTGCCCACTGAAGGAAAAAAAAAAAATCACACAGTCGCAAGACATGGGAAAATGTATACAACACACTACTGCAAGACAGCAATTTTACAGCAGAAGAATTTAGATTTTTTTAAGCAAAATTTAAGTATTAAAATCAAGTCTGATACAGAATATGTTTAGACAGAGCTGGAGTGGCAATGGGACCCACAATACCACTAATTTGGTGATGGATGTTGTAAAAACCAATGCCAGTATAACAGTTCATTAAGAAAGGAAAGTATTGCGAACATTCACAAGGTAATACAGAAACAGTTCTTGTTGCATTAATTCCAATACAGAGTTCCTGAAGTTCAACTACAACTTAATGCATTTTGGACACGTACAAAAGTAAGACTAGGAAGTAACAGATGTGTTCACTACAAAAATATAGCCAGTAAATCAATAATGCATCGAAAGGTAAATTTAGTAATGCAAGTAAAGTTACCATAACACCAGATGCTTGAACAGATCACTGCATTAGCCTAAGCTACATGGGGCATGATGCAAGGATCAGATCAGCCTGCCACTTACCAAAGCTTTAGGTCATCCTCCATGCACTCTAGCCACTGCCACATAGGAGGGAATTAGCAAAAAGTCAATGGCTAGGGTGCCAAAACTTGAAAAATGTCTTGCCCCATGAAGAATACTAGGGCCCTGCATAACAGGGGTCCACACCAATAAAATTCCACACCCAAGAACAAAAATAAACTGGGGGTGGGGGAAGCAAGAGATAAGACTGCTCTGATCCATTTAAACATCTAATGTTATATTAAGTTTACCTGCACAAATGTATTATGGTCATAAGATCACTGTTGCAGTAGCCTAAATTATTTAAAATGAACACCCAACACTTGGGAAGCAATGAGGGAGGAAAATGGATTACAGTCCAGGAGCCCATAGTGAATAGCTCTAACAGAGCCGACTCGGAATTAAAGCAATCTACCTTGTAATGTTTGGTAAGTGTATGCACAGGTAAAGTTGCTGTCTGTAGTATAGTTCTCGAGTCCATCCCTTGACAAAAAACACAGAAGTAGTCAAAGCCCTGGCAAAGTGGGCCCTGACCTTGCTTGGAAGGGTCATATTATGGTGAGAACAAAAGGACATGGCATGTGACAAACTGTTTTGGCACTGTTTGCCCATTCTTATTCGCTAGCTAGTCAGCAATCCAAGATTTCAGCTCTGGCAAAATTTGACTGACATCCAGAGTATGAAGTCTTTCTCCCTTTTTAAGCTCTAGAAAGAAAACAGGGATATGAATGACCTGGCTCAATGTAAACTCAAACAACCATAGGCATAAAGGATTTATCAAAGTAGCCCTATACTTATGAAAATTTATATAAGGGGGCCTTACCATTAAACCATGCAACTCGAAAACTCTGTTTGCCAAATTAATAGCAATCAAAATAGTTTTACCTAAAGGTAAGAACCACAAATTCAGCTTTATGAGCTGGTTAAAGCAAGTTTTTCCATTTCAAAATTAAGATTCCAAGGAGAAGCCACCAGTGTAACAGGTGGATGGATGTACAAAATCCCCTGCAAATAGCTTCACTTGAAGTAGGTATGAAGTGGGGAGATCTAAAGGCAGACAAAGCAGATATGGTATAAAGATGAATCTTAACATTAAAAAAAGTCAGAGGATAACTACAGATGGGAGGTGCAAGGAGAAGAGTCTAAGAGCCCATTCTTTGTATTATGTACCAAGGACCAAGCAGCAGCTTCTAGAATACTTGTAAAATCTAACCTTTCCCAAAAAGTTATTGAGAAAGCCAAAGCCCTGCTACAGTGGTTCTTGACACTGCATGGAATGGTTTTATGGTGACACAGCAAAAAGTAATCACATTTGACAACCATTTGAAAAAAGTCTGTTTTGACAAGGGTTATCCCTCGATCTGAAGATATGAGGGATACAGTTTTGTCAAGATGGTACCAGACTTGTTTATTTACATTCAAGGTATGGAGTATTCTCTCTCCCTCATTTTTAGGTTCAGGAAAGAAGACTAGTTTGGACACTTTGGTCTAAAGTAAACTCTAAGAACTAATCCTACTTTGATGCCTAAAGTGGTATCAAAGAAACCCCATCCTATGAAACATAAGATAGGATTTACTCATAACTTGCAACTTGGATACCCCTTCTTGCAGACATCAGTGCAAGCAGTAAAAGTTTCCATGTTAAGAACCTCAAGTCAGCCATGTTAGCTGGTTCAAATGGAGTATATTAGTTTCAACACAATTAAGATCCCAAGGAGGTGGGAGCACTGGTTTTCTTGAAAGGCCTTTTATGTAAAACCCCCTTCAAAAACATTTTGACAAGACACTGCATTGAAAAAAAGAAGGACCCATGGGCAGACATGCTGGAATGACCAATAAATTAACCATGACAGAGGAATAAAAGGTCACAGGATATTAACTTACTGTAAAATCAGACAGCAACTAGCCTTGAATGAGTGATGGCTATCCTGTCAACCAGAAAAAAACTGTTGCAATTTGTTAATACGACTTTCTAGTAGAAGACTTCGCCTCCATTAGTACTTGCTGCAAGTCCTCAAACAGGTGCCTGAAAGGAAATAATCCGGGCTGTTAACAGAAGTTAAGCATCTTCAAGTCTACTGTTAACAGAAAACTTAAGAGGAAACAAGTTGTGGAGTGACATGTTCAATTTGAACTGGTCTGCAAGCACTTCCTTTCTTTGGCACGATCAATCCTTTAATAAAAAAAAATCCCCACCTAGGAAGGACAATCTAGTTCCATCACTCTTTGGGACAGCATGAGATGAACTGGTGGAAGCAAGTCTGATCTGGAGGATGAGGATAACACCCTAGAAAGAAGGAATTTCCTCCCACTGCCATCTGTAACCTTGACGAATGATTTTCGGAACCCATTTATTCTGAAACTGTTGCAAGAAAGAAAAATTGAGACTTTTTTTTGGTGGGGGGGGGGGTCACAAGGTCTCTTGAAAAGTCCAACCTGAGCTGTCCTTGGTTTTTGGAGGTTGAAGACTTTTTGGAACCTCCTTGCCATTTCTTATGTCCACCTTTACTTTGAGACTGTTTATTCAACTTTTGGCCAAACTGGGTGAAGAGACAGAAAAATCCCTTGGAAAATTTGGAAAAAGGCCTAAAACAAATCTCAAGATTCCCAGGTTCAGCTTGCACCTTTCATCACACGTTTTGTTTGCTTCTGCAGCAGAGGGTGAAACACTATCAAGGGGTGAATTTAAAATCTCATTTTTATCTGGAAGGTTGAAAATGCAACCATGCAAACCTCTTCAAAACATTACCAGTGGCTACAGCCCTTGAAATAAGGGACATGCACGAAGTGTAAAAAGAAAAAGGTAGTGACCTGTGCAAAACAAGAAATTAAGCTATTTAAAGCAGATTTTTTTCTCACAGGAAGAAACTAAAGGTAAAATATTCATGCTCTTACAATTAGTAAGAACTTTTTAAACATACGAGCCTGACTATTCAAAATCCTGAAAATCGAAATTGAAGTATACATGCTAGCCTGCTATGGTGGCAAAGTTTAATTGCTTAATTTTTATATTTACTGAAACAATAGACCATAGGACCTGGTAGTCTGTTTCACGGCCAAAAGGGTGCCCCCTTACCGGGGAAGATTAGTAAAAGTACAGTTGTGTACACTTAACATAAATGTAGATGTTACAGTGTTATTCACTGTTGTAGTCATTACATTTGAATAATCTGCTGGCAGGTTGCCCTCAGTCGGCCTGAATTCTAAAGTCTTGGGTCCTACGTCAGTTGCTGTCTCCTCTTCCATGACGTCAGGGGTGTAAAACAAGTAGCAGACGCCATTTTCTTTAGTTTTTCTTGCCCCAGATATCAGGTGCCCCCAAAAAAGGTAGCAAAAAAATATATATAAACTATATATCCATGCAACAATACAAACTTTACCTTCATCTACAAGCAAATACACCACAGAGGTTGTAGAAGATAGTGAAGGAAAGAGAAACTACAGAAGAAAAGGGGGATGGTGGGCGGGTAACCTGGACTGCAACAGTGAATACACCATCATCTACATTTAGAAGAGTACACAACTGTATTATGTTCTTCATGTTTCACTGTTGCAGTCATTACATTTGGGTAGAATCCCAAAGCTATGGATGGGAGGCTGGAGCTAAACAGCATTAGGGGCGGCTATAAGGCCCTGCAGAACTGCAGTGGCAAAGCCTGCCCTGGACCTAGAGTAAAGAGGCAAATGATAATGATTTGTAAAAGTGTGAACAGAACTCCAAGTAGCAGCCTCTAAAATGTCTTTGGTTGGTGGTACTCTGAGAAAGGCTGCTGATGTAGCTGCAGCTCTGGTGGAATGAGACCCAATGCCCTTGGGTACAGGTTTGCCATGGTGTAAGTATCAGAAACGAATGCAGTGGCTTTATCCACTTTGAAAAAGTCTGCTTTGAAATAGCCCTTCCTTCTGATCCTGCAGCATAGGACACTAGTAACTGTTCAGTTTTTCTTAGAGCTTTAGTCCTGCTCAAGTAGAATCTTTGCTGTCTGTGCACATCCAATGAATGCAGAATCCTCTCCCCCTTGTTCTGCGGATTTGGATAAAAAGTTGGCAGATGAATAGTTTGGTTAAGAGCCACACTGATAACCACCTTAGGCATAAATGAAGGATTGGTCCTCAGCGAGACACCCTGTCTAGGTAAAATATGATAAAAGGCTCCACAGCCATGAGGGCCAGTAGCTCTGAGACTTCTTGCTGAAGTAATTGCTAGGAGCAGGGCGGTTTTCCATTATAAGAACTTTAGATCTGCAGTA
This sequence comes from Protopterus annectens, assembly GCF_019279795.1. Taxonomy (NCBI): domain Eukaryota; kingdom Metazoa; phylum Chordata; order Ceratodontiformes; family Protopteridae; genus Protopterus; species Protopterus annectens. The sequence goes on along the minus strand of NC_056739.1, from coordinate 215,424,508 downwards.
GCAGCTGGTTCAAAAGGAGGCAGGGTGAGCTTTTCCTACACATAATTGAGGTCCTATGCAGGTATTGGTGATCTTCTGGGAGGCCTTAAATTTTTGGCTCCTCTAAGATACTGCTTTAGTAAAGGATGAAAAAAAGATTGGTGGCTCTGTATTGCAATGAGCCGAAATGGCAGAGGCATTGATTTTTATTGATGAGAAAGATAGGCCTTTGTCAAGCATCTCAGTCAAGTATTGTAATATCTGAGGAATATTTGTTTCTAATGTATTAGTTCCTTGTGCTCGATTCCAAACACAGAATCTCTTCCATTTATCAGCATAAGATTTTCTAGTACTAGATCTTCTGGCTTCCAAAAATGACATCCGTCACAGCTTTACTGAGAGATGATGTTGGTATAACTACATGATCAGCCATGCTGCCAGGTTCAGTGTTTGAAGCCAATTGTGCAGGATCAGATTGTTTTGCTGGGACAGTAATGGAGGTCTTTGAGTTAAGGTCCAAGCTGGGTATTGAGACGAGTTCCTTAGGATTGGGTACCAGTATTGGCATGACACGTCCAGGACAATTAGTATAATTTTTGGTTTCTCTTGTCTTTTAGTAGGACTTTGGGAAGAAGAGGCAGAGGAGGAAAGGCGTAAACGGATAGGTTTTTCCAACTGAAGGACAGGGCATCCACTTTCCATGCTTGTCTGTGATAAGTCCTTGTGCAGAATCTTTTCAAATGATAATTTTGAGGAGAGGCAAATAGATCGATGTCCGGGCTCCCTCATTTCTTTATCATGCTGAAGACTTGTAGACCTAGTTTCCACTTGTGAGGGCCCATAATATTTCTGCTTAAGTAGTCTGCCAGAGTATTTTGTTTTCCTGGCAGGAATTGAGCTTGCAGATGTACTTGGCAAGTCAAAGCTGTGTCCCACAATGCCATGGCTAGTCTGCAAAAAGGGTATGAATGCGTGCCCTCCTGCTTGCTTATATACCACATAACCGTGGTGTTGTCAGTCTATCAGTAGTTGTCCTGGGTGAAGTAAGTCCTTGAAGGCTGGTCAGGGCATTTTGAACAGCTAACAACTATTTTTGGTTGATATGCAGATGCATTTGTTTTGGGGTCCATATGCCCTGAATGCATATTCCCGCCAAGTGGGGTTCCCAGGCATAATCTGATGCATCTGTTGTTAAGGTATGGCTGGCAGGGGGTAGAGTGAATGGCCGTCCCATGTTTTGGTGACACACCTTTGCCCAACATAGGAACTCCTGTTGTAGGCAGGGAATGAGAGGAATCATTGTTTCCAGACTATGACTGTTGACTCCATAAACTTTTTAGGTACCATTGAAGTTTCCGCATATGTAGTCTTGCACATGGAATCAGTAGAATGCAGTAGAACGCAGGATGCCATGAATCCCAAAGCCTGCAGAATTTGTCTTGCAGATAACTGGGTTTTTGTTGCCATCAATTTGAAGTAAGTAGTCAGTTGCCTTAGTCTGTCTGGCGTGAGGAAAGCAATCTGGGCAGTTGTATTGAAGCTTGCACCCAGGAATGTTAGCTTTTGAGAGGGTACCAGTTGGGATTTCTTTTCGTTTGTGTACCTTAGGCATGCTAGAAGCCTTTTCACAAATGCCAGGTGCTGAAGAATGTCCTTGTTCTCTGCTTGAATGAGGCAGTCCAAGTAAAGATATATTTGTATACTTGTTTGTCTGCAAAAAGGAATTACTGGTGCCAGGCACTTTGTAAAGACTCTGGGCACAGTAGATGAGCCAAAGGGCAATGCATTAAGCCAGCCTTGAAACAGAGGTGTCTTCTGCACGATTCCCTTATTGGGACATGCAGGTTTGCCTCCTTTAGGTCTAATGTCACCAGCCAAGCATTATTGCCCAGCATGGGCAGAAGCTGCTGCAAAGTCAGCATTTTGAATGTCCAGGAAAGTGTTCAAAATTGATAAATCCAGTATTGGCCTCCAGGCCTTGTCCTTTGAGTACCAAGAACAGTCGAGTAAAAACCTTGTCCTTTTTCCTGTTCGGTTACTGGCTGAATAGCCCCCATATCCATGACGGATGTAACCTGTTTCTGTGCCTCTGCCCATTGATTTTTTGGCAGATCCGGCCAACCACTTGCCATTGGCAGAGTATGGAAATGGAATCTGTATCCCTGTGATACTATGTTTAGCACCCACTTGTCCTGGGGTTAACTGCCAATTTTGAGCAAAAAGTGCTAACTTCCCCCCCAAGGGTACTGCCAAAAGGGTAAGTGCTTGGTGATGGCAGAGGGAAGTCATTGGGACTATTTTCTGTAGGGTTGAACTTTATCTCCTCCAGATTTGGAGGTAGAAGCACCCCATTGCTTTGACCTGTAAGAATCTTGTGCTTAGTATCTAGAACCTTTATGGTGTCTGGATTTGCCCCTTTGAGCTCTGTCGGACACAGGAAAGGACCACATTTTTTGTAGGCCAGTGTCTACTGAATCTTGGTGGCTATACTTGTAAGAAGTCTTTTACAGTTTGCATAGATTTAGCTTTGTCTTCCATTTTCTTTAAAACCTCTTCTGCCTTAATACCAGAGTATCATGCTGTAAAGGTGCATCCAGTAATTTAGCTTTAACATGATCAGGCAAATTTTGCTCTTTTAGCCAGGCATGCCTCCTAATCACAGATCCAGTAACTGCGGCCCTGCAGGAGGCCTCTTAAGGAATCAAATCCACATTGCAAAGTATGCTTTTCAACATTCAGAAATAATTTTCTGTTTCAGCAATCCCATAACATGTTGTTGATACTTGAGCATATGAAACTGGCAGTTTAGGGCCCCAATTGCCAAGGTTGCAGATGTATAAACCCTTCTTTCCCCCATCTATCCAGTGCCTGTGAATCTCTGTCAGAGGGTGTAGGATTTTTTGCTGTTTAGGCCTTAACTCCCTTTGGACCCTGTGAAATAGTCTCAGGGTCAGCAGCAGGGTTTCTAAATTAAAATTTGTGAGAGTCAGGGACCTTGTAATATCTGTCAGGCTTACTGGGAGCCGGAGGTCAGGAGTCAAGCTCGACTCCGAAAACACATCATCCACAATGTCTAAAACAGGGGGTATGGCTAAAGGCCTGTGCTGAGGGAGAAGGAAATCCCTGAGCCTCTTTTCTGATTCTGAAAAATCTTGACTCTCCCAGTGAAAATGCTCCCCTTAAAGTACGCAAGGTTTCTCCAAATGAATAACCCTCAGGAGGTGATGCAGACGGGATAGATTCCTCTGCATCAGAATCCTCATAGGGAGGAATAGATGACTCCTGATCAGAAGAGGAATCAGAAGAAATAGAAACCTAATCTGAAGATTCATAATCAGTGTCTTGCCTAGGCCTCTTATCAGGAGGGGGATGGGAACCCCTGATCAAGGTAATTAAGTCTTCAGCCATTGTGATCATCTGTTTTTTAGGCATAGTGGCCTGTGCATGTGGCTCATGCATCGTTTTTTTAGCTTTAGAAGTTGCTTTTATGTCTGGTTTTGCAGCTATCTGTTTTTTATAAAAATGGTGAGGCCTGAATACACCCTCAAGCCGATGCCTGCTCAGCGGCTCCGACCCATCAGGAGAAGACATCCATGGGTACAATACTTTGAGTATCTTGCGGCGTGCTGGACTCCGCATGGGTCTCGGTAGGGGCCTGCGACTCGAAAGTAGCGGGCATCAGGGGCTGCGAAAGCACCTCACTGAGTACCGGCGACTAGCTTAGGAGAAGCCTTGTCGGTTTTGGACCTAGACATCTGTTTGTCCTTTTCTTTGCGTTTTTTGTGTACTTCGGTAGTCGGATTGCTATCAGATGACATTTCAGGGTAGTTAAATCCGTTAAAATATTTTGAGGCAAAAATATACCGACGCTTAATAGTGTGCTGGTTAAATCTAGCACAAAACCGACAGCCAGGCACGTTGTGATCAGGGCCTAGGCAAGGAATACAGTATAAATGGAAATCCTTATGAGGTATTTGCTTCCCACAAACAATACAATTAACTTTTTCTGACATCGGTAGGGAGCAAGAAAAAAGGTTCCCCAATGGGGTACTTGGCTTTAGTGAAGACTTCGGTTCTGAAACTCAAACTCAAAAATTTCAGGAGTCGGACTGGCACTTGCGAACTGCTTCTGCTTCGGGCACAGAGTGGCAAGAAAGACCAAAGAAAATGGCGTCAGCTGCTTGTTTTATACCCCTGACAACCTGATGTCATGGAAGAGGAGACAGCAACTGACGCAGGACCCAAGACTTTGGAATTCAGGCCGACTGAGGGCAACCTGCCAGCAGATTACCCAACTGTAATGACTGCAACAGTGAAACACGAAGAACATGTGCTGGGTGAACACCAGTCTACAAAAGTTACTTGGATAGAAAAAAACAGTAAAAATCACTTCACATTATGCCAGCACCACAAAGGTAAACATTTTTCCACAGAAAAACTGTTTTCTGTTACTTTACACTACTTGTAAAAAGACAAACAAGCACTCCATTTATAAAGTACAGTTGTGTACACTTACAATAAATGTAGATGTTAGAGTGTATTCATTGTTGCAGTCATCACCTGTGGCTTATCCCTGCTGTGGTAGCCCTCGGCCAGCCTGAATACCAGAGTCGATGTTTTTCTGCGTCTGCTGCAGTCACCTGTAGTCTGACGTCAGGTCATTAGTGCTATAAAGCAAGGCAGCAAACATCATTACATCAGTTTTTGTTGCCCTAACCAAGTGGTTCTGGTGGCTAAAGGCCACCATGGGAAACTTATGACCCCCTAGGAAGAGAGGATACAAGGGGGATGGAGGGAGGGAAACCAGGACTGCAACAGCGAATACACTTAAACATCTACATTTATGGTAAGTGTACACAACTGTACTATGTTCTTCGTGTTTCAATGTTGCAGTCATCTCCTGTGGGAGGATTCCTAAAGTTGAGGAGAGGGGTGGAAGGATAGGTTAGAGCCCTAGGCATAAGTCAACAAGCTCTGCAAAACTGCAGAGGCAAACCCTGCCCTAGACTTAGAAAAAAGAGGTAGGTGGTAATGCTTTGTAAAGGTATGGATAGAGGTCAAGGTGGCAGCTTCCAATATGTCCCTGGTGGGGACTCCTCTAAGGAAGGCTGTGGAAGTAGAAGCTGTCCTAGTGGAATGGGTGCAAACAAGACTTATGGGATCTTCCATTGTAGTCCGTAACAGAAATGGATACAGTGTGATATCAATTTGGAAACGGTTTGCTTGTAAATGGGCTTCCCCAGGGGCAAAGCTGACAAGCAGCTGGTCTGTTTTTCTGAAGGATTTAGTATGGCCCAGATAGTATCTGAGCTGTCTGTGCACGTCTAGCGAGTGCAGAATTCTTTCCCCCTTGTTTTGAGGGTTGGGAAAGAAGGTGGGTAGGTGTACGGCCTTGGTTGAAGGTCACATCAGATACCACCTTGGGCATAAAGGATGGGTTTAGTCCTCAGGGGGACCCTGTCTGCATGGAAAATAAAGGGTTCAACAGTCATGAGTGCCTGAAGTTCTGAAACCCTTCTGGCTGAGGTGATAGCTAGTAGGAAGGCCGTCTTCCAGGAGAAGTATTTCAATTTTGAAGCAGCAGGTTTGACAGGAAGTAAGGTTAGTTTTTTCAAAAACATAATTCAGGTTCCAGGCTGGCGTGGGAGGCCTTCTGGGAGGTGTGATATTAGAAGCCCCTCTGAAGAATTGTTTAATCAAAGGATGACAAAAGAGGGGTAGGTCTGAATCGTAATGGGCTGATGAGGCATGGATTTTAATAGAAGAGAAGGAGAGGCCACTTTTGAGCAACTCACCTAGATAATCAAGGATAAGAGGGATGGAAGGATGTGAGGTATTGGCCCCCTCTGGACTGGCTCCAGGAGCAGAATCTTTTCCATTTCCCTGCATAAGATTTTATGGTGTTGGGCCTTCTGGCCTCTGGGATAATTGTCTAGGACCCATTTGCTTACCAGGGACTCTGTTAGCTTTTAAGATTTAAGCCATGCTGAAAGATTGGGAGTCTGCAAAACTGGGTCCAGTATCTTGTCCCTCACCTTGGTCAAGAGGTCTGTGATCAGGGGAAGCTGCTTGGGGGGCTGTACAGTCAGGCTATACAGTAAGGGGTACCAATGCTGTCTGGGCCAATCTGGAGAAATAAGGACAGCCTTTGGTCTCTCCTCCCTTCTTTCGATCAGTACTTTGGGAATTCGAGGCAGAGAAGGGAACGAGTACACAAAGAGGGAGTTCCAGGGGACGGTCAAGGAATCCACCTTCCATGCTAGGGGGGTGATGCTCCCTGGTACAGAAATTCTGCAGCTGGTGGTTGAGATGGGAAGCAAAGAGATCCACCTCCAGAGTCCCCCACTCCCGAGTGATTTGAAGAAAAACTTCCCTGGAGAGCTGCCATTCGTGTGGGTCCAGTATGTTTCTGCTTAGGTGGTCTGCAAGGGTGTTAACTCCTGGTAGGTATTGAGCAATTAGGTGTAGACCCATGGAAGCGGCTGTTAGCCAGAGGTTCATGGCTAGTCTGCACAGAGGGTAAGTTTGGGCCCCCAGTTTGTTGACATAACCACATTACTGTGGTGATGTCTGTTTTTATAAGGACCACCCCTGGCCTGAGATGGGGTTTGGTACTACCATCACTTCTTTCCGACTGATGTGTAAGTGAAGGTGCTGGGCATCCCAAAGACCTTGGGAGCACCCCATGCAACGTCTGAGGCATCGGTGGTGATGGTCTGGCCAGTAGGGTGGAGGATGAAGAGAATACCCTTGTTCTTGGCACAGGCCTCTGCACATCAGAGAAACTCGGCCATTATACATGGGATCAGAGGGAGAAAGATCACTAGAGACAGAGTGCTGGCACCAAAGGCTTGGGTACCAATGAAGTTTTCTCATGTGAAGCCTGGCCAGAGGAATTAGAAGGATGCAAGATGCCATGTATCCCAGGGCTTGCAGGAACTTCCTCGTGGTGAGGTGACTTCACGAAGCCAGCTGGGTAAAGTACAGAGACAGGAACCTCTGCTTTTCTGAGGATATGAAGGCCATTTGGGATGCTGTGTCTAGCAGAGCTCCCAAGAAAATCATTTTCCTGGTGGGGGATTGCTTTGATTTCTTTTCACTGATGGTGAACCCTAGGGAAGTTAGGGGGGGATTTGAAAAAAGAAGGTCCTGGAGCAGCTTTTCTTTGCACTCTGCCTAAATGAGATAAGTCTTCCATGTAATGATAAATCTGTGTATTTGTCTGCAAAATGCTATGGCTGGGGCTAAGCATTTAGTGTATACTCTGGGTGCAGTAGATAAGCCAAAGGGCAGCGCAGAGAACTGAAGGTGTTCTGACCTGCTCTAAAGTGCAGGAATTTCCTGTAGAATTCCCTTATGGGGATATGGAGGTAGACATCTTTTAGGTCTAGGGTCACTAGCCAGGCATTTTGTTAGCATATGCAGCAACTGCTGCAAAGTGAGCATTTTGAATCTGGGGACCACCAGGGAGGTGCTCAGAATGGACAGATCCAGGATTGGGTGACAAGTGCCCTCTTTTCTGGGAACAGTCTGGAATAAAAGCCTTTGCCTGTTTGATCTGGGGGGGACAGGTTCTACTGCCCCCAGGGATACAAGACTTTGGACCTGTTTCAGTGCCTCTGCCCACTGATTTTGAGGCAAGTCTGGGTACCCTCTTGGAATTGGGAATTCGCTGAAAGAAAATTTGTATCCCCAAAAAATTATCTTCAAGACCCATTGGTCTTTTGTTACAGAAAGGCAATTGTTTTGAAGAGGGAGAGCCCTCCACCTAGTTTTTGGTGAGTGAAGGGAGGGCAGAGGGGGGAGGGGGAGTCGCTGCAAATTTTTGCCATAGAAGGGTGGCTTAAAACTCCCTGCCTTTGGGGCAGAAGTGGCCCAATGTTTGCTTCTCTGCTGGCCCTGGCACAGGGGCCTGGATGGTCGGTCCCTGCGGGGCTTACTTTGGCCCCGTCTGCTAGGTGCAGAGAGGGAAAGTTTCTGCTGAACCTGGGATGTTGAACCTGAAAGAAATCTTTTACTGTCTGCATAGATTTTGCTTTGTCTTTCATGTTAAGCACCACCTCTGCTTTTACTCCAAACAAGCGGTCCTTATCCAGGGGTGCATCAATAAGTTTAGACTTGACATGATCAGGGAGAGGTTGTTCCTTCAACCATGCATGTCTCCTAATGACAGATCCTTTAACTACTGCCCTGCTACAGGCTTCTAGGGTGTCATATCCACAGTGTAATGCGTGTTTGGCCACTTGACAAGCAGAGCGCAGTAAATCTGCAAACTCTTGAATTGGCACGGTCAGGAAAGGTAGAAATCTTTTGTTTTAACAGTTCCAAAGCGTGTTGTTGATATTTTAACATATGGAACTGGGAATTGTGTGCTCTGACAGCTAAGGTTGCAGAGGTGTATACTTTATTACTGCATCTGTCCAGAGCTCTGGAGTTCTTGTCAGAAGGAATAGGATTCTTGGCAGAACTAGTCTTAGCTCCTTTAAATCCCTGTGCAATGACCTCTGGGTCTGTAGCAGGATTTCTGTACAGGTATTTGAGAATCCGGTACTCCAATACCTATCAGGTTTACTGGGAGCAGGTGGGAGGGCATCAGGGACTAAGCTGGATTCATGGAAATCATCATCCACCACTTCGAAAATATGGGGGGATGGGCCAGGGTGTGTGCTAGGACAGGCCCAGAAACTAACTCTTTTTAGACTGGGGGGGGGGTCCTGAGATTCCAACTGGAAATATGTTCCCTGAAGGTGTGAAGGGTTTCCCAGAAGGAAAGTTCCTCTGGCAGGGAGGCAGAAGGGACGGATTCCTTTGCATCGGAATCCTCATAAGCAGTCAGAGGTTTCTGTTCCTCTTCAAAATCTAAATAGTCAGATTCCTCAGAATTCTGTTATGTCAATTTCATGAGAAGGGCACCTTTTCCTTTTAGAAGTTTTGGCCTGACTACCCCAAATAAGGGAGACAAGATCCTCCATTTTAAGCACTTGTGCTTGGGGTGGTGGAGCAGAAGCAAGATTGTGGCTAGAAGCAGATTTTCTAGGGGTGGCCTGGCTTCTAGGCCTGAGAGAATCCGATGATTGAGAGAAATAGTAGTTGGATAAGAAGAGGTTAGTTTCTGTCTAGATTCGGTAGTGTGAAAGGCCTTCTCGGAAGCCAGTGCCCGAGTTGCAGCTCTGGACCCAATCGAGGCACAGACAGCCAAAGGCTCAGAAGACGAAGAAGATTTCTGTGGCATATCGGACTCCGAAAGGGTCTTGGGTAGAGGCCTGTGTAAATATCGAATCGGGCATCAGGGGCTGCGAAAGAGCCTCACTGAATTACAGAGAACTGATGACCTGCTTAGCGGCAGCGTCGTCGGAAGGCTTAGCCTTGTGTGGTCTGTCTCTCTCTAGCTCTGCATTTGTTTGCTATGTCCACGGATTGTTGGCTGACTGACGTCACATTGGAATGCAAAGACGGAACATGAAAATAACTGTCTACAATAAGAGCTCTACAGCGAATGGTTCTTGCATTAAAGACGGCACAGAACCGGCAACAGAGGAGAACATCATGGTCTGGGCCTAAACAAGTGACGCAGTAAGAATAGAAGTTTGTGTGGAATCTGCTTTCCACAGGTGAGGCAATTAACTTTTTCGGACATCAGTTAGTGCAAGAAAAAAAGGGTCCCCAATGGGGTATTTTGCTTTAGACATTTTCAGCTGAAATTCAAACTCTGGTAGCGTTCGACCGGCACTCATGCGAACTGCTTCTGCTACGGTCTCCACAGCAAGAAAGACTGATGTAATTACATCAGCTGCCTTGCTTTATAGCACTGATGACCTGATGTCAGACTACAGGTGACTGCATCAGTCGCAGAAAAAACACGGACTCTGGTATTCAGGTCGGCCTAGGGCTACTACAGCAGGGATAACCCACAGGTGATGACTGCAACAGTGAAACATGAAGAATATCTACATTAGAGTCAAACAGTTCATTAAAACACTCAGCTTTAAAATAACTTTCCTTCAGAGGAAAGTGAATAATCAAATGCAGAAAATTAAGGTTTTATCCAAAGGTAACAAGTACTCAAAGGAGCAGCACAAGCAGTCTCTATCCTTGAAAACCTCAGCACAGCATGCTCTTCAGCAGCAGTACAGCTTTGAATGGCTTCACATCTAAATTTGTCTTAGCTTAGCTTGAGCTGATTGACAGTTTGAACAAGTAACCCTTTCATTTTAGGAGGACACCTAAAATGAAGGTCTACCCACCCCCACCCCCAAAAAAACAAACCCTAATCCCTTACATTTTCCACAGTACCTCAGACTGGGGCAACTGATTTGTTACATTTTAAATAAAATTAAATGCTAGGGCATACTATGTAGCAATTTACTAAATACAGTGTCAACTTCTGCACATGTTCCAGGGTATAAATAAATCTTCCACCTTTCTATGCTAATATGTTATATGTCTGCATAAATCTGTTACTGACCATGCTCCCACAATTTAGTAAATCATTCTGTTCCCTCCCTTCCCCTATATATTCAGCTAGCTTAATCATGGCAGAGAGGCAGGTTTGCTACTGATCTAGCCAATTTTATCACATTCCAGCAGTCAGTTTCATGAAGAAACTGTTTCTTAGAATAGCTTCTGAAAATCAGGGTTCACAATTTCAGTGCTAAAAGCTTGGATAAAATAAGTTTTCTTAGAGGCAGCATGACTAGTTATTTTACCAGTATTTCTCTTCTCACATTTAAAACACGACATTTCATTCAGTGACTTTTTCTGGGTGTTTGACGGTAAACTAATTGTTAGACACAGGATTCATTAGCTAATAATCTTTTCATCACCTTTCAAGTACTCTTCGGGTCACTCAGAAAAGTTAATTTACATAATCTACTGACGGGTCCTCAAATTTTTGAATAGCTTGTATAGCCATTATTCTGAACTTTGTATTTACCTCAGGTTCTACCATGGAGTTTAAATCAGATTTTAAACCATATCAACATTTTTTGATAAGACATGTCCAGTTATTAAACAGTCTATTTTTAAGACAACTTAGCCATGGTAAGTCACTTTTTTTTCTGTTTTAATCATTAAAAGTCTTACTCTTCCACATCCATGCAAGACTCAAAGGATCTCCCTCATTAGTGAAGACTACAAAAAATTTTGATCCAATCAGACTTTATCCATATTACGTGCTGCTCAATGTTAATGAGAGATGCCCATAATTTTCCTTAGCAAGCCCCCCCCCTCATTTAAATCTACACATGAAAAACATGGCAAGAGGGGACTTGAGAAGCATTTCACTTGCAGTACAGTCATTATTGGTTCCTAGATGAGTCTTCTGCTTTGCGTTTCACTCTTGCAAACTATAAATGTAAAATCTGGTCTTCCAAGGATGTACATTTCACTCAAGTGTAAAACAGTATTTCAAATGATTAATGAACACAAGCAAGACTTTGCTTTGAGCAACATGGACAGAAACCACGAGAAAAATTTCCAACAGTTATTTTCTCAACTGTATACTTACTGTTTACTAGCATCTACAAAGAAAGACACTTGATCACCGATATCCAATGGAGAGTCTCCTTCCACATCTTCAGGTGTATATGACAAATAAAAGACCTCCTGGAAAAAAAAAAAAGTGTGCAATACACTTAGCTCTCTTCAAATGTAATAAGTAACCTTTGTAACTTCTGTAATAAGACTTTATTTTAAAATACACCACCAAAAAAGCTTTACAGTAAAATGATTAATTTAAACATTCAAGTGCTTGTTAAATTAATAGTAAATACAACCTTATTTTAAATCTGGACTTCTAAGATCCAGTCGGACTTGATATATCACACTTCTATGCCTAAAGCTCTGTTCTTCGTAGGCTACACTTTCCCAAACAAAACACCCACGGGGAAATAAAGGAATACATTTTAACTCTATCCTAGTCTGTTTACAAAAGAATTACATCTGTGGGAGTAACTCTCCTAAATATCAGATGTTCAAGCAGAGTCATCAATGGTGCAGTGTAAATCAAACCACACATTTAGCAAACAGCAAGCAGCCCACTTTCTAGCCCGATTTAAAGCTTTAGCAGATTTTTCTTAACTTGGTCAGTATTCAGCTGCTTGTGGCTCACTTGCTCACAGCTGAATGCTTGTTTGGCTTTTTCAGTGCAAGCATCCTATATATATACAGATACCCCCCCCATACTTCTTCCAACATTTTTCTGATCTGGTCCAAAACACCACACTGGTAACACAGGAAGAACATCTAGCGAAAAGCACTTTCTATCTAAAAATGCCTTTGCTTGCAATCGGCAGCAAGTTACAAGAACTCTTGGCAAATGATATTCCAGTTACTACAATACACTGGTTGCAATCTCGAGACTGAACACTTGCAGGCTTGCTTTTCAACCTTTAAGATGTTTTTCATGCCATATCACAAAACAGCAGGGTTTGGGAATTTGTCACTAGCTAAAATACCTAATTAATCTTTACTAGCTTTAACTATTCCTACAAGAAATCACAGTGCTAGAAACTTACATGTGAGCTTAGGCAGAGTGCTGAGTTAGATATCCAAGATCAAAATGCTTCCAGTCTCTTGTGAGAAAACAGTATTTAAACATTACTAACAAACATGTATCTAAGGCCCTCACAAATGACATCATTTTTGACACAGTCTGGAGTTCTCAGGCCACAAACTGCATTATTTAGCAATCTAACACCTGCGCAGAAACTTACATTACAAGTCATTTCACATGTATATTCTAACAGAAACCAGAGCAATAAAGCACATTCCACATCTAAATTCTGGTCATAAACTTTAGCCTTAAAACAATCGGCATGAAACCTTCATACAGATGGACTGGAGCCGAATTCTAACATGAAAGGGTCACAACATGCTTCAATGGGCCAGTAGAGTGCAATATTGTAACATATTTTGCAATTTCCACATTTCACAGTATTCTTTTACACTCAAGAAACATTCCTGTATTTTACATTTATTTACAAACGCCAAAATTATATATCAAATTCTATTTGACTAGGGTGGGAGCCTTCACCCATCTCTCCCCAATCGTGACACCCTCCAACATTTTCACCAATACACACTATACTTTCACACAAGCCACCCTAATAAAATACGCAGATGATTCCACTCATTTGCACATCTGACAACATGGTATACCTCCAAAAAATTACTCAGGAGGCTTTAGCAGACACTAAAACATGGCTTCATACCTCAACTCATGCTTAACCCAAAAAAGACCAAGCTACTTTTCTCCCCTTAATTCATCCCACAAAAAAATATATTTAAAGTCCTCTCACTCACTCTCTCTCAACAATGCAGTCACTGAAGTCACTTCTCATAGCAAACTATTAGGGATGATAGTGGAGGATAATCTTCTATTTGACTTGCATATGTAAAATTGCACAAGAAAAAATCAAAAAGTAGGGATGCTTTACAGAGCCAAAGACACACTCACCGATGCAACTAAAACTACACTTATCTCCTCCTCACTTTTTATGGCACCCCCCCATCCTTGCTAACCTCCAGGCTTCAACAAAACTGAAACCAGAACAATGTTATAACAAAGTTTCTAAATTTGCAGCACACACCACTTTCAGAACCCATCACTGTACAGCAATGAAAAACCTAAATTGGTTAGAACTGCCACATCAACTAAAATTTACACAACTTCTTACCACCTACAAAATTATCCAGCATCCATCAGCTTTGTCCAGCACTAAAAAATATTTCAACACAACTATGTTCCAGTCACTGCCATCCAGTGACTAAACACTCCAGCCTATAAACCTAGCAAATCCACTGGGCACTGTCTACAATTGTACAAGGTTGCTATGACCTGGAACTCCTTCCCTGTATCCATCAGGTCTACACCCACCCTCCCATATATCAAAACCACTCTGAATAAAGAGCAAATGATGCATTTGTTGGCTGTACGTAGCTCAATGTGTTTGAACCAAAGTGATCTAGATGACTGGCAGTTTCTTGCTCTGTATTTGGAACATTGGCAGACCAGTTTCCCAGAAAACCATGCCCATATTTTTACTGTAGTTCTTTGCTGTGGTAATAACTTTGAGAACTTTGGTCTGAGCACAGTCTAGCAGGGTAGCTCTGTTCTTGTTCAAACAGAATAACCTACATCCCTAAATGTGAACAATACATTTTCATTCCTTATACCTTCTTGCTCTCCTCCCTTCACTTACTTCCTTACTATCAAATGTTCTTTTCTGACTCTCTCTCCAAATATACCATAAGCCTATTTTTCCCTCACTTCATACTGCAATTCCTATTTGTAATGCACTAATTTACCTTAAATTTTTCTAAAAACTGTCTACAATTTCTCATTTTAAATGATTGTCGAGTAGTTTGTATCAATTCTTAATCCATGATTTTCTACATTATATCTAATTATTTAAACTCCAGATTATTTTATTTTTGAAAATTGTAAAATTATTGTTCTTAAAATATTTTGTAATTTGGAGCTTTTCTCCCTGAGCCTCCACTGAGAATGGGATTCTACCCAGACTTTCCTGGCAATCAAATGTCGGGAGGACAATCTAAAGAACACAAAACTCTAATGCAGAATTGGTTTCTTCTACTAAAGCATCTGTTAAACTGCTTTACACAAATCTTACAATGACCATCATATAGCCTGTTGTCATATAAATCTCTACAATGTGAATGCAGCAGCAATAAAAAATATATATAAAATCCATTGATGACATTCATAGCATCCCCTAAAAGTCTGCTGTGTCAGACCCTGCCCTACTCTTACAATTGACCTCTAAATTCTAGTGCTTAGAGAAAGTGTGAACATAAATCCAATGTGGTGGCCTCACAAATGACCTGGACTGATACATTACTAGAGATGGATTTAGCGGTAGCTGCTACCCTGCTAGACTGTGCTCAGACCAAAGCTCTCAAAGTTATTACCACAGCAAAGAAATACAGTAAAAATATGGGCATGGTTTGCTGGGAAACTGGTCTGCCAATAGCCAGGTCCCATACAATCCATGACACACTGTATATTTACTTAAGATAGAGTGCCTCTTTCAGTAGCAATGCATCATTCTTAACAGCCAAGATCAAAAATGTAAGGATTGAGCATAATGATACAAAAATGATCTGACGTTAATAGGATGAAATAGTCATGTTATGAGCAATAAACTTGCTGGCAAAATCAAATTACTGTGAATGACTACACACAGTTTTGGATGATGAATTTTTCCCCCCAGAAAATACTATAAATAAATCTAACAGACAGAGGTCTGGCAAGGGCATCCAGTTATGCCAATCTTGTGACGGCATGGTGTCAAAAATATATATACAATTCCTGCTAACTGTTGAATGTTAGATTTTACTAACAGTCTTTTTAATGTGGAAGAATGATGCAGTTACTTTAGAAACTTTCATATATTTCAATCAATACAGACATTTTGCATATACCTTTAAAGATGTGTCATTTGAATCACTTGGATTTGACAGCAAACTAGGTTGTATGATCCAATATAATGTTATTTATCAATTTTGCACTAAGCTGTCTGCATTACATTAGTAAGCATCACAAGAAAAAGGACAAATCATTAGAGTAAGCTCAGTATAGAACAAGTGTATTCATAGGAGACTAGATGGTTCTGCTACAAGTGCAGAAACAAAAATTATATTTACCATGGCAGCTTCTCATGACCCCATCTGCTCAATTCAACTGTAGGACTGGTCTCAAATCACTTGCCACTCAGCACTTAACATCCTCCCAAGCTTTAAGTCCTCACACTGCAACATTCTCCACACCTCAGTTTTCAGAGCAGGTTTGCCTCTGGATTCTCACCTTTCAGTACAGGCAGCCCCCTACTAGCCATTTTTCCAACAGTCTCCACTCATAACAGTTTAAGTGGACGAGACAAGGTTTACGGCAACTACTTAAATGGATGGACGTGAATAAAGTCAAGTACACAACTTTTGTTCTTCAAGAGGATGGAAAAGAATACAAAAACAGAAACCCACCTTTTCACAGACTTTCACTTTACATATGACAAGCCAAAAAGTACAGTTGTGTACCCACCATAAATGTAGATTTTCAAGTGTATTCAATGTTGCAGTCATCACCCTTGGGTTATCCTGCTGGCAGGCTACACGCCGGAATTTCAAAGTCTAAGTCCGGCGTCGGTTGCTATCGCCTCTTCCCGGACATCAGTGTGCCAGGGATATAAAAGATACAGAAGATGCCATTTTCTTCAGTTTTTCTTGCCCCAGATGTCAGGTGCCCCTAAATTGGAAGGCTGAAAGAATATGCCAATAAAAATACATGCTCAAAAACAACATCTCCATCTTCAAGCAAATACACCAAAAAGGTTGTATAGGATAGAGAAGTGCAGATAAGCCCCAGCAAAGAAAAGGGGGATGGTGGGTGGGTAACCTGGACTGCAACAGTAAATACACTTGAACATCTACATTTATGGTAGGTACACAACTGTACTATGTTCATCGTGTTTCACTGTTGCAGTCATCACCCTTGGGTTGAATCCCAAAGCTGAGGTAGGGTGGCTGTGCTAAATAGGATTAGGAGAGGCTATGAGGCCCTAAAGAACTGCAGTGGCAAAGCCTGCTCTGGATTTAGAGTAAAGAGGTAAGTGGTAGTGCTTTGTGAAAGTGTGCACTGAACTCCAAGTTGCAGCCTCTAAGATGCATCTTTGGTTGGTACTCCTCTGAGGAAGGCTGCTGAAGCGGCTGCTGCTCTGGTGGAATGAGGCCTAATGTCCTTAGGCACTGATTTGCCATGTTGGAAATAGCAGAAGCAGATGCAATGGCCTATCCATTTAGAAATAGTCTGTTTTGAGATGGCCTTGCCTTGTGAACCTGCAGCATATGACACTAAATGTTGCTCAGTCTTTCTGAAAGCTTTAGTTCTGTTCAAGTAGAATCTTAACTGCCTGTGTTTATCCAAAGAATGTAGAATGTTCTCACCCTTGTTCTGTGGATTAGGATAAAAGGTTGTTAAGTGGATGGTTTGGTTGAGGGCCACAATGGACACCACCTTAGGCATAAATGTAGGGTTCGTCCTCAGAGAAACCCTGTCTGGTTGAAAAATGATGAAAGGTTTCACAGCCATGAGTGCTTGTAACTCAGACTCGTCTTGCAGAGGTTATTGCCAGGAGCAGAGCGGTTTTCCAGGATAAGAATTTTAAATCTGCTGTTGATGCTGGCTCAAAAGGGGACAGTGTGAGTTTTTCCAAAACATAATTGAGATCCCAGGCCGGAATTGGTGCTCTCCTTGAAGGCCTAATGTTTTTGGCCCCTCTGAGGTACTGCCTTATTAAAGGATGAGAAAAGATAGGTGGTTCCATATTGTAATGGGCTGAATGGCAGAGGCATAAATCTTAATAGATGAGAAGGAAAAGCCTTTGTTTAGCATCTCAGTTAGGTATTGTAAAATCTGAGGGATATTTGGTACACGCGTGTCTATGCCTTGTTCCTGCTTCCAAGCAGAGAATCTCTTCCATTTTTCTGCATAAAATTTTCTGGTACTGGGCCTCCTGGCCTCCAAGATAACATCCATAACAGCTTTGGAAAGTGGAGTGTTCTGAATGGCTACATTATTCACCATGCCACCAGATTTAAGGTCCTGAGTTGGCTGTGCAGGATCTGACTGTTTGTGGCAGTATCCATGCTGGACCCTGAGACCAGCTCTTCAAGATTGGGTACCAGTGCTGGCGTGGCCAGTCTGGTGCAATCAGTATCATTTTTGGCTTCTCTTGTCTGACTTTTAGGAGTACCCTGGGTAGGAGTGGCAGTGGGGGAAAGGCATATACTGTTAGATTTTTCCAGCTGAAGGATAGGGCATCCCCTTTCCATGCTTGCTTGTGATAAGTCCTTGTGCAAAATCTCTGCAATTGGCAGTTGTGAGGGGAGGCAAATAGATCTATGTCTGGGCATCCCCACTTCCTTATTAACTGGCTGAAGACTTGTGGATCCAGTTTCCATTCGTGGGGATCCATGAGGTTTCTGCTTAGTTCATCTGCCACAGTATTTGTTTTTCCTGGCAGGAATTGTGCTTGCAGGTGAAACTGAAAGGCCAATGCTGTGTCCCATAAGGTCATTGCTTGTCTGCAGAGGGGGTAGGAATGTGTACCTCCCTGTTTATGTACCACATGAACATAGTGTTGTCTGCCTTTATCATAACTGTCCTGGATGAAGTAGGTCCATGAAAGCTGTCAGGGCATTTTGAACAGCTAGCATCTCTTTTTGATTGATGTGAAGATGCATCTGTTTTGTAGGCTATGTGCCCTGAATACATTTTCATGCCATATGGGCCCCCCAGACAATCTAATGCATCCATTGTCAGTGTTTGTTAGGCTGGGGGTAAACTGAATGGCAGACCCTTGTTGTGGTGACAGGCTTCTGCTCACCATCAAAACTCCTGTTGCAGACAGGGAATGAGTGCAATTACTGTCTCCAGGCTGTGGCAATGTTGAGTCCAAACACTTTTTAGAGACCATTGTAGTTTCCTCACATGCAGTCTGGCATATGGAATTAGTAGAATGCAGGATGCCATGAAACCCAAGGCCTGCAGGATTTTCCTTGCAGATTAAGTGGGTTTTTATTGCCAAATTCTTGAAGTAGTCAGTTGTTTTTGTTTGTCTGGAGTGAGATAAGACATCTGGGCAGTTGTATTTAGGCTTGCACCCAGGAATATTATCTCTTGAGAGGGCACTAGTTTGGATTTCTTTTAGTTTACTGTGTACCCTAGGCCAATTAGTAATCTTTTCACAAACACCAGGTGCTTTAGTAGAATGTCTGTTCTCTGCTTGAATCAGGCTGTCATCCAAGTAGGGGTATATTTGAATTCCTTTTTGTCTGCAAAACGCAATTACTGGTGCCAGGTATTTTGTGAAGACCCTGGGCGCAGTAGATAAGCCAAAGGGCAGTGCAGAGAATTGGTAATGCATTGAGCCAGCTATGAATCTGAGGTATCTTCTGCAAGATTGTCTGATTGGGACATGCAGGTATGCCTCTTTTAGGTCCAAAGTTACGAGCCAAGCCTTCTTGCCCAGCATGGGCAGTAGCTGCTGTAGAGTCAACATCCTGAATTTTGGAACTTCCAGAAACGTGTTTAGTACAGACAGGTCCAGTATTGGTCTCTAGGTTTTGTCCTTTCTGGGTACTAGGAAAAGTCTGGAGTAAAATCCTTGCCCCTGGTCTTGTTGTGGTACATGCTGAATGGCCCTCATATCCATGAGGGCTGTAATTTGTTTTTGTGCCCCTGCCCATTGATTGTGTGGCAAGTCTGGCATGCCTCTTGACCTTGGTAGAGTGTGAAAATGGAACCTGTAGCCTTGGGACACTATATTCAGGACCCATTTGTCTCGGGTAATCCTTTGCCAATTTGAAGAAAAAAGTGCTATTTTCCCCCCTAATGGGGCCGCCAAAAGAAAAGTGCTTGGATCTGGTAGAGGATATTGGGACTGTTTCCTGAAAGGTTGTGATTTGTCTTCTCTGATTTTGGCGGTAGGAGCACTCCATTGTTTAGGCCAGTAGGCGCCTTGGGGCTGAGATCTGCCCCTGGGGCGCCTGTATCTGCCTCTTTGTGGTCTGTCTGACGCTGGAAAGGACCAATTTTTAGAAGGCCAGTTTCTGCTAAACCTGGGTGGCTGTACCTGTAAGAAAGCCTCGACTGTCTGCATGGATTTTGCTTTAGCCTCCATTTTTTTCAACACTTCTTCTGCTTTTGTGCCAAAGTATGCTGTAATGGTGCATCTAATAATTTTGCTTTAACATTATCAGGCAGATTTTGTTCCTTTAACCAAGCATGCCTTCTGATAACAGAACCTGTAACAGCGGACCTGCAAGAGGCCTCCAGAGAATCATAACCACATTGCAAAGTATGCTTTCCCACTTGTTCAGCTGCATGCAATAACTCCTGCAATTCCTTGTTCCCTGAACATTCAGTATTTGTCAACATTTTCTGTTTACGCAGTGACATTAAATATTGTTGGTATTTGAGAATATGAAACTGACAATTTAAAGCGCTTACAGCCAGGATTGTACACGTTTTTTTCCCCCATCTGTCTAAAGACCTGGAATCCCTGTCAGGGGGAACAGGGTTTTTTGCAGCGGAAGCTTTAACCCCCTTGAGACCCTGAGATATAGTTTCTTGGTCAGCACCGGGGGTTTTATACAGGAATTTAAGAGAATCCGGGACCCTGTAGTATCTGTCTGGCTTAGCAGGTGCAGGGGGTAGAGTCTGGGGATAGGCCAGACTCTAAAAATACATCTACAATGTCTAGAACAGGTGGAATAGCTAAGGGTCTATGCTGAGGAAGTAGCAGAAAGTCTGAGCCTTTTCTTAGATTCAGAGTAATCTTTGCTCTCCCAGTGGAAATGTTCCCTCATGGTATGTAGGGTTTCCCCAAAAGAATAATCTTCAAGAGGAGAGGCTGAAGGTATGGATTCTTCAGCATCAGACTCCTCATAGGGAAGCATGGAGTAATCCTGTTCAGAAGAGGAATCAGAGGAAATAGAAACCTGATCAGAAGAATCATACTCTGTCTCTTGCCTAGGCCTCTTATCAGGAGGGGGATGGGAGCCCCTGATCATGGTAATTAGGTCTTCGGCCATTTTAAGCATCTGTTTTTTAGGCATGGAAGTCTGAGTAGGTGAATGCTGTACTTGTTTCTTTGTCTTCAGTGCTGCTTTAGTCTTTGAAGATGAAGATGGCTTAATTTAAAGTTGTGTAGGTCTGAAGACGCCCTCAGAAGCGGATGCCCAATACCTTGAGTATCCAGAGGCCCAGTCGGCTGCACGTGGGAGTCAGAAGCGGCCTGTGGCTCTGAGGTAGCGGGCACCAGGGGCTGCGAAAGCACCTCGCTGAGAACCAGCAAACCGGCGAATGGCCTAGCACAGGCTTAGTCTGTTTTGGACCTCGGATGCCTATCTTTTTCCTTGTGTTTTTTGTAAACTCAAGTTGTCGGCTGATCTGACTGCATTATGTAGTTAAATCTTCGGCCAAAGTAATGGAAGGCAAAATCAAACAAACGCTTGATAGTGCGTTGGTTAAATCTAGCACAAAACCGACAGCTAGCAACGTTATGATCAGGGCCTAGGCAAGGAATACAGTAGAGTGAAAATCCTTATGAGGTATTTGCTTCCCACAAGAAATACAATTGTTAACTTTTTCTGACATCTGTCTGGAGCAAGAAAAAAGTTTCCCCAACGGGCTACTTAGCTTTAATGAAGACTTCGGTTCTGAAATTCGTATTTGAAAATCTCAATAGTCGGCCGACTGGCACTTGCCAACTTGCTTATGCTTCAGGCACCATGCGGCAAGAAAGACTGAAGAAAATGGCATCGGCTGCATCTTTTATACCCCTGGCGCACTGATGTCCGGGAGGAGGAAACAGCAACTGACGCCGGACCTAGACTTTGGAATTCCGGCAGACTACAGGTAGCCTGCCAGCAGGATAACCCAAGGGTGATGACTACAACAGTGAAACACGATGAACATAACATTAACTGCCCTCCCATTTCTAAATATTTTCGTTATATCCTTATTTTTCTCATATAAAAGGAGAAAACTGCCCCAGGATTTTACTTAGACCTGCGTTAGCATGTTTAACTTTCCAGTTTGTATTAACTCTCTTTCAAAGCTTCATAGTACACACTTCATTTAACAGAAGACAATAGAGCAGTCTTTGGCTCGTTTGTGACAGTCATTTTACTTGCAACCATCACTGAGAATAGGAATAACCTCACCTTTTTTCAATAATTTCCTGTGTGTTTTCTTTTAACTAGTGTTATACCCCTTTCTCAAAACATTTTTTCCGAAGGTTATTTCTTGCCTATCCTATTTTACCTTTCTTTAAAGCTTCTGGGTGTGCACTTCCTTATACAAGTGCATATTAGTAAATTCTGGCTTCCTAGATCTCTCAACTCAAACATATCTCTTATACCTGAATGTCTTCATCTAAAACAATGATCTTTTTCATTCAAGCAGAAGTCCTTTTCTTTATGTATTCAAACATTTCACAAATTCATTTAACTCTTCTCCCTTCCACACAAACAAACACAATCAAAATGCTTGCTTAGCTTTAAAACAGTCTACTCACAAAAACTTAGTTTAAAACAACTGAGAAATGTGGACCCCCCCCCCCCAGTAAACTTCCCAGCAATGGAACAAAGTTAGCCAACTGATCTTCAAAAGCCTGCTGAGGAGCATTCTTGGTGGCAGGAAAGCACTTAATGTCTTGGCTCCCAATCCTAACAGCTTGGATGTATGGAAAGTGCTCTGAAGTTTTGGAAGCTGGTGAGCTGTTATATGACAGGTTGGTACTAGGCTCATCAGCCGTAGGGCCTATACAAGCCTAGCCATAACAATTCCCTGGCTATTTCTTCCCACACTATTTACATCCCTGGAACCCTGTCTAACAGAGCAACTGACGTGATCCCCGGGGTGAATTTCCTTTCTCCCATCCTCCTATCATATGCAGGATAAAACCCATAAAGCTTATCCTATTGCAACAGTAATCAATATGAAGATCGGCAGCTTATATGCTCTGGGATGTCTTTGAAACCATCGCTGCAACACTGGAGCAGACATAAGGAACAGAAACCACAATGCCAGAAGACAATAACGGTCTGTGTTGACAGAAAAATTAGACAACAGCACTGGTGCCAGAGTATTCTGGTTCTCAAACAGCAAGAAGTCTGATCTTCACGCTAAATGAGTCAATCTAAAGGAGCTACCAAGCCTACCTACTATGGGAGCAACCAGCAATGCATACATCAATACCAGAGAGAGAGAATTGTTTGAGGTCATTGGCTGACTGAGGTCACCTGGATTACAGCTTAGACTAAGCACCTCAATGGTTCTTTTGAGATTTCTTTCTTAAAAGCTGTCTCCGGTTTCAACTTTCTGTTACCTAAAACTCAGTTGCGAGTGTTCTGCCATTTTACACTCAGCTAATCGAAGGAAGGACACTCAGCAAACTCGGAGCTATAATATATAACATTAAGTATCCTGTTCTTTGTTTATTTTGTTCTTTATTTCTTTGTTATTTATAGCAATTTGTGTACTGTGTAATTTTCTAGCTAGTTTCACTGTGTGTGAGGTATTAACTGGAAATTGTCCACTTTTATTAAGCATCTGTTGGGTTGTTTATTTCTGATAACTTGTTGCAGTTAAACTTTTTCTAGAGGCTCCTCTAGCTGTTTAAAACTCATTTAAAGGCTCACTGCTGCTTTTCAGCTGTGAGAAACATTTCTGCAGTTATTTCCCACCCTCCCTCCCTGTTGGTATAGTGCTTTTATAGTTGGCGGCTTTGCAGTTGCCCTCCCCTAGTGTAAATTTAATCTGGGACCCTCCTCCCAGTCTGGTGTCATTACCTCATTCTACCCAGTACAGGGAGAACATTTGAGAAGGCCAATCAGCTTAGTTTCTGCTACTCCTTTCTCTCTTTCCACGAAAAAAAAAAATATCTGCTTTTACTGTATTTGTGTTTCTTCCTACTTTATTTTGCTTTTGCGTCATCTTACAAGTACTCAATTGTATTTATTACTGCTTGGTGTAACTCATTCTAAGCCTTTTAGTTTAAGCACCTGGGCTTCAGACCAGTTGTTTTACATTAAGGTTTGTGGCCTGCACTGTAGTGGAAGAACAGGTAGCTTACATCCTTCTAATTTGGGAACTGCTGATTGAGGGCTCAGTGTCTGTTATTCTAAAAGTGTATTAATTCTGGTTTAAGAACTTGGGCTTCAGGCCAGTTATTTTACATTAAGAGGGTTCGTGGTCTGCACTCTTGTGGGAGGAGAGGTTGGACTCTGCCCTTCTGAGCTGGGAATTTCTGGTTAAAGGCTTATAGTGCCTGCATATTTGAACTGCTTCTTATTGAAATTGGTACACCTTGTTTGCTGTAGCATAGACTAGATCCAGGCCTGCTGAATCTAGCTTTGTTTGTATGCTTGTTATTTCCATGAAACGCTAATTCCACCTAAAACGCGGCTTTTCAGCACTTCTGTGGATCCATAGTGATATCTGCATTGCTTACTGTACTTATTTCCTTGTTTCACTTAAAAGTTACTGTTTGTCGTTTTTGCATTTAAGTTACTTGTAACACATTGCATTTAAGTTACCTGGCACTTGCTCACTAAAGCAATTATACAAGTCAGCACTAAAAAATTAAAAGCACTACACCCTCACAAACTTCCCTTGAGTATGTTGTTCCCCATTGGCCCTTTTTTTCAATTATAAAGGAATTCACAATACTATTCTAGCATGTCCAAAGGTCAGTTGTCAATCGCCTCTCCGGTCCAGCTGGTGAATCTGGGAATCTTGAGGCAATGTTACAACTGCCTCATGTACACAGACAACCCTCTCCTCCTCCCAACAAATTCCAACACATATGAGAGATGCAACCATATAGCCAAACTGGAGGCTAAGCTCTCTCAACTCAGTACTGGCGTAACCAGTCAGGAGGAGAAGGAAACCACACACACTACAATTCCAGGCTCACATAGACCTACCACGACAGCAAACCAAACACAAACAGACAAAAACATACTCGGAGGCTCTAAATAAAAATCTGCCTAAGCAGCAGAAACCGCCAAAGCAGACACCCAAGCAACCGCTACCTCAAAACAAAACACGTGCAACACATAGCTCACAAAGCCAGTGTGCCAAACAGACACAGCCCTTAAGGTTAAACACCACACCTGATACACTTGTAATAGGTGACTATAGTCAGGCACACTGACGTCCCGCTCACCAGGCTGAACAAGAAGGTTCACGGTGAGCTGCCATTAGGGCGCTAGGATCCGCCACATAACTCAAGCACTCAGGTCACTCCAAGGCAAGTACAGATATGACTCTGTCATTGTCCATGCTGGTGTGAATGACCTGAGAGTTACCTCCCTGGACTACATGAAGAGACAGAGGAGCTTTCTGAGCATGTAGCCCAGGCCGGTATGACCCTGACCTTGAGTAGCATCTTACCCTCACCAAGAATGATGCCACAGTATGAAGACAAGATGATCAATTTCAACAATTGGCTTAAGTATTGGTGTCATTCAAAGGGGATCCAATGCCTGTCAGCCTGGGATGAAATGCTTGACAAGCCACGATGCTTCGCTAGAGACGGCTTGCAAAAGTCACCCCTGGGCTTTCGGATATTGGCAAAGGCTCTTGCTACCCCCATAGTGCCTTTTTTTAGGCAAGGCTCAAAAGACAAACCCACCTCCATAGGTATCACAAGGGATAAGAAACTAAGAGTAATGCTACTCAACGCCAGAAGTCTAAACCTCAAGATGCATGCACTCAAAACTCTCCTTAGCATGGAGAACATCGATATCTGTGCAGTAACAGAAACCTGGTTCAAGGCTCCCAAGAGCACCCCAGCACTACCAGGTTATACCTCATACCATGCTTTTCGGCCCCAAAACTTGGACCGAACCACAAAAGGGGGGGGTATCAATATTTGTCAAAGATAACCACACCTCCAGGTTGGTGGCACAGCAGGAAGCATCAGAGACTATCCATGTGCAACTAACAGTGGGTAAAACTGCCTTCCAGTTTATAGCCTGCTACAGACCACCCTCCCAAACCCAGGAACCCCACTCAGCCTTCCTGAGAACACTGGAAAATATGAAGGTCTCTCCAAACACCATTATATTGGGAGACTTCAACTACCCAAACATAGACCGGGAGCATTACTCTAGCTCCAACACCCTAGCCCAAAGGTTCCTAGAATTTATAAACTCAAATGCTATGGAAAAACTTGTTACCACTCCCACAAGAGGGGAAAACATACTGGAACTGATCACCAACATGGGGCTCTATGCTCCAGACCAGAAGTGTATCCCTCACTGGTAAGATCAGACCATAAACTAATCTCACTGGATATTCACATCCCTACCCCACCCCCTGCCCAGAAAACCACAGTGAAAAACTTCTCTAAAGCAAATTGCACACTCCTCAAAACCAAGGTGGAATCCTTCAAAGCCCCCGGGCCTGTGGAAAATACGGCCCAGACCGCAGGATCCTTTATAAACGCATTCTATGAACACCTTCAGGAATGCATGGATTATGCAATCCCAAATAAAACCAAGACCCAATCCTCCAAAGGCAGACGTCCTGTCTGGTTGACCCCAGCCATAAACAAACTATACAATAGAAGGAGGAAGCTACTACATGAGAGAGCAAAATCCCAAAAAGGTAAGGCATCTCTGATCAGTATTAGCAAAAAACTATGGGCACTCATAAAATCGTCTAAGGTCAGCTTCAAGAGAAAAATTGCACAGGACACTAAGGATAATCACAAGGCTTTCTTTAGTTGTTAGGAACCTGGGTGGAAATTCCCAGATATGCTCAATTAGTCCAAAATGACAAAAAATACACCAGACCCACAGACATTGCCAACATCCTAGCTGACAGGTTCAGCACAAACTTCTCCCTCCCCCCTCCCCACCAAAAGGGCAAATATCTATCCCAGCAGAGTGCTGCCCCCCTGACATCTCAGATGCTCAGGTAAGAGCCACCCTCTCCAAAGCAAAAAACACATCAATGGGACCAGACGGTGTCCCGGGCTGCATCCTACATGAACTCCAAGAAGAGCTAAACCCAAACATAAAACTACTGTTCAATCTCAGCCTTACTACAGGATATGTACCCCACAGAGTGGCGTACAGCAACAGTGGTCCCTCTCCACAAAGGTGGTGCCTCAACGGATCCTGGAAACTATCGCCCCATAAGCTTGACTAGCTTGGTCTGCAAAGCTATGGAAAGGATCATGGACCTCATAAATAAAGATATTGGGGACCTACAGGCACTGGATCTTACCCAGTTTGGCTTTGTTAAGGGCAGATCCTGCCTCTTAAACCTGGTCGATTTCTTTGAAACAGTCACCAAGGCCATTGACGAGGGGAAGGTGGTCCACACAGCCTACCTGGACCTCGCAAAAGCCTTCGATACAATACCCCACTCGGGCATTATAGATAAGCTCACCAGCTTAAATATAAACCCCTATGTCACTAGATTGGTTGCAAACTGGCTCAAGGACAGAACCCACACAGTTAGAATTGCTGGAGCCATGTCAGACTCCAAACCAGTTACAAGTGGCGTCCCACAAGGCTCAGTCCTGGGACCTCTCTTGTTCGGTATATATTTCTCGGAGGTACAGGCCAACACGGAAGGACTGTGGCTGACCAAGTTTGCAGATGACTGCAAACTGGGCACCATAATAGACTTTCCAGCCGACACAAGCATCCTCCAAAAGGGCCTCATAGAAACAGACAACTGGTGCCAGAGTCATGGCCTCAAGCTAAACACCAATAAGTGTATAGTCATCCCCTTTGGCAAAAACAAAGTGCCTACAAATTACCACATAGATAGTAATCCATTAAGTACGGAAGATGTAATTAGGGACCTGGGGACCCAAGTTGATAGCAATCTCTCATTTGACAACCACATGGCCAAAGTGGTTAGAAAAACATTTTGTATAGACCACCTAATCATGAAGGGATTCACATCTAGATCAGGGGAGGTAATCGTGCCTCTTATCTCATCCCTCATCAGGCCCATAATTGAGTACAATGCCCCTTTTGGGATGTACCTTATCAGACACCTGCAACAACTGGAAAGACCCCACAAGTACCTCACCAAGAGGATCAAAGGGCTCAAACAAATGACATATGCTGCCCGGTTAAAGAAACTCCAGCTCTACTCAGTGGCATACTGCCTGCTCAGAGGCGATCTGTGCCTGACGTATAAAGCCATGTCCAACCCGGAATTAATGGACATGCAGGACCACAGAAAATCCAAATCCCATCGAGCTCACTCTGGAATAAAATCCCAGTCCAGGTTAGGCAGAGTCCCTCACTGACCCTCTTCAAGAGGAATCTTGATGAGTGGATGGGAGATCGTAGGTTTACCCCGGGTATCACTTCTGTGTCACTGTTAGACAGAGGCACAGTATACTAACCTTGAAGGGCATAGCAAAATTAATTTAAAATGGGTGGTGAAAGCCAAACACACTCTGGCTAGGCTTATAAATGCCCTAGGGCAGATAGCCTAGTATGAACCTATGAATAGCATTGGCACAAACCACCTCAAAGGAATCAGTCAAGTCGGCATTAGTCAGCTAAGTGGCATTAGTCTGACCAGGACTAGTACTAAAGTGAAGGTAGATGGTTCAAGTTTGAAGCCCACCTTCCTTGTCCAAATCTGCAGGATGAAAGTAGTCATCCTAGCTCCAACAGAGCATGCGCATGGCACCGTAGAGCTCATACCTATGCAGATAGCAGATCTGAAAGAAAAATCTTAACTGGTAGAAGGGGTTCTGGACGAAGGTCAAAGATGTAAACCCCCCCCCCCTCCAAGTCAAAGAATATTCTCAGTGTTGAAAACCCATGAATCTATAAAGACTACTTTTTTCCCTATGTATAGTCCAGGAGGGAGGACATAGTATTCCTTGGTATTATCTACATTTAAGGTTTCAATTTACTCTCCCCCATCCTTACCCAAATGAGATGTGGTGGGCATTTTTTCAGAAACAGAGACCTTGACCCTTTCACAAATCACTTGTTTTTCCTGTCAATAAGAGTAGGTTTGTCTAACTCAAAACACACTGATCAGTCCTCAAGTTGAGGCATTACAAGAGTCGACTCATTTAGCATAGTCTTCATTTAGGAGATTTTTGTGATCACAAGACATGCATGTAAACTTTTTCCAAAGCAGCAATCCAAAAAAAAAAAAAAAAAAGAAAAAAACAACTTGAACAGACATTACACTCGCATGTGACTAACAAAATGGCACTAATGTTAACTCACAAAGGACAGGAAATCTAAGCTATGCCAAAGTCAAAAGTACAGAAAAACATCCTCAACTTATTTAGAGTACTTTACAAGTGAACAGAGAACTTTAAAGGATTCAGGCCATAACAACCCACATTTCAAGTAAAAAAAAAAAAAAAAAAAAAAAAACTGCAACAGATGAATCATGCAGTCATCTAGGATTACTGCAAGCACAAGATCAGTAAATGACATTTGGATAAACAGATATGTACCACAGATAGACACTGCAGGGAGAGGGGTTGAAGTTTGGAAAATGTAGTACCAGTAGACACAACTGACAGCCTAAGGCTACTGGTAATGGGCAGGATGAACAAACCATGTTAGATCCTCATTTTTTGGTCCTGTGTTAACACTGGTTCTATTACTCCTAGCTGTAGGAGCTCTTGTAGGAATAAAACAACCAGATGCCAAAGTGTATTGGCACAGGCGTGCAGAACATCTGATATCTCTGGTTTTCCAAGAAATGTAGTCCCGACTCTTGAGAGATTACACAAAAGCACCCATTTGTCTCATGTTATGCTTTCCCAATTCCTTATAAAGTGAGTTACTCTTCATACCATCTTGTTATTTGGGAAGGGGGAACAGGGCTGGGGAGGAAGGAGAAGCCACAAATGGTCAAGGCTTCTCCCATCAGGTGACAGGACCCTGGGAGAGACCCAGGCTTTCCCTTCTGGTCTCTGCTATTTCACTATACACACACACACCTTGCCTACAACAGTAAGGCCTAGACTTAAACAGTAGACATTCCTAAGGACAACAGGTGAACAAAGGAGCTGCACAGACATCCTCAAACAGGATGTGGAGCTTCAAAACGTGTCTCTGAGCACAAGTCTCAACTGTGGCTTCCCCAGATGCTGCATCCACAGCACATCTGTACCCAGAAGAATGCTGATCTCCTACCAGTCTAATCAAGACCAACAATTTCACCCACAGATCCACATCAGATACCCTGCCCCAATTTTCTCCATTTGACCAGGTAAAGCAATTAAACACACACAACATCTTTACTGATAATCATGCACATAAGCAGTTTGTGCTTTATCAGATCCTTCTAAGGGCTTTGTGAAAGTACCTTTTATTTAAATGTGTGCGCTCTTCTACATTTTTCTCAAAATACTGGGACCATACTTTTAGTTCCATCATTTTGTGGTGCTCCAGTGGTTTTGAAAGACAGGCTTGTCAGCCTATCGGTGGTGCCACAAGAAGTATAAGGTGTGGCCTGGACAAGCAGGAGCTATCCAAAAGGTCTTTGCTAAACATCCTGAGCACTTGCTTTGCTTGTGATCCAACTCTTGCACTTGGAAATCTAAAGTACTTTTCCAAAGCCTTTACATTTGTGTGCTCTTCCACAATTCTTAAACTGTTGGCAGCACTTCAGTTTTGATGTAATTTCTTCACAATCTTGAAAAAAAATTTTTGCTCAAGCTTCATCAGCACAATTAGACCGGTGCGTCTCACAGTAAGAGCATTTATTTGCATTCTACTTATTGCTGTGCAGCAGTGCCAGTATTGTTTTACTCCAGTAATTTCTAGATCTCAGGTTACAGTTTTGTCTTTGCTCACGTATGCTGGTTTGTGTGGTTGCTACTAAAAAAAAACAGATGTCAGGAACATAGTATTCTAAAGGAACTGTTTTCAGAAGTATTGCTACCAAAAGCAGCATAATATATCCTTAGTGTGCAATGCATCCAAATTAGTTTTACCCCTATAAATTACAGATCCCTACTTAAGAGTTTATTTTAACTGACATTTGCTGCTCTCAGTGGTTATCAAAACAGACGGGGAGTTTCAGGAGCACAAACAGTATTCCAAAGGGACAATCTAAGCAGTGCTACTACAGTATGAGCAGCTCATAGTTGAATTAAGTCTTACTGTGCAGTGCTGCTAACTTAGCTCTATTCCTGTAACATACAGATTTCGACTTAAAATTTTCTAATGGCTGAAACTTGTTGCTGTGTGTAGTTCTCACTGAAATTGTCAGTTTCATAAAAAAAAAAAAAAGCTGTAGGCAGCTCAATCAAGTAGCCTTATTATGCAGTGCTGCCAAATTTTTAACCCTCAACTTTTGGTTCTCTAGTTTTAAATTTTTGTTTCAACTGAAACTTGTTGCTTACTGTGATTGTTCTCTGAAGTACAGGAGCATATTTAGAACAAGCACTGCTACTGCAAACAGCTTATAGTTGTACAAGGTTGTCTAATCAAGCACTATATTTGCGAGAAATTTCTCTGCTGTTTCCAAGACGGCTGCACACCGATTTAACAGCTTAGCTCTTCCAGTGTGAAAATAGAAACTGGAAGATAAAGAAAGGCCAGGAATGGTCACTTTTAGTAAACACTATTTACTGGCTAGTTAAGTACACTACCTGGGTGCCACCAAAGAAGAAACTAAGAGCCTGAGAGAAACTAGAAAAGATGCAGAGAAAACAATGACTGGGAAGAATCCTGTAGCTGCTCAAAGGGGTTCAAGCTCTAGCTTTGGTGCAAGACATTTTCTCCTATAGATCAGTGGAAGCCACAAGTAGAAATGTGCTCAGAGTGGATTAAAATATACTGCTTCAATGCTTCATCTATTAACTCAAACAAAAGGCTGGAAAAATGTAAGAAGCTTTTAACTGGTATTCAGATGAAATAATAAAACTGCAAACAGAGGTTGAAATGAAGAAAAGAATGGCTGAGTGTATGAGAATGTTCAAGAAGAGAGGTTTCAAAAAACGGTAGAATTAGAGCACAAAGCACACAGAGAAAATAAGATTTCGTAAAAATACTTCCACAATACAAATTGCATGTTTTGCAGTAAAGCAGTGTCTTGCTTACATACAATTAAAACTGAACTTAACAGATGAATTTTTTTTCTGTAGTATTAAAATATGTAGGCATTACAATGTAAACAGAGAAAAAAGGAGACATAAAAGCATAGTTTAAGTTAAAAGGGTATAATCTTGGGTTTTTGAGGGTGGGAATGGAGTGCAATAGTGCTGAGATCATAAATTAGAGCCAACATGTTCTCTTACTTTTGCATAGATTACCTGGATTAAAACCCTTAGCTTAATCTAATAAATTTTAAGTTGAAACAAGTAAGGAGAACACTGAACATAAAGAAATTTTCATTTAGCAATGAAAGCTTCAGCTT
Source organism: Protopterus annectens (assembly GCF_019279795.1). Lineage (NCBI taxonomy): Eukaryota > Metazoa > Chordata > Ceratodontiformes > Protopteridae > Protopterus > Protopterus annectens. The sequence continues at coordinate 215,392,563 of NC_056739.1, read as the reverse complement.
GTGTTTAGAAGCCTGCAGCGGAAGACTGCATTTTATTTTCTCTTGCGTTTCTGTGGAGACAAGCTGATAATGGGGCAATAAAAAGTCAGGACACTAGCTTCTTCAAAGCTAAAACTTAGTTTTCTGAAAGCATGCACAATGTTTTTCATATCTGGGAGGACAAAGATTAAAAAAGAACAGACACCAATTAGTGTCAAGTAGCACAGGCAACATGCGTCTTAAAATAAATAACCTCAATTTTAGGTTTATTAAGGCCTATGTTTCTAGCTGGCAATTTGGAACTGTTCCTATCAGGAGTGTTAAACCTCATTTGAAGATATAAGTAGTTGTGTATGTTTGTATTGATTTAACAGGTTATCAGGGTGTTCAGGATGTGTTTCAGGATTTTCATAAAAAACACACACCTTTTGTAAAATGCGAGACAGGTCCCACTGTTAAACTTTAAGAAGAATTAACCTGCCAAACATTTGTGGATGAACGCATCACAAAAGCTGGAAACAGACATTTAAAAATGCTGTCATATATAACGGATGGGAATAATGACTTACTAAAATGGCAACACTTTCCATATTATCTTTGGATATGAATGCTCTCTCAGTTACATACATAATATAATTAAATATTTCTCTTAAGAAATACCATGTCCAGATAGCAATACTACATACACATATACACACACATTTGGAAAGAACTGAACACAAGAGTCTGATAAAAGGATTTCATAATCTATATTCTGCAGAATATCAGGAACAAAGGACAAGAGGAGTATTTACATTCATTCCTACAGATTTTTCTTCAACAGTGACAGAGGAAAAAGATAATAGCAGATTTGGAGTAGTAAGGGGCTGCTTGCAAGGGATGAAGATTATGCTGGCATATATTGATATTCCACATAACACTGCTACTGAGCATAAATTTGGGAGAAACAATCAGCTTTCAGCAGAATATTACTTATAGGTGGGAACTAGAATTTGACTTGCAAGGATCATCTAGTTGGCCTAGAAGGAAAAATACAAGGAGGGCAGACTTCTGAATATATTTAATGAATATATTTGATATGGAATACTTGAATCCAGTAATAGGAACTCAGAATTTACATATTCCCCAAAGTACAGTAACTGGGCTAGACTAGACAAATTAAATTTCACAGGGACACAGGCGTCTCATTTAGAACTTTGACACATTCAATAACTCTTTCAGTTCATGTGCTAATAATTATCAACATAAAATGCAGAGTAATTACATCAACATGAGACACTGGTGCTTCCCACCTGCCTGTTAAAATTCTAAGGAATGGATAGTGGAAATTATTTGGAAGTTAGTATGGAAAATAAAATACTCCAAAAGTTATACAGTGGATATAAAAAGTGTTCTCACCCCTGTTAAAATGCCAGGTTTTTGTGATATATAAAACATGAGACCACAATAAATAATTTCAAAACTTTTTCTACCTTTAATGTGACCTATAACCTGTACAATTCAATTGAAAAACCAACAAATCTCTTGGGGGGAAAAATATAAAAAAAATAAAAAATGTACAATACGCTGGTTGCATAAGTGTGCACACCCTTAAACTAATACTTTGTTGAAGCACCTTGTAGCTTCCCCTCTACCCATAAGCCCCCTCTCCAAAATACTTCAGATCAGGTCTGCACAATAGAAACAGGGTGGTAAAGCCTCAAAGGAAGCCATATCTGTTGTCTTAAAGAGGAGTACAAGACCAAGTACATTATCCATTCCACCAAAAAAACTTCAAAGACCGGGGGTTGGAGGGAGGGGAGTCCAGGATAAATGAAAATGAACACAGATGGAATGTTATGGTAAATACTCTACTTCTTTACCAGATGTCAATTTTCATTTTAACCTTGACACATGGGAACAGATTCCCCACCTACATTAGTGCTTGAGCAGATTCATGGAAGGATATTCCAGACAAGCACTGAACCAAAGGATGCTCTTCCCTTCAGATCAAATCCCATTTGTAATGAGTAATAAAGGTATGGGGAGAAGCCTGTACAATTCAGTTGAAAAACAAATTTGTTAGGGTAAAAAAATAAACATACAATAAGCAGGTTGCATAAGTGTGCACACCCTTAAACTAATACTTTGTTGAAGCACTATTTGATTTAATTACAGCATTTAGTCTTCTTGGGTAGGAGCCATCAGCATGGCACATCTTGATTTGGCAATATTTGCCCACTTGTCCCTGCAAAAAAGCTCCAAATCTTTCAGATTGCAAGGGCATCTCTTTACACAGCCCTCTCCAGGTCACCCCACAGATTTTCTATTGGATTCAAGTCTGGGCTCTGGCTGGGCCATTCCAAAACTTTAATTTTCTTCTGGTGAAGCCATTCTTTTGTTGATCTGAATGTACGCTTGGCGTCACTTCCATGTTGAAAGGTGAAATACCTATTCATCTTCAGCTTTCTAGCAGATACCTGAAGGTTTTGGGCCAAAACTGACTGGTATTTGGAACTGTTCACAATTCCCTTCACCTTGACTAAAGCCCCAGTTCCAGCTGAAGAAACGCAACCCCAAAGCATGATACTGTCACCACCATGCTTCACACTGTGGGGATGGTGTTCTTTTGGTGATGTAAAGTGTTTCTTTTGCACCGAATGTACCTTTTGGAATTGTGGCCAAAAAGTTCAACCTTGGTCTCAGACCATAAAAAGAAGTGGTCTTACCATAACATTCCATCTGTATTGTTGATCCTCGTTCAGTCATTACGTGTGGGTATCTGTTCCGACCTCGGAACAGAGCCGGCCATTTTCCAAGCTTGCATCAGCTACAAACTCTAGAGCTAAAACTCTTGCCCAGAATTCCCCTCTCCCTGTTACCTCAGGTTGAGTTTGCAAGTCAAAAGAAGGTAGAGGCTACCTCTAGTCAAATGACCAAATATAACCGGATGGTGAGATCCACTAAAAACCACAGGAGGGGGAAGGAGGGAGGGTCGTAATGACTGAACGAGGATCAACAATACAGATGGAACACTATGGTAAGACATAACTTCTTTATCTGATATTGTTAATCCTCGTTCATTCCTTAAGTGTAAAACAGTCCCCCCAGCTACCTCTATTCCTGGGAGGCTCTCATGGAAAGACATTACTGAGCACCAAAGAATGCTCTTCCCCTGGAGGCCAAATCCAATTTGCAATGATTGATGAAGGTATGAGGGGTAGCCCAAGTTGCAGCTGCAAAAATGTCATGTAAAGAAGCTCTGGCATGGAAAGCAGCAGAAGTTGCCACCGACCTTGTAGAATGAGCCTTAATGGTAGTAGGTAATGGAATATTATGTTGTCTATAAATGAAGGTCATACAGTCAGTCTTTCAACCATTTAGTCAATGTGACCTTAGCAACAGCACATCCTAGTCTAGGTCGAGAATAGGCCAAAATTAACTGGTCTGATTTAAGAGAGGCCTTAATCCTGTTCAAGTAGAAGTGAATTTGCCTGTGAATATCTAGGGTATGTAGGCAATACTCTCCTTTGTTTGAATAGTTGGGGAAGAAAACTGGCAATTCAAAGGTTTGATTAATGGACATTTCAGAGATCACTTTTGGCAAAAAGGAAGGATTAGTTCTCAATGACACTTTCTATGAAAAATCAAATATGGACTCTTGATGCATAAGGCTTGAAGCTCAGAAATACGTCTGGCAGATGTAATGGCGACCAAAAACAAGGTTTTCCATGACAAGTATTTGAGGTCGCAAGAAGCTGGTTCGAAGAATGGCATTGTCAAAGCTTGTAGAACTAATGACAGGTCCCATGGTTGAGTAGGTTTGCTAAAAGGGGGTTTTAGATGATTCACACCTTTTACGAAAGTCTTGCATAATTTGTGTGACGTAAGAGAGGAGTCTTGGACACCATCATGGAAATTAGATATTGCAGCCAAATGAACTCTAATGGCAGAGGCCGATAGACCGGATTGAAAAAGGGTGGCTAGATACTTCAGTACTAAACACTAGTGCTGAAAAAGGATCTACCCATTTTTCTTTCAGCCAAAAGGGAAGTCTTTTCCACTTGCTTAGATAAGTAATTCTGGTGGAAGGACTTATGAGATGCAATAAGAATGTCACGTACTGGCAAAGAAAGATCATCCTGCCTGGCAATCAAGGGAAGTGGAGGAGCCAAGCTGCGAGCTTCAGACTGTCCAAGGTGGGGTGAATCAGATTCTGCGGATGGGAGATCAACCCCGGGGTTGGATGTAGAATTCATGGTTGATCTAGCAGGTGAGGCCAAAGGAAGGGAACCAAAGCTGACTAGGCCAATATGGTGCTATGAAGATCACTTTGCTCTTCAACCAGCGGGCTTTCTTCAGAAACATGGGAATGAGGGGGAGAGGTGGAAATGCATAAAGTAGACCAGAGGGCCAATCTTGGACTAGAGCATCCCTGGGTGACTGTCCCGGATGGGGAATCAGGGCAAAATAATTGCTGCATTTGTAGTTGGTCAGGGATGCATCGAGGTCACAGCAAGGAAGACCCCAGTATTTGAAAATCTCCGCTATCAAGGGATTCAGGGACCACTCATGAGGTTGCAGATGCACCTGCTGAGTGTCTGCTATCATGTTCTAACTACTGGGAATGTGCGTTGCTAGAAGAAAACGATTGGTAGCCATCGCCCATTGCCATATCCTCATGGCTTCTCGACAAAGGGGGTAAGATTTGGTTCCGCCCTGTTTGTTGATGTACCAGACCACCGCCATGTCTGTATCGCAAAATTCCCAGATGGCAGCAGGAGATGGAATGCTTGCAATGCCAGAAGCACTACCCTCAGCTCTTGAACACTGATATGCAGATGGGCCTCCATTTCGGAGCAAGTACCTTGGATTGTCTGTCCCTGACATAGCCCCCCCCCCCCCACCTCATCAGGGAGGTGTCAGTGGTCACTGTAGCCTTGGGTTGTTGGGGGGAGAAGGGGCATGACAATTGTGATAGGTTGTGGGCCATCCACCAATTTAAATCCTGTTTGCACCTGTGAGTTACTCGAATCTTGGCTAAAGAGGATAATGAAAGGGATACCATTGGGTGAGCAGTAGCCATTGTAGAAGCCTCATGTGATACCTGGCCAGGGGGACAATGGTGAATGGAGGCTGCCATGGAACCCAACTGTAGAACCGAGTGAGGTGTGGATTTCTCCCTTGAAAGGATTGGGATCAGTTGTTGCTTTATCCTTAGAATTATGTGCTCTGGAATGGATGCTCTGCAATTCTTTGCATTCAAGATGACCCTTATGAATTCTGTGGACTGAGATGGGGTGAGATTGGATTTTTGCCAGTTTATGGTTATGCCTAGCCTTTCTGCAGAGGAGAGAGTATGCCAGGGCTTCTTCCAATAGATGTCTGGTGGGGTCGGAGACGAGCCAGTCGTCTAGGTATGGAAACACCTGGAATCCTTGTAGTCGCAAGTGAGCTGTGACAGCTGCCATGCACTTTGTGAGCACTCTGGGGGGCTCTAGAGTCCGAAGGGCAGTACTTTGAATTGGTAGTGACTGGCTCCCGCATGGAAGCGAAGGAATCTTCTTGATGGCCTGTCCACTTTTATGTGGTAGTACACATCTTGAAGTTCTATCGAGCACAACCAATAATCTATTTCCAAAAGCGGAAGGATAGACTGCATTGTGACCATCTGTAATGTTTGGACTCTTAAAAACGTGTTCAGTGCGCTGAGATCCACAATTGGTCTCCAGTCCCCGGTTTTCTTTGGCACCAAAAATAGTCTTGAGTAAAAACCAGATCCTATCTGGTCTGGAGGGACTATTTGAATGACTCTTTCTTAGCAGCTTTGAAATCTCTAATGCTGCTTCTTCCCTTTGACTGGGTGGAACGTCGGGTAAGTTTGTTGGGGGAGCGGGACAAAGATAGAAGGGAACAGGATAACCTCTGTTTTTTATGCTTTGTACCCAAGAATGGGTAGTGATGGTTAGCTAGGCATAAGGGTACAAGGAGAAACGACCCCCAACCAGTTCCAAAGGAAAGCAGTTGGGCCGCTCTTCAGGAGCGCTGGTAGGATTGGACAGGGAAAGAGTCCCTGGAACCCTGGTTACGCAGACTCCCTCTGCCCCGAAAAGGGCATTTTCCCTGTGAATTTCCCCCTCTGTCTCTAGGGGAGAACTCGGCCTGTGTGTCACGGAAAGGACCCTGAGACTTTTTGTACCATATCTTCCCACTCTTGGTTTCTGGAGAAAGCCCGTTGAGGGGGAAGAATAACAGACACCCATGGCAGAAAGGGTCTTAGCGTCCTATTCACATCTGGCCAGTGTGCTTTTAACCTTGGGTCCAAACAATGAAGAGGCTTTGATGGGAGTGTTGAGAAAGGAAGCCTTGAAGGGCTCTGCAAAATTACACAAATGCATCCAGGCGTGTCGTCTCAGAACAATGCCTGAACTCGCTGCTCCTTCTGATACGGGAGATATCAGGTGCATGGAGCAGTTAAATATCGATTCAGTAGTGGCTAGCTGAAAGGCCACTGTCACGGACCTCAGACACGGCACCAGCCAAAGTTTCAGAGAGCTCAGAAATTAAATCTCTTTGAAGCCTGATAAAGTGTGCCATACAGTTCTGGGACCAGATTTCAAAGGTCGCTGATGCAAAAGTACGCTTCTCTATTCTGTCCAGAGCCCGGGACTCTGTTGGGCGGATGGGCAGTCTGGCTTTCTTCTTCAGCCAGGTCCTTTTTAGTTGCGGCAGTCACCACCAAAGCATCTTCTACAGGAAGACCTTTGGACCAATGGAGGTCAGTAGCAGGAGAGGAAAAAATTTTATCTGGCCTCCAGGGAATGGCCTCAACGGAGTCAGGAGCCTTCCACACACCCTGCACAATGAGCCGGACCAGTTCGCCGGCAGGTGGAGTAACTCAGGAGGTAGGGGGCCGGGTGCCAAAGGCCTGCAGGAACAGAATCTTCAGAGGTCGGGTTCGAGGGTTGCCAGTCACTTCTCTGTTTAAGAATTTAAAGAACATCACCAAAGGATACCTCAGAGAGTGAGTGAGAGGACCCTTCCCCATCAAAGTGTCTCTTCAGTAAGGGACTCTCTGTGGAGTCCATGTGCTTCCTCTTGCACAAGCTTTTTTGATGAACTTCCTCAGAGGGAGAACTGGGGAAGACAGCGCAAAAGGGGTTTCCTGTGGGAGTATATCCTGAGGCCCATGAGCACGGTGTCCGCCAAGAGCGACTTGTGTACATAGTGGTCCAGAGGAGGGCGGGGAGAGTGATAGCACAGGATTGCCAGTCGATGCCAGAGTCTTCCCCATTACCTGGAAGGCCGGTCCACCTGAAGAAAGGTGAGTGTCCAGGACAGGGGTCACCCCTCTCCTAAGTGGCTCAGCCTGCTGACTCGGAGTCCCTTGATGGCTGTGAAACACCAAATTACGTACGCCATAACTGACATACTGTGTCATAGCAAAACTCTCATGCCATGAAGGCAACTGCGGCTCCTTAGTGAGGTCCATAAAGGAAACCATAGAGGGGAGAAGACTGCTATATCAAGGGGCTTCAAAGGCAATGAAAGAGGAGAATAAGTAGGGGTCTTTGGCAAAGGGTGATCACCTCCCGAGGAAGGATACCTGTGGCCAAAAGCACTTGATCCACAAGACGCAACATCATGTTCAGAGAGGCTTCTAGTGGATTTCACGGACATGGCTGAGGGGGAGTAAGGTCTATTCAAAGATGAAGCAAGCTCTGTGCACACCTCGCAAGTCTGCACAGAAAACAACAGGGCTGTAAAGGACTGAACTACAGGTGTCTGCACTGAGGAAATCAGTGCCAAAGTCATGGTCTGCACAGACGATGAACTACAGGTGTCTGCACTGAGGAAATCAGTGCCAAAGTCATGGTCTGCACAGACGATAAGGTCGGTACCGAAGTTGTTGGTGCTAAGGCTGGAACCGAAAATATTGGTGCCAATAACTGAATTTTCGGTGCTGAGAGGGTAGTCTGTGCCGGGTAAGATGGAGCCGAAAGGGCAATGGGCGTCGAAAAATCCATCAACGTCATAACAGTTTGCATCGACTGGACAGTCTGTGCCAGTAAAGTCTGAACCGAGGAGCCCCTCTGTACCAATCTGGTAAAGGGCATGCTGGTTGGTGCCTAAGTCACAGATGGTGCCAATCGCCTCAGTGCCGAAGATCTAGGTACCGAAAGTGACGGAGCAGAAGTCAAATCTGAAGTGCAAAACTTAAGCTTTCTTGCGTCTCTGTTCGTGGGAGTCCCCAGCAGGGGACGAAGGAAGAGACTTGGCCTTTATATGTTAATCACTCTTTCTTATGGGATTTTGGAGGGTTTGAAGCTTCCGACCCAGAAATAGCCTCTGAAAAAGGATATTTAAGTAGCCCCTTCAATATCAATTTATTTTTTCTCTCAAACATCCTGTTAGAGAAACTCTTACAAATCCCGCCGGGCGGGTGAACTGTTAAATGAGGCACATCCAAGCAACAGAGACAGGGAATGTGCATCTGAAGTAGGCAATTTATGGCCACAATCTGAACATCTTAAATCCTGGACTATCTTTTTTATCTGCCATGTTAGAAAGACAGAAAAAAAAATAAGCAATGCTACAAGAATTATCCAAAGTTACTTAGAAAAAGGGGGTTTACCAATGATCGTAAAAAAGAAATTACCTCACAGTAAAGAGGAATTGAAAAGATTCAAGAAAGGATAGTTAGAAAAGATAGTTAAATAAGTTAACAGAAATCTATCTAATAACTTTTCTGTGAGAAAATGTGTTTTAGAATTTAGTATGACAAGAAATATCGTACTTAGCTCAAGAAAAGTAGCTTGACACGACTGAATGGCGATGCTGCAAACGAAATCTGAGGTAACAGGGAGAGGGGAATTCTGGGCATTTAGCTTGAGAGTTTGTAGCTGATGCGAGCTTGGAAAATGGCCGGCTGGGTTCCTAGGTCGGAACAGATACCAAACACTTGAGGAATGAACGAGGATTAACAATATCAGATTACATATTTCCGCATGCTTTTGGGAGACTATGCATTGTTTTGCAAATTTTACCCAGGCCTTGATGCTTTTCTGTGTAAGAAAAGGCTTCCATCTTGCAACCCTACCCCATAGTCCAGACATATGGAGAATATGAGAGATTGTCAAATGTAATACACAACCAGTACTTGCCAGAAATTCCTGCAGCTCCTTCAGTGTTGCTGTAGGTCTTTTGGCAGCCTCCCTGACCAGTTTGTCTCCATCAATTTTGGAGGTCTATCCAGTTCTTTGGACTGATAGAGTTGTCCCATCCATATTTTCTCCACTTTTTGATGACCATCTTCACTGTGTTCCATGGTATATCCAATGCTGTGGAAAATTTTTTGTACCCTTTTCCAGACACCTTTTAACAATATGATCTCCTTGATGCTTTGTAAGCTCTCTGCTAACCATGGCTTTTACTGTAGCAGACAACTGAGTAAATGTCAGGAAAAACCCTACTAGGACAGCTGAACTTTATTTGGGGTTAATCAGAGTCTCTAATTGATGGCAGGCATGTACCCATGACTACTGAATGCTGTAATTAAATCAAAAGGCGTTTCAAAATATTAGTTTAAGGGTGTGTACACTCATGCACCCAGCTTATTGTACTTTTTTCTATATATATCCCCCCCCCCCCCCCTCAACAAATTTGCTTGCTTTTCAATTCAATTGACTTGTACAGGTTATAGGTCACATTAAAGGTGGAAAAGTTTTGAAATTATTTACTGTGGTCTCATTTTTTTATATCACAAAAACCTGGCATTTTAACAGGGGGTGTGTACACTTTTTATATCGACTGTATGTGCAGACAATATATTGTACCAGACAGAACTAGAAAATTGAGTTCTTAATGGAACATTCTGGAGCCAGGTTTTTTTTTTTTTTTTTTTTTTTTTTTTTAGGATATAAAATTTAAGATGAAACAGAGGACATTGTTATAAACTATGTACCCACACAAAATGATTCAATGCCCACATTTACAGGAACATGACAAAATGAAGTATACATGAGTATGGATTAAAAGGATTCTGTTATGGCAGTTAAGAATATGTGAAACGAGATTAAATAAACAGAAAATGGAAGCAGTTTTCTATGTCTACAGATGTGGACAGCAAGACACCAACAGTAAAAATGTTTTTAGCCCCTTCAGTTTTATAAACAAGCCAGGCATATTTTTATCAACTAGAAGACAAGTTCTAGACAGTAATCAGTAGAAGGATTATCTGGGAGGGGAAGAGGGCAAGAGTCAAGTGGGATACGTTTCTTTCCAACAGAACAAGGAGGTTTAGGAGTGTGTGATTTGAAGGGACATTTTAGAGCTACACAGTTAAGGCTCTTACCCAACATAAGCAGAAAATAAGAAGTTATGTACCTACCATAACGTTCCATGTTAGTTGTCTTCTCTCGCCTTCTTTCTTGCTTGATGGGTTCGGAGCCGATCCTCGGCTCCGACTCGGCACTTGCTTTAGCTCGAGAACTCCTTTTACCAGCTCGAGGCAGCCCCATATCCCATGATGCAAGGCGGTAAGCACCCAGATCTCGTTTGTTGACAAAGGGCAATAACACCAAGCATAAAATACTTCCCAAAGGAAGAAGAAACTTACAGATGGAAAAAGGACCAGGTCTGAATGGTCTTTAGTATAATAGTTTCTTATACAAGGTCTGTCCAGGCCAGGGGGAAGGAGGGAGGGTCGAAGAAAGAAGGCGAGAAGACAACTAACATGGAACGTTATGGTAGGTACATAACTTAATGTTAAGTTGTCAATCTCGCCTTCATTCTGCTTGATGGGACCGTCCCTAGCACCTCTATCCTGGGTGGCTCAATGGAACAAACTCTTGAGGACTGTAGAGCCAAAACTGGGTCTGTCCCTGGAGGCCAAGTCCAATTTGTAATGGGAAACAAAAGTGTGAGGAGTGGCCCAAGTGGCCGCTGCACAAATAGTGTCCAAAGGAAGTCTAGCTTGAAAAGCTGTAGAAGTAGCTAAACTCCTAGTTGAATGTGCTTTAGGTTTTGAGCACAGCTGTTTTCCCCTGAGTATAAATTTCAGTGATGACCGAAGAAAGCCATCTGGACAAAGTCACTTTAGAAACAGGAAGGCCTTTTTATTATCCGCATAGGAAACAAAAGTTGATCAGATTTTCTAACTTTTTGTTCTGTCCAAATAATATCTAAGTTGACGGTGTACGCCAAGATAATGTAGCTTTTGTTCAGCTCTATCTGAATAGTTAGGAAAAATACAGGAGATCAATGGATTGATTCAGATTGTTCTTTGAAGCGACTTTAGGTAAAAGGATGGATTAGTTCTCAAAGATACTCTGTCTTTGTGAAAAATCAAATAGGGGTCGAACCGAAAGAGCATGAAGTTCAGACACCCTCCTGGCAGATGTAATAGCCACTAGGAATAAAGTTTTCCAAGAAAGATATTTCAGGGAACAAGAAACAGCTGGCTCAAGGGGAAGAATCAAGGATGTCAGCACTAAATTTAGATCCCACTGAGGAGGAGGATTCCTGATTGGAGGCTTTAGTAGGAAAATTCCTTTCAAGAAGGCCCTGCAGAGCCTATGGGACATAATATTATGATCTGCTATCCCGACATGAAAATTAGAAATAGCAGCCAATTGAACTCTGACTGTGGAAGAAGAGGAGCCTGCATGAAAAATCTCTGCTAAGAAGTCCAGAACTGCCTGAACAGGGCAGTAAAAGGATCAATACTTTGGGCCTTAGCCCAATAAGAGAAACGTTTCCATTTGCTTGTGTAAATCCTCCTGGTAGAGGATTTTAGTGAAGCTACTATGATGTCTCTAACAGGGTTAGAGATCAAAGGAAGCCTGGCTAAGGAAGGAAGTGGAGCAACCATGCTGTGAGGTTGAGAGAGGGGATTGACCGGTGCAGCTGACCGGATTGGTGAATCAGTAGATCTGGCACTGGGTCCAGATGCCACGGCTGCACCAAAAGGTGATGATGGAGGAACGGAAACCAAACTTGTCGAGGCCAATAAGGGGCAATGAGAATCAATTTGGCTCTCAAAACGGTTGCTTTCTGGATAACCTGAGGGATCAGAGGAAATGGAGGGAAGGCATAAAGAAGTCCCTGGGGCCAATCCTGGGTCAGAGCGTCTCTGGGGGGATGGCCTGATAGAGGGAAGAGGCTGAAGAAGTCTGGACATTTGCTGTTTTGGGGAGTAGCAAAAAGATCGCAACATGGACGACCCCATTCCAGAAAAATCTCTTCCGCTATAGATTGCTTGAGAGACCACTCGTGAGGCATGAGGATAGCTCTGCTCAATCTGTCCGCTATAATGTTGGTTTTCCCAGGGATATGCGTTGCTACCAGAAACCGATGAGAGGAGATCGCCCATTGCCAAAGTCTGAGCTTCTCGACACAAGGGGTAGGACTTGGTTCCGCCCTGTTTGTTGATATACCAAACTACAGACATGTTGTCTGTGTGGACTGCAATTGTCCCTACGGGAAGAAAGTCGTTGAGGGCTTGCAACGTTAAAAGCACTGCTCTCATCTCCAGGACATTTATGTGCAGATGGTACTCGAACGGTTGCCACGTCCCATGAACCATCCTGCCCTGATAATGACCCCCCCACCCGATCAAGGAGGCATCCGTGGTGACAGTGGCTATCGGGGACGGAGGTACAAAGCACCTGCCTTGGTGAACCTGAGACGATGTGATCCACCAAGCAAGATGTTCTTTGCATGTTTGTGTCACCAGAATCTGGTGACGCATTGGAAGCTGCTGGTATGACCACTGTGTGAACAGCATCCACTGAAGAAGGCGCATGTAGAATCGAGCCAGTGGAAGAAGTGTAATGGCCGCAGCCATGAGACCTAATACCTTCAGAACCATTCTGGCCTGTATTTTCTTGCTGGCCAGAATGATCCTGACATGAGTCTGAATGTCTGAAACTCTTTGTTCTGTAAGGGTAGCTGACATCCGAACAGTGTTTAAGTTTGCGCCTATGAAGGTAATAGACTGGCAGGGCGATAAGGATGACTTTTCGAAGTTGATTGAGATGCCCAAATGAGAACAAAGGCCTATTGTGTAATCCCTGGCTTGTATAAGCTGATGCCTGGTGGTGGCTGACAGGAGCCAGTCATCGAGATCGAAACACCTGGAATCCTTGACGTCTCAGGTGAGCCGTAACCACTGCCATGCATTTGGTGAACACTCTGGGGGCTATAGTGAGACCAAAGGGCAGGGCTCTGAACTGGAAGTGACTGGACCCCAGCCGGAAGCGGAGAAATCTCCTGGAGCGTCTGTGAATTTTGATGTGATAGTACGCATCCTGAAGATCTATTGAGCACATCCAGTTGTCCTTCTGTAAGAAGGGCAGAATTGACTGAAGAGTGACCATTGAATCTTGTCTTCTTGACAGACTTGTTGAGTCTGCTGAGATCCAATATTGGTCTCCAGTCTCCCGTCTTTTGGGGACCAAAAGAACCTTGAGTAGATTCCGGCTCTGAATGGTCTATTGTAACTGGCTGAATGGCTCTTTTTGCAGTAGTTTTGCGATTTCTAACTCTGCAATGTCCCTTAGACCGGGTGGTACATCTGGAAGGGAATTTGAGGGAAAGGACTTTCCTCGAAAGGAATTATGTAACCCTTGGATATGATCGACTGTACCCATCTGTCTTGAGTGAGGGAATGCCAGGCTTCTGGGTACAGTGATAATCTTCCCCCGACTGCCTCCAAGGAGGGACAGCCGGGCAACACCTCAGGGATGCTGAAAGGGCTTGTCAGAGAGAGGCTCCCTGTTTCCCTGGTTCTTGGACCCCATCTGCCTCTAGAGCGTCTGTTATTGTTACCCCCTCTGCCTCTAGGGGTAAACTGACCACGTGAATCCGGCGTGACTCCTTGGGATTTACGGAACCACATCTTCCCGCCCTTCTGTCCTTTGGGATAAGGCCTAGAAGGGGTGGAAAACGGACTCCAACAGCAGAAAGAGTCTTGCCGTCCTGCTCGCACCTGGTCAAGGTTTCCTTCACCTGAGGGCCAAACAAAGCTGACCCATCAAAGGGAGAATTTGTGAAGGACGCCTTAAAGGGATCCGCAAAATCACATAGCCGCATCCAGGCTTGGCGTCTAAGAGCCACACCTGTGCCTGCGGCTCTACTCGCTCCATCCGCAGCATAAGATATTAGCCGCATGGAGGAGTTAACAACGGAATTGAGGGTTCCTAGCTGCGAAGCAATCTTATCTTGAGCTCCTGCAGCTGTAGGATCCTGAACTACTTCTCCCAGCTCCTTCAGGATATCCCTTTGGAGTCTGGTGAAGTGACATAGGTAATTCAGCGAACGCATAGCAAAGGTCGCTGAGGAAAACATCCGCTTACCGTACCTATCCATGGTCCTAGAGTCCTTATTAGGAGGATGGGCGGCACGGAAGGATCTGCAAGTTCCTTTTGGTGGCCGCAGCCACCACCATGGCATCAGCGGGACACCCTTGGTAAGGAATTGTTTGTCACTCGGGCAGTGATAAATTTAGAAGGCCTCCTAGGGACTGGCTCTACAGAGTCAGGAGCTGCCACGCCTTCGTGCAATAACCTGCATAAGGGGGTCGAAGGCGGAGACACCCAGGAGGTGGAGGGCCGAGATCCAAACGCCTCTAGGTATACTGACTCATCCTCAGAGGGATTGTTGGTGGGCCAGTTTCCCTCTGTTTCAGAAGTTCTAGGATGTCTGCGAAGGAGACATCCTCAGAGGGGATCTAGGGATCCCTCTGACTCATCAAAGTCAGTATCCAGTGACAGACTCGGGGGAGTCTACATGCTTCCTCTTACAAGTCCTCTTCCTAGGAGGATCTCCCGAAACATCAGGAGAATCCTCGGAAGAGGGGGAAATTCCCAATGGGGAAACCTGAGGCGGAGGATCTCTGGGTCCTGTAGCAAGAGAAGTGGCAGAGATGTCAACAGGTACTATAGAGGGAGGAGCTACGGGAACAGACTGCTGACTGATACCAGTGGCCAGTACACTCTTCATCACCTCGAATGCTCCCCTCCCAGACAGGTCCGAGAGAACCCGCTCCGAAGAGCTAGGAACTCCAGGGACCACTGAAAGGGAAGTCTCCGAGGCAGATGTCGGAGCCGAGCTCACCAAGGCCGAGGCTCCAAGGGGAAGAGCGGTTCGGACAAGGGTCGATGCCACTCACCCTCGGAGGAGACCATGGAAGCCCGACCACGAATCCCTCTAAGGAAGGTCTCGAAGAGGAGATAAGAGTAGAGGCTGAAGGAACAGAAGGGGTATCCGTCCTCCAGCCGTAGCAGTAACCATGCCCGAAGACTCCAACTCCAAGCTCTGGGGTAGAGTTGAAGGAGGAACTGTAACGGGTGTGGACCAACAGTCGCCTGCTGAGACGGACTGTGTAACATTTGGGCCAGTACCTGTGACTTGAGTAATCTACTGACCACTCTCTAGGTCATGATCTGACAACCTGGATGACCTTGAAGATCGGCTCCGATGGCTCCGTTCCGATAGAAGAGGTGAAGCCGAGCCGAAAGTATCGGCTCCAAGGAAGGAGACCTCGACCTCTTCCTGGAATGAGCCATCGGAGCCGATACTATAGATCCCGTCGGAGCCGACTTCGGAGCCGACAGGAAGTTCGATGTATCGGCTCCAGCCGAGCCGATACAGCCACCAAAGTAACGGTGTCGGAGCCGATCGGGCCGACACCGATGCCTGCCACATGGGTGTCGGAACCGATCGGAGCCGACATCGAAGTGGACAATACAGATTCGGCACCGATAGCCATCGGTGCCGAAGCTGTTTGCCAGAATCGGCTCCAGCCGAGCCGATCTCGACTCAATACGAGCGGGCCGAGGCCGCAGGCTTAGATACAGAAGCCTGGGCCTTGGCAGGTTTTGTTGATTTTGGTGGAGCCGACTTGGCGGAGAGCCCTCCGGCTTAAGAAGGCCCCTAAGAATCAACTTATTCGTCTCTCCTGCAGGACTCTCTGGCTGAAGGAGTGACAAATAGCACAGGAGTCCTGCAGGTGAAGAGGGCCCAGACAATACAGGCAAGAAGTGTGACCGTCTGTCAGAGACATCTTCTGACAGCACGAGTCACACTTCTTAAAACCTGAGACCCTCTCCTTTGACATGGTGCGAAAACACAACACACACACACCAGTCAAAATAACTTAAACAAAATACCAAGAGGTATTCTATAAAAACCAACACACACACCCTAACAGGGGGGGGATGGGATAGGGAAAAATTGACTAACAAAAAATTAAAGGAGACAGGGAATTTCTGTCAGAAAGGGTAGAAAAATAAACTTAAACTATCAATAAAAGAGTTTTAGACTAAAAGGGGCTTAAATATCACAAATGTGAACAACTTACCAGGAGCTGGTAAAAAGAAGACCTCCCAAGCGAAGCGGCAAACGAGAGCTGGGTACTTACCGCCTTGCATCATGGGATATGGGGCTGCCTCGAGCTGGTAAAAGGAGTTCTCGAGCTAAAGCAAGTGCCGAGTCGGAGCCGAGGATCGGCTCCGAACCCATCAAGCAAGAATGAAGGCGAGATTGACAACTTAACATCTACAATTCAAAATGTAATGGGATAATGAATCGGGGGTACTTAAACAGGAAAGAGTGGTATTTTGGACACAGATCCTCAGGAATTACAGTCATACAGATGATATTCATAAAGTAGCAGAAAGTATACCTAGAACAAAGCCAACTTGAAAATGGAGAAAGGTGATTCTGCTGAAAGGATAACTGCAATTAAAGATAAAAAGAATAGGCAACAAGGGGCTGGCTGGAAATTTATACAGGAAGCTAGCAAAGCAATCAACGTATTAGGAGCAAAGAGGGGGGAGTAAAAATGCCAAGAGGCCAAAAAGATAGATGGACTGGAGGCTCAAGATTGCCTCTCATATCAGGAACTGATGGTGTATAGGTAAAGAGAAAGGGCCAGTGAATCCTAGATGAAATAAGCAAATACAACTTAAAAAAAAAAAAAAGTAAAATAATAAAATACCACCAAGACCACCAATCCAAAAAGTGAATTTAATGAAACACTTAGCGCCTCGGCTTGCACAGCCTTCCAAGAGTAAAAACACTACAAAATACTGTTTGCTTATATACAGCATATTGCACAAAACAATCAAACATACAATTCAAATCACATACTTCCAATTACATTGAGTCTCTGAGGCTCCAAAGTACCATACTTTAAAATCAATAGGGTTTCTTTTTTTAAGAGTTTGTTTTTTAAAGACACCTTCACCTATGCCAACTTGCAATTTTTCCAAGACATAACCCCTAAGAGAATCAGGGTTAGAGTTGTGTGCTGTCAAAAAATGACTCCCAAGGGAACTCTATGTCCCTAATATGTTCCTGCAACCAGAACCTAAAACTCCTGCAAGTTTTCCCTGTGCACAACTTCTTACATCCACATCTCAACACATACCTCCGTATTACAACTGTATTCATGCCTAGCTGTAAACTTGATGCCATTAATATAGGGAAAAGAGCTTACTACACATTGACAGATGGAACAACCATCACATGGAACAGTGCCTTTATTTATGCTTAAGCTCTGACTGACATTAAAAAGTTATGTTCTTACCATAACATTCTTCTGCACATATGGGTATACGGATCCAATTCGGATCCGAGCCGGCAAAACTTTTCAAGCATCAGCTCAGAGTGCCAAGCCCCTCCCTTACCTATATTACATCACTTCCTATCTATCCCCAGATAGAGTTTGTTGACACAAGTGGCAACATAATCACAATCCTAAACAGGAAAAACCTGAAAGCGAGGGGGAAGGAGGGAGGGAAGGTGCAGAAGAATGAAGTCTACTACTCAGATGGAACGTTATGGTAAAAACATAACTTCTTTATCTGAAGTAGCTGACTTCATTCATTCTGCACATATGGGACAGAGTCCCCAGCTACTATAATTCCTGGCTGGCCCTTAAGGAAGGTTATTCCTGAGCACCGCAGAGCCAAAGGATGCGCTCCCTCTAGAAATAAGATCCAATTTATGAGAAATGAACGTGTGCGAATTGGCCCAAGTCGCTGCCGCACAGATATCATCTAACGGAACACGTGATCAGAAAGCTGCAGAAGTGGCCATTGCTCTAGTGGAATGAGCCTTCAATACACCAGGAGGAGATCAACCTTTGTCCTTATAAACCCTGTGCAATACTGAGAGTGATCCACCTTGCTAAGGACACTTTCAAAACTGCTTTGCGCAAAAATGGTTTTGAAAAAGAGAAAATTGATCCGACTTCTGGAAGGGTTCAAGTCCTATGGAGGTAAAAATAAAGCGGTCTATGGACATCTAATAAATAAAGCTTACGTTCACCACTATTTTGGAAATTTGGGAAGAAGACTGGCAAATTTATAGACTGATTAATATTGGCTGCTGAGGACACCTTGGGAAGAAAGGAAGGGTTCGTACGCAGCGAAACCCTATCCTTGTGGAAAACCAAATAGGGGGGCAAGGAGGATAAGGCCTGCAACTCTGAAACTCTCTTGGCTGACATGGCGACCAAGAGTCTGTCTTCCACGACAAAAACGTAATCGGAACTGAACCAGCTGGCTCGAAGGGGGGAGAGGTCAAAGCCTGAAGGACTAAAGTCAGATTCCAAGAGGGCACCGTTTCTTTAACTGGTGGTCGCAATAAAAAAGTGCCCTTCAGAAAAGCTTTAAACAATTTGGCAGAAGCCAGAGCAACCTTATTTTCACCCACATGAAAATTGGAGATGGCAGCCAGCTGAACCTTGATGGTAGACGCACTTGCGCCTGATAGAAAAAGATCGGCCAGAAAATCCAGTATGACAGGAACAGGGGCTGTAAACGGGTTCAGATTGCGCTGAGAGGCCCAAACGCAAAAACGTCTCCACTTGCTATTGTAGAGTTTCCTAGTGGAGGCTTTAAGAGAAGCTACCAGAACATTCTTAACAGAAGAAGAAAGACCGGAAGCCCTGATGATCATGGGAACTGGAGCAGCCATGCAGTCAGCTTGAGATTGTCCAGGTTGGGTAGGGGCAAGCTCAACGGGTTAGAAATCAGATCCGGGCATGGATCTAGAGTCCATGGAGGAGCTAACAGGCGAGCCCATAGGAAGGGAAACCACACTTGACGAGGCCAGAAGGGAGCTATGAGAATGACTTTGCACTGCAGCCGGCAAGCTCTCTGAAGGAACTTGGGAATAAGAGGTAATGGGGGATAAGCATACAGTAGGCCAGGAGGCAAAGCAAGGACTAGGAGCATCCCTGGGGACATCCCCCGGAGGGGGGATCAGAGCGAAGAAGTTGCTGCACTTCACATTGGAAGATGATGTGAAGAGATCGCAGCAAGGTTGACCCCAAACACGGAACATCTTCTCTGCCACTGATTGTTTCAGAGACCACTCAGACAGGTGGATTGCCCTGCTGAGACTGTCCGCTAGAATGTTTGAGCATCCCGGGATATGCGTTGCTATGAGAAACCATCTGGTGGATATGGCCCACTCCCAAACCCTCATGGCCTCACGACAAAGGGGGTAGGATCGGGTCCCTCCCTGTTTGTTTATATACCAGACTACAGACATGTCTGATTGAATGGCTACCGTCCCTGGAGGTAGGGCAGGGCAAAAGGCTCTCAACATGAAAAGCACTCCCCTCATCTCCAGGACACTGATGTGTAGCTTGGTCTCTGGAGGGGAACACGTGCCCTGGACCGTCCTTCCCAGGAAGTCCCCCCCCACCCGAGCTGGGAAGCGTCCGTGGTCACCGTGGCTTGACCCGGAGGGGCTAGAAAGCTGCGCCCAGCGAAAATGTCCGCTGATTGAAGCCACCACTGGAATGACGTTCTGCATGTCCAATTTATCCGGATGTGGAAATTCACCGGAAGGTCTAGCGAGGACCATTGAACTGCTAGATTCCACTATAGGACTCATGTGAAGACATGCAAGAGGGAGGAGAGAGATTGTGGCTGCCATCAAACCCAGGGCCCTGAGAAAATCAGCTGCTGTGACTACCGAGTGATCCAAGATAGCCGATACATGGAGTCAGAGTTTCTATCCTTTCCAGGGTGAGAAAAATCTTGGACCGAATCGAATCCAACAGTGCCCTGATGAAGTCTATGATCTGAACCGGAGCCAGGTGGGACTTGTTGATATTGATTGTGATACCTAACTTGTGAGCCACATTGAGGAAATAGTGTAGGGCCTTTACACAAGAGACGTTTGGTGGATGCAGTGAAGAGCCAGTCTAGGTAAGGAAATACCTGAATGCCCTGAAGTCTCAGGTGAGCCGCTACGACCGCCATAACCTTGGTTAACACCCTGGGGGGCTGTGGTGAGACCAAAAGGTAGGGCTCTGAACTGAAAGTGACTGGCCCCTAGCCGGAAGCGTAGAAACCTCCTGGAGCTCCTGTGGACTTTGATGTGATAAGTAAGCATCCTGGAGGTCTACCGAGCACATCCAGTTGCATTCTCTCAGAAATGGTAGAATGGACTGTAGAGTGACCATCCAGAATTTTTGTTTCTCTACCGACAGGTTACTCCAGAATGGGCCTGAGGTCCCAGTCTTTTTTGGCACTAAAAAGAACCTGGAGTAGATGCCTGATCCGGATTGATCTGGGGGGACCGGCTTGATAGCTCGTTTTTGCAGCAGCTTTGAGACCTCTAAGGCTGCAGCCTCCCTGTGAGCGGGTGGAACATCTGGAAGGTGTGCTGGGGTTATGGGACAAGAAATGAAGGGGATAGATTAATAGGACCTCCGGGGGTTAGAGAAGCGGATTCCGACGGCTGACAAAGTCTTTCCGTCCTTCTCACTCTGGGTTAGTGTGTCGCGTACAGTCTTCCCAAAGAGGGATGATCCATCAAAAGGGGCGTTGATGAAAGACTCCTTAAAGGGGTACGCAAATTGACACAGCCTGATCCAGGTGTGACGCCTTAAGGCAATGCCTGTACCAGCAGCTCTAGCGGCTCCCTCCATAGCATGAGAGAGGAGACGCATAGAGGTATTTGTCACCAATTTCAGTTTAGTCATCTTCGCAGTGAAAGACTGCTTGTCCTGTTTTGACAGACTCCGGGGGCGACTCAGTTCCGATATAAGGTCTCGCTACAGTCGGATGACGTGCCAAGTAATTCAGCACACGAATAGAAAATGTCGCGGACAAGTACATGCGCTTCCCGAAATGATCCATCAACCTAGACTCTTTGTCTGGTGGATGAACAGAGGAACTCTCCTGTGCCAGCTGCAAACACCAAAGCGTCTACCGGAGATCCTTTGGACCAAGCCTGCCTGACGGCGGAGAAAGAATTTTGTCTGGCCTTTTGGGTATAGGCTCTATGGTGTCAGGATCCTTCCATGCCCTAGTGGTGATGAGGTCCACCAAATGGTCCGCTGGAGGGGAGACCCAAGAAGTAGATGGGCCCATGCCAAAGGCCTCCAAGAATACGGACTCATCCGCAGAGGGTTTGGGGGCTGACCAACCTCCTCTTTGACGGAGGATCTCCATAATGTCCCCGAACGAGACATCCTCTGAAGGTGATCTGGTGGAACCCTCTCCTTCCTCCAAGTCTGTATCAGTGGTAATGGACTCAGGGGAGTCCAAGTGCATCCTCTTACACTTGCGCTTATGAGGTTCCTCTCCAGTGGGACTCTGGAGAGGATTCGCAAGCCTCCGGGGATTCCCTGAGGGAAACAACCTGGGGTTGTTTTGGCACGGGCTATCCCTGAGACAGGGTAATGGGAGCAGAATCCAAAATCAGAGGGGTCTGGGTTAGGATCCGAGTAGGGGAGCTGTGGTTTCGACCCCTGGGAGAAAGCCCTTTCCACTGCCCCAAACACCGATGGAGAGCACACCTCTGTAGAACGTAAGGAAGAGGCTCTCCCCGGCACCGAAGCAGGGACCAGAGCCAACAGAGGGGTAGTCCAGGCACTGAGGATGGGATCCGAAGGAGCGAGATCTTTACCCTCTGGTCCGACTCCCCGACCATGGCTCAGAGTCTCCTGGATCAGAGATCAGATCCGAGGAACTCAAGGTGACAGCCAGCGAGGAAACGAGAACCATCGGCACCGACCCCACAGCTCCGAAAGGTCTCAGACCAGAGAGCCCCGAAGCGTTGGGTCGGATCGGGGAAGGAGCAATAGGGTGGAACATAGTTGGAGGACCCTCTCCAATGGGAGAGGGCCCTGGCAAGACCCCTATCTGAATCTGGTTCTGGATGAACCTCATCAGCCTGTCCATACCCAGGTCAGAGACACTCAGAGTCGACCTGGAGGAAGCGACTGGCTCGGGTCTGGGCCGGATCTGAGGGGAGTGCCTCAGCTGGCTCAGTCGGCTCCGGCGAAAAACGAGGAGAGGAGAGCGGAGCCGAGGAGAACAAGACCTGGGTGCCTCTGAAGAGGGGCTGGAGAAAGACTCCCTGTCCAGTGATTTTTCCAGGGCCTGTCCCTCTCCTTGTCCCTTCTGTCCCTGCCTCTCTGGGACAACTCCGATGAAGCAAGCTTGGCGGGAGGTTGAGTCCCTGCCTGCACAGTGTCACTGGCTGGGGAAGAAACAGAGGCAGACTCTAGGGCAGAAGCAGGTAGCAGACCCTTGGCCACAAGCTTAGCCCGGCGATCCTTCAAAGCCCTAGGGTTAAAGCCTGAACAAATGTTGCAAGATGCAGACAGATGGGCAACCCCTAAACATAGAACACACAGAGTGTGGCAATCGGCAGGTGAGAGCTTGTGACCACACTCTGTACACTTCTTAAACAGAACCTTAGGCTGTTCAGCCATAGTAGAAAACAGTAAAAGCCCTAACAGCCCACTCACACACACTAACAGGGATTGGGCCTAGGTGGGAAACCAGAAACACAGCACACAACTTTTTCTTTTTTTTTTTTTTTTTTTACTAACACGACGATCGAATGCGAAGGGACGGAAAAAAGGTAAGGGTATTCACACTCAACTAGCACAAAAAGACCAAATAACCTTACCACCTAGCTCAGAGACCACGATGCTGACTCAGAGCAGCAAACGAGATCTGGGGATAGATAGGAGGAAGTGATGTAATATAGGTAAGGGAGGGGCTTGGAGCTGATGCTTGAAAAGTTTTGCTGGCTCGGATCCGTATACCCATATGTGCAGAATGAATGAAGTCAACTACTTCAGATCATCTGGTAAACAAAATTGGTTATGTACTAAAATGTCAGACACATTCCTAGCTCTTTTATATGCAAACTCACAAAATCAGGTAGTAGAGCGTTCAAAATTTTATCTCCTAGGAGCATAGGCCACAAGCTACATGTTTTTTTTTTTTTTTTTTTTTTTTTTTAACTATTTCCTCAGTTATAACATTATAAGTTGTCACTAAGAAAACTTTCTTCTGTTCTCCATTGTTCACAGCTGCATTGGTAGACAGATTTCCACCAATACAAACATTATATTTTCCACTAGCATGGACATAATGAGAATCTCCCTGAGAGTTAACAGAATACCTCATGTCCATAATTTTTTGTTTAGCTTCCCTGATCACCTGGACATCATAATCTCTTCTAATAAACATTTTTTCTGCTTCAGCTCTCTCTAAATCAAAGCTCATATCAAGGCTACATAGCCTATGAATTTGTAAGAATTCATTATAGGGCAATCTTCTTTCGGCTTTTCCTGGTTAGGGGTCGCCACAGTGGATCACCTGTCTGGTCATGATTGGCAGTGGAGTTTTATGGTGTCGAGTTGCCAGCCCAGCGCCCAACCTTCTACTGAATAGGGCAGTACCTTAACCAAATGTTTGGGGTGACAACTATTCCCTTATAAAAATCCATTTCTATGTTCAAATTTCCTATGGAGACTAGTAGTAAATCCATCTAGGCTTATAGCCAAAAAAATTCACTTGTGGGCCAGGCTGCATACCATCAAAGCTCAAGTCCATAGTATTAGCTTGCAAATCAGTAACAAACCCAAGGGCCTCTGTCTGGCTTACTTGACAAAAAAATAAGAATCAATAAATCTAAAATAACTTTAGCTCTGAAAAAAAATCAAGTCTGTAAATAAAATCATCTTCATGTTTAGCCATGACTAAACTGGCAAACATGGGGGCGACTGTGCCCTGCAACTGCGGGAATGTCTCCACTGAACATAAAAAAAATTGTTTTTTTAAACGAAACCTAAGCAAATCTATCAGAAAATGAGACATGACAGTCCCCCCAAAAATGGAACAATGCTTGTGTCTCTATTTCATGCTTAATATTAGTATACAGGTTTTTGGCATCCAAACAGAGCCAAAACATGTCCATATTCCAAACTTTACCCTTTGTGTTCAAAAAGTCCTGGCTGTCCCTGATATTGGAGGCTGTACTCATAACATATTTCTTAAGATGTTCATGTAACAACACTTCTATTCTTCAAAAATTACCTCTGCGCAGACACTATAGGTTGGCCACTAAGGTTAGTTAAACCTTTGTGTATTTTAGGCAAGCAGTAAAAAAAGCTGCCATAGAGCAGTTTTCCACATTCTTAGAGTTGAATTACCCCAGCCTTAGGTCTTTGTCTAACAAAGTTTGCTACTGCTTAATAGCTTAAAAGTAATCAGAAACATCACATTTTCTCTAAATTTCCACATTATTCAAATGTTTATAACACATCCTTAAGTATTGTGTGAAGTGCAGGATAACTATCTGGTTGCCCTTGTCAGATGGTTTAACCACCCATCTTCTATCATTACCAAATTCCAATAGGGTCTGGTTGCAGGAACATATTAAGGACATAAAAAATATTAGACAGTCCCCTTGGGAGTCAATTTTTGACAGCACACAACTCTAACTCCCGATTCTCTTAGGGGTTGTGTCTTGGAAAAACTGCAAGTTGGCATAGGTGAATGTGTGTCTTTAAAAAACAAACTCTTAAAAAAAGAAACCCTGTTGATTTTAAAGTATGGTACTTTGGAGCCTCAGAGACTCAACAAAGAATGTAATTGGAAGTATGTGATTTGAATTGTACGTTTAATTGATTAATTGTTTTGTGCAATATGCTGTATATAAGCAAACAGTATTTTGTAGTGTTTTTACTCTTGGAAGGCTGTATAAGCCGAGGCGCCAAGTGTTTCATTAAATTTGCTTACTTCTTGGATCGTGGTATTTTATTATTAGAATTCTAAATGAAATACCTGCACTGGTTGAATTTTTATTTCAATCTAGAACAGAAGCTGCTGTTAAAAAGGGATAACTTGTAGGGCATATAAAATATGGCAGGATAGCTAAAGTAATCAGAGATCTTCAGAAAAGATGGCAGAGAAAGATTAGATAAGCAAATCACAAAGAAACAATGGGAGGACATATGTATGGCTATGCAACAAAATCTGTAAGATGTAGGATTTTTGCCTGAAGTGTTTACATAGGTACTTTTATACCTCAAGCAGACTCTGCAAATAATGTTTCCTCCGGTAAATGGCAAATGGAGAAGTAATGGTGAATACAGACCTAACTGGAAGTGTATTTTCTGAATGTAATGAGTTGGCAGACTTCAAAAATTCCCACACAGTACTGTCTCAGGAACACTGGGCGAGCAAATGAGCTGGGATAAAGGTTCTTAAACTGCCTAAACATATTAAGGGCTTAAGTTTAATTTAAAATGCAGATACTAGAAAATGGAAACCAAGTCTAAACCAACCATTCTTGAAGCAGTGAATATCGTAACAGAGATAAAACAGGAAGTGGTATTTTACATTTTTTTGTTAATTTTGGTTTGATTACACTGTATAACATTTATATGATGTACTGCAGTTTATTACAATACTTTTAGTCTACAACCTCACTTTTTAGTTAGCTTTTGTTGTTTTTATATCACTGCTTCTGCAAATCTGGGGCAGTTCTAGAGGCATACATCAAGAAAATGAAAGTACCCCTGTAACACTGCTTGCAAGCACATATAATTGACCTGCACTTTTTTTTTAAACTAGAAGTTACCACAGGTGCAATTCAGGACCAGTTTGAGTCATCTTCTCATAAGCCAGTCATGAATGTACAATGCTATTGGTACCTGATTTCGTAAGTGTAAGTTGACAATAAAGAATATTTTTTCCTGAACACAACAGCAGGTGGAGATGCTTTCAGAACTAACTCTGTATAGTGCAGTGGCACTTGCATAACTTTACACATCTGTCCCTTAGTTCATTCTTGAGACTTTTACAGTGGAAAAAGTACAGTTTTGTACCTACCATAAATGTAGATGTCCGATAGGTATGCATCTGCAGTCATCACATATGTGTTGTCCTGCCTCAGGCAGCCCTTCGGTCGGCCGGATTCCAAAGTCTGGGTCTGGCCTCGGCTGATGTTGCACTTTCCCCGACGTCAGAGCGTCTCGGGTATAAAAGCATCAGCCGACACCATTTTCTTCAGTTTTTCTTGCCCCAGATGCCAGGTGCCCTCTAAGGAAGGCTAAAATTTGGAGAAATGCATTGCAAAAACAAATCCAAACATACACAGTACTATAAAAAACAAATACATCATAATAGATCCCCCCAGCTAGCTATAAGAGGGGTAAGTACCCAAGAAGTATACCACAGAGGGGAAGGAGGGAGGGTAAACCTGACTGCAGACGCATACCTATCGGACATCTACATTTATGGTAGGTACAAAACTGTACTATGTCCTTCAAGGATGCATCTGCAGTCATCACATATGGGTAGAATACCATAGCCAATCTGGGGGTGGAGGTACTAAGTAAAGGATTGTGTAGTTAAGATACCCTGCAGGACTGCCGTAGCAAAGCCTGCTCTGGATCTGGAGTATAAAGGCAAATTGTAATGCTTGGCAAATGTATGCACGGAGCTCCGTGTAGCAGCTTCTAAACTGTCCTTGGTGGCCACCCCTCTTAGGAAGGCTGTGGTGGTGGCTGTGGCTCTCGTGGAATGAGGTCTAATGTTAGCTGGCACAGTTTTTCCATGAAAGGAGTAACAAAAACGAATGCAATTTCCTATCCATTTTGAAACTGTCCGTTTGGAAATTGCTTTTCCTTGTGCCCAAGCAGCATATGCTACAAACAACTGGTTAGTCTTTCTGTAATTTTTAGTTCTGTCCAAGTAGTAGCGCAATTGTCTGTGTATGTCCAGGGTGTGCAGAAGTTTCTCCCCTTTATTTTGTGGCTGTGGGAAGAATGTAGGCAAGTGAATAGCTTGGTTCCAAGATACCCTGGATACCACCTTTGGCATAAATGTAGGATTGGTTCTCAAAGAAACTCTGTCCTGATGAAAGATAAGAAATGGCTGCACTGCCATTAAAGCTTGCAACTCAGATACTCTTCTTGCTGAGGTTACGGCCAGAAAGAAGGCAGTTTTCCAAGACAGAAACTGTAGATCTGCTGAAGCTGCTGGTTCAAAGGGAGGAAGTGTTAGTTTTTCCAACACGAAGTTAAGGTCCCAAGTAGGTATAGGTGGTTTCCTTGGAGGATTGATGTTTTTGATTCTTCTTAGAAACTGTCTTAGGAGAGGATGAGAGAAGACAGGTGGATTAACATTGTATTCTGCTGAAATTGCTGAGGCATGTATCTTAATGGAAGAGTAAGACAGGCCATTGTGGAACAATTCTGCCAGGTATTCCAGTATATGTGCCATGTTCATCACTGTCACATCAAGGCCCTTTGTTGTGTTCCAAGTGTAAAATCTTTTCCATTTTGCTGAATATGCCTTCCTTGTGGAAGGCCGGCGAGCTTCCATAATAATTATCCTTCACTCTCTGGGATAGGTTATCCTGAGGAGGAGTCATGGTATTTTCCAGGCAGTTAGCTGCAAGGTTTTCAGGTTGGAATGCAGAGTCTTGAAATTGTGCTGCATTAGTAGAAGCGGCCATAGGGGGAAAGGCCACGGTTCTGTCTGTGACATGCTCTTTAACAGTGCGTACCAGTGCTGTCTTGGCCAGTTTGGAGCTATCAGAATCACTCTGGGCTGCTCTGTCCTGATCTTCAGTAAGACCTTGGTCATTAATGGGAGAGGTGGAAAAGCATACACTGTTAGAGCTTTCCAGCTGACAGAGAGAGCGTCCACTTTCCATACTTGTGGGTGGTATGTCCTTGAGCAGAATTTCTTCAGTTGATGATTGTGGGGGGATTCCGGCCTTCCCTATGATTGTGTTATGAGTAAGAAGATGTCTGGGTGCAGCATCCATTCGTGTGCATCCATGGTAGTTCTGCTTAAGCCGTCTGCCAGTATATTGTCTTTCCCTGGCACGAACTGGGACTGCAGCTGTATATTGAGTTTCAAGGAAAGTTCCCATAGATTCATTGCCAGTCTGTAAAGAGGGTAGGAATGGGTGCCTCCTTGCTTGTTTATGTACCACATAACTGTGGTGTTGTCTGTCCTTATGAGCAGGTGGCCTTGATGAAGGAAAGGTTTGAAGGTCTCGATTGCGTGTATCACTGCCAGCATTTCCTTTTGGTTTATGTGCATGCGCAGCTCTCGTTGTGACCATAACCCTTGGATACATCTGCCCTCCATGTGTGTTCCCCAACCTTGGTCTGAAGCGTCCATGGTGATGGTTTGGTTGGCTCTTGGCTTGCTGAAGGGCAACTCGCTGTTCGACTGGCAGGCTTGAACCCACCACAGAAATTCCTTTTGAAGGCATGGAATGAGTGGGATCAAAGTTTCTAAGCTGTGACTGTGCAGAGTCCATAAACTCCTTAGGTACTATTGTAATTCTCATATGCAGCCTTGCTTGTGGAATTAGAAGAATGCAAGATGCCATGTAACCCAGGGCCTGCAGGATTTTCTTTGCAGTCAGCTGATTTTGTCTTGTCAGATTCTTGAAGTAATCCGGTAGTTTTTGTTTTTCTTCCGTGAGAAATGCCATTTGGGTGGTTGTGTCCAGATCCGCACCCAAAAAGGTTATTCTTTGGGATGGAACAAGTCTTGATTTGTGGATGTTGACTGTACATCCCAAGGCCTGTAGTAGGTGGATGGCATAGTCCAAGTCCTTTAACAAAGTTTGCTTGCTGTCCGCTTGTATAAGGCAGTCGTCCATATATGGATAGATTTGAATCCCCTGAAGTCTGCAGTGTGCAATTACTGATGCCAGGCATTTCGTGAATACTCTGGGCGCATTAGATAAGCCAAATGGCAATGCTGAGAATTGATAATGCTCTGACCCTGCAAGAAATCTGAGGTGTCTTCTGCAACTTTGTCGGATAGGGACATGCAGATATGCCTCCTTGAGGTCTAGAGTCACCAGCCAAGACCCCTTGCCCAGCATGAGAAGGAGTTGCTGTAGAGTCAGCATTTTGAATTTTGGCACAATGAGGTAAGTATTCAGTGCGGACAAGTCGAGAATAGGCCTCCATTGATTTTCTTTTCTTGGAATAAGGAGTAGTCTGGAGTAAAATCCTTGGCCTTGTTCTGAAAGAGGTACCTTTTCTATGGCTTTCATTTGTATTAAGTTGGTAATTTGCTTCAAAGCCTCTGCCCTCTGATTTGGTGGCAAGTCTGGCATGCCTTTTCTTTTTGGCAATGTGTGGAAATGGAACCTGTATCCTTTTTCTATTATTTGCAGTGTCCATGTGTCCCTTGTAATGCTGTGCCAATTTTTTGAGAATAAAGAAAGCTTTCCGCCCAAAGGTGCTTCTAATTGAGCCCTGGTCGGCGGAGTCAAAATAAAGTCAATGAGTCTGTCCTGGTGTAGCAGTTGTAGTTCCTGCACTACCTCTCTGGTTGGGAGGCTGCCATTGACGGCCTCTGTAGGAGCCTCTAGCTTGCCCTCTACCTCTGGCACGCCTATTCCTGCCTCTCTCAGATCTGTCTGAGTCCGGAAAGAACCAATTCTTGGTAGGCCAGTTTCTGCTGAATCTCGGTGGTTGGACTTGCAGAAAGTCTGACTGTTTGCACAGATTTTGCCTTTTCTTCAAATTTCTTTAAGACCTCTTGAGCCGTGGAACCAAATAATTTTTGCTTTTTCATAGGAGCATCCAAAAGCTTAGCTTTAACATGGTCTGGTAGTGATTGTTCCTTCAGCCAGGCATGCCTACATATAACTGCACCTGTCATAGCTGACCTACATGAAGCTTCCAATGCATCATAACCACAGGGCAAGAAATGGTTACTAACCTGCTGGGAGTTATGTACCAGATCCTGAAGGGATTTGCGATCCAGGGGTTCAGAAGAGGACAGTTTCTAATGCAATTCATCTAACAAATACTCTTGGTACTGTATCATATGAAATTGACAATTTAATGCCCTCATGGAAAGAGTTGCAGAACTATACACTTTCTTACCCCATCTCTCTAATGCTCTGGACTCCCTTTCAGAGGGTAGAGGATTTTTAGCAGTGGCAGCTGCAACCCCTTTTGGGCCCTGGGAAATAGTTTCTGGATCAGCAGAGTGGGCCTTGTACAGGTGTAGATGTGAGTCCGGGACCCTGTAGTACCTATCAGGTTTGGCAGGAGCCGGAGGGAGAGAGTCAGGGGCTGTACTAGCATCAGAGTACACATCATCAATGACATTCAAAACAGGAGGTATAGCTAAAGGCCTATGCTGAGGTAAATGTAAAAAGGTCCTTATTCTCTTTCTACAATCAGAGAATTCCTGACCCTGCCATTGAAAATGTTCTCTCAGAGTGTAATGTCTCTCCAAAGGAAAACTCTTCAGGAGGGGAGGCCGAGGGAATAGATTCTTCAACATCAGAATCCTCGTAGGCCGAATAAGCCTCCTCCTGGTGGTCAGAGAGCAGAGCCATCAAAGGACTCATCTGAGGAGTGGGGGTCAGAGGGCTCAACCCTGGGCCTTTTGTCTGGAGGTGGTTGACAGCTCCTGTCCGGATGAGGTTGAGAACCCCTAATTAATGAAATAAGATCCTCTGCTAGGCTAAGAATCTGTGAGCCAGTAGAAGGTCTTTGAGATGAAACCTTGGGAGGCAAAGCTTTAGTAAGTTTAGCAGCTTTAGCCCTAGAAAAAGCCTTAATGGACATGGATGCAGGGGGTCTGGCTGCACCACGTGCAGGAGTAGACTTGTCTAAAGGAATGGTGTCGGAAGGTTCCTGGACACCGGTTTCAGTAGGTAATTCAATAACCGACTCGGCCGGGGCCTCCGGGGCAGAGGTAGTCGGTTGTGCGGTTTCGGTAATAGGAAGCACCAAGGACTCTGTTTCAGCCGAGACAGAGACACTCGCGGTAGGCCTGACCGTGGTTTCAGCCGAAACCACGGCCCGCGTGTGTCTGTCCTTGTCCTTCCGTTTAACTAAATGCGAAGACGGAGTCTCCGACGGCATCTTGTAAGCAAAACTAGCCCCAAAGAATTCCTCTGCAAACTCCGACCGACGTCTAAGAGTTCGTCGGTTGAAGGAAGCACAGGCTGAACAGGCCGAGACGTCGTGGTCTGGGCCTAGGCAGGGGAGGCAGTAAGAGTGGAAATCCTTGAGGTATTTGTTTCCCATAAGTTAAACAATTATTAACTTTATCTGGCATCGGCTGAGGCAAGAGAGAGTCCCCAACGGGGTACTTAGCTTTTTCGAAGTCTTCGGTAGCTGAATCACAGGAGCTGGCCGACCGGCACTTGCGAACTGCTTCTGCTTCGGGCACCACGCGGCAAGAAAGACTGAGGAAAATGGTGTCGGCTGATGCTTTTATACCCCAGACGCTCTGACGTCGGGGAAAGTGCGACATCAGCCGAGGCCAGACCCAGACTTTGGAATCCGGCCAACCGAAGGGCTGCCTGAGGCAGGACAACCCATATGTGATGACTGCAGATGCATCCTTGAAGGACATCATCACTAAACCCTTAGCTGCTAAAAGACTTGCTGGAAAAAAAAATACTTACAGGAACATACTGTGTGTGGAGTACTTAAGAACTCAACCCTTCATTTCAGCACTGCAATAACTGTAGTCAACTAAACGAACTTGAACTATAGTGGCGATCAAAACTACTGATGACCAATTCAGTTGCTCATGTGGCAATGGAATTGTCATCAGAAGTGTTTCAGAATTTCTATCACACTAGCAAGAAAAAATGTTGTTAGATCAGATATTAATACGGAGATACAAGTGGACACAAAATTATATTAAAAGAAGGCAGTGGCTTATAGCTTAGGTCAAGATTATGCAAATATTGAACCAACGGATGTTGCTCTTTTAAAAAAGCTAATTTTTCCTGGAACAGACTGCCTGCCCCTTGTAACACTAAAAAAAAAAAACAGATATGGAGAACTTACCACAACAGTAGGTGTACTTCTGATCACTGGTGCAGTATTCCTGACATATGGGTCATCACCACTGAGATCCAGCTGGAGTACCAAGCTTTACCTTCCCCTAGCTTGTATATCTGACTCAAGACCTCAGCTTGTATGTGTTGGGGGTAGAATGATGAAGTAATTTCGAGTGTGGATCCTGAGACCATTTCCAAGCCAGAATGCAGAGAGGCGACTGGTCAGCAGAGGGGTGTGGCTCAACTCGGCAACCTAACTCCTCCAAACAAAGTAAGACAGCAAAGGAAAAGACAACTGAACATAGATAAGAGAAATAGGGGATGGAGAGTGGGACAGAACATTACAACAGTGATCAGTAAGACCTCTACTGTAATGTTAGGTTCTTACACAACTGCACTATGTCCTGACTGACATTACTGTTGCAGTATTCCTGACCTATAGATAATTCCAAGAGCTGAAGGAAAAATGGGTGGTTGGCTACTGAAAAGAGTTTTCCAGCAGTCCAGATAGGACCAACTAAGCAAAGGCTGTCCTGGACCTGGAGAAGGCCTCAGTCTCATGTTTGGTTAAAGATGTATACAGAGGACTAAGTGTCCACCTCTAAGACAAACCTGGAGTCTATTCCTTTGCAGAAAGCTATTACCTTAATGGAATGTGCTTTAGGACAGCATGGCAAAGTCTTACTGTAATGTAAGCAGCAGAAAGATGACCTTTGTAATAAAGGCGGCAGTAATTGGGAAACTGGCTGTACCAGCTTAAGGGACATAAGATAGAAACAACTGGTCAGTTAGTCTGAATGATTTAGCTTTGTCCAAGTAAATCTGAGTTGTCTGGGGAATTTAAGATCCCCCACCCCATTTTTGGGGATTGGGAAAGGAGGTTGAAATTGAAAAGCCTGATTAAGAGAGCATGTTCATTACCCTTGGATCTAACCCATTCTTCATGCCCAAGAGTCACCCTGTCCTTGTGAAAAAAGAGAAAGTGACTAGCCATGAGAGCTTGTAGCTCAAACTCTCATGGCAGATGTGATGGCTCAAGAGGACGGTTTTCTAGTACAGAATTTTAGGAAAATGGAAGAAGCTGGTTCAAAGGGAGGCAGAGTAAGCTTTTTTTTTTTTTTAGCACAAAATTAAGACTCCAAGGGTGAGACAGATTTCCTTAGGGGGGTTTAAGATGCACAACTCTTCTGGAAAAAGCTTGACCGTCAGCTTAGTCATATGTGGAGGGCCAAGACGGAGGCAGGCACTGACAGCAGACGAGTGAGTTTTTATGGAAGCATAGGCCAAATCTGCAGAGGTATTGCATATCTTTTTTTTTCGAGTTACAAGGGGCAGTCAGTCTGTGCCAAGAGTGCATTCTGTTTGCAGCACCAGAAGGAAAACCTTTTCCAACCTGCAGTGTAAGACTAACTAATAGCGAGTCTCCTAGCCTCTTGTAGGACTTGTACATCCTCTTCAAAGAACGGATATCTTTGAGGAACTAATATTCTATCATCCATAGGGTCAGGCTGAGGGATGGAAGATTAAACTGAAGTAGGAAATCTTTTTTGCTGAATTATCAGATCTGGCTGTAGAGGATTTCTCCTGTAATTTCCCTTTGCCAGGGAAAATAGCAGGGAGAATTCTATGCTGCCTCAGCCAAAACAGAGCCACTAAGAAGAGTTTTGATGCTTCCTTTTTTGCCTTAGGAATTCTTAAAGAAAGCACAGGAACTTCCCTGTCCACTGGAAAGAGAAGGTATCAGTCCTCCAAGGCTGTGTGACAAGGGTTCCTGGTGCACCGCTGGGGAGTTTATGGTCGCTTGGTGAAACAGAGGTCCTAGGACCTTCGCACTTAAGTGTGTTGTTGTAGATAACCCTTCTGTTCAAAATCCACTTGTAGGGGGTCCTCCAGTCTGCTAGCGCACTGCCCTGATAAAAGGATGTATGTGGCTATGAGCATGATGTTAGTTTTTGTTGCCATATTCCATGCCTCCACAGCTGGTGAGACCTGGGGCCTACCTGTTTATGTACCAAATGACTATGTACACTTTGATTGGTCTTGGTTTACAAAGGTGGATGAAAATCTGAAGAGCTTACAGAAAAGCCCTCTTTTTTCAGGTCGATGTATTCTTTCAAAAACTGGAGTTGCCACTTTCCCTGCACTCGGGGAGATCCTGCCCATGTTCCTCCATGCCTATTCAGAAGAATCCGTGTGGACCTGTTGAAGATGGAGAAGAGAAGTGAAAGGTAATCATGTAATCCTGGGTTGAGAAGGACAGGTCTCCTCCATCAAATCAGCTCCTTGAAATAAAGGAGGAGGGACATCAGAATATCCAAGGCATGCAGAGCTTAGACCACACAGATTTTCGATACCACTGGATTTTCCTCATGTGGAGTCTGGACAGGGGTAGCAGAGGAAAGTACAGTTGCGTACCTACCATAAATGTAGGCGTTAGAGTGTAATCACTGTTGCAGTCATTACAATTGGGTTATCCTGCTGGCAGGCTGCCCGCAGTCGGCCCGAGTTCCAAAGTCTAGGTCCGGCGTCGGTTGCTGTCACCTCTTCCCCGACGTGAGTGCGCCAGGGGTATACAAGATGCAGCCAACACCATTTTCTTCAGTTTTTCTTGCCCCAGATGTCAGGTGCCCCTAAAATGGTAGGCTAAATTATGCCAATAAGCATGCTTGCACAAAAAAGTACAGTTTTGTACCTACCATAAATGTAGATGTTAGAGTGCTCATACAGCTGTAGTCATAACAGATGGGTTATCCTGCCCTCAGGCGGGTCCTCGGTCGGCCGAATTCCAAACTCTAGGTCCGCCGTCGGTTGTCGTCGCTTCTTCCCTGACGTCAGTGCAGCAGGGGTATAAAAGAGCCAGTAGACGCCATCTTCTTCAGTTTTTCTTGCCCCAGATGTCAAGTGCCCCCAGAAGGAAGGCAAAACAAACTTATGTAGTCATGCAATATAGAATAATCAAAAAAACAGTAGTTTGCAAGCAAATACACCATAAAAGAATACCCCAAATAGGTCGTATGAGAAGGTGTTTGCCATAAGGCCTGTCCTAAGAGGGGATGGAGGGAGGGAAACCTGGACTGCAGCTGTATGAGCACTCTAACATCTACATTTATGGTAGGTACAAAACTGTACTATGTTCATCGTGCATACAGCTGCAGTCATAACAGATGGGTAGAATCCCAAAGCTAAGTAGGGGTGGCAGGCACCAAGTGGAACTAGGAGGAGCAAGGATGCCCTGCAAAACAGCTGTGGCAAATCCCACTCTAGATTTTGAGTTAAATGGAAGGTGATAGAGTTTGGAGAAAGTGTGCACTGAACTCCAAGTGGCTGCTTCCAAAATGTCCTTGGTAGGACCCCCCCCCCCCCCCCCTGAGGAAAGCTGCAGAGGTAGCTGTGGCCCTTGTGGAGTGGGACTTGATGCTTGAAGGCACAGCTTTTCCATGAAGTGAGTAACAAAAGTGTATGCAGTGGGCTATCCATTTTGAGATTGGATGTTTGGAGATGGCCTTTCCTTGAGCACCTGAAGCATAGGACACAGAGTTGCTCGGATTTCCTGAATGACTTTGTCCTGTCCAAATAATAACATAGTTGGCTGTGAATGTCTAAGGAATGCAGTAGTCTTTCCCCTTTGTTTTGAGGGTTAGGGTAAAAGGTAGGTAGGTGGATAGTCTGATTCAAGGCTACACTGGATACTACCTTTGGCATAAAGGTAGGGTTGGTTCGTAAGGAAACTCTGTCCTGATGGAAAATGATGAAAGGTTGCACAGCCATGAGGACCGGTGATAGCCAGAAGGAATGCTGTTTTCCATGACAAATATTACAGTTCTGTTGAAGCAGCTGGCTCAAATGGAGGAAGGGTCAGTTTTTCCAATATGAAGTTGAGGTCCCAAGCAGGGACTGGTGGTTTCCTTGGGGGGTTTATATTCTTAGCCCCTCTGAGGAACTGTCTTGAGAGGATGAGAGAATAATGGAGGATCTGTGTTGTATTGTGCAGAAATGGCTGAAGCATGGATTTTGATGGAGAAGGAAAGTCCACTGTAACATCTCAGCTAGGTACTGTAATATTTGAGGTATATTTATTACCCAAGG
Organism: Protopterus annectens; assembly: GCF_019279795.1. Lineage (NCBI taxonomy): Eukaryota > Metazoa > Chordata > Ceratodontiformes > Protopteridae > Protopterus > Protopterus annectens. Next base: position 215,356,386 of record NC_056739.1, on the reverse strand, counting down.
ATTCTGGCCCTTTTTCTGATTCCAGGCACAAAACCGCTTCCATTTGGTGGAGTAGGCTTTTCTAGTTGAAGGTCTTCTGGCCTCCAAGATGACATCCTGCACCTCCTTGGAGAGGAGGGTCTGTTGTGAAATCAAGGGATTCTCCATGCGGCTAGATTTAGGGTTTTGAGCTGGCTGTGAAGTGTTTTGAAATTGTGCTGGGACAACAGAAGAGGCACTAGAGGTAGCATCCATGGTGGGGAATGCGTCAGGCTCTTCAGGAGTGGATACCAGTGTTGTCTTGGCCAGTCTGGAGCAATAAGAATAATTTTCGGCCTCTCTGCTCTGGCTTTTAATAGAACTTTGGGCAGCAGAGGGAGAGGCGGAAAGGCATAGACTGTCAATGTTATCCAATTGAAGCAAAGTGCGTCCATTTTCCAGGCCTGTGGATGATAGGTCCTTGAGCAAAATTTTTTCAGTTGTTAATTTCTGTGGGTAGCAAAGAGATCTGTGTCTGGCTGTCCCCATGCCTGAGTTATCTTTGCGAAAACTTGAGGATGCAACTTCTATTCGTGTGGATCTGTCATATTTCTGCTTAGGCTGTCTGCCAGTGTGTTTTCCTTCCCTGGCAGGAATTGTGCCTGAAGTTGGATTTGCAATTCCAGAGCTGTGTTCTAAAGGGTCATGGCTAGTCTGCACAGGGGGTAAGAATGAGTCCCCCCCCCCCCCGTTTATGTACCACATCACTGTGGTGTTGTCTGTCCTTATCAATAGCTGGCCTGGATGCAGTAGGTCTTTGAAGGCCATAATAGCATTTTGCACTGCTAGCATTTCCTTTTGATTGATGTGTAGGTGCTTCTTTTTTTGGGACCATTTTCCCTGAATGCACTGATCTTTCATGTGTGCCCCCCAGGCATAGTCCGAGGCGTCTGTTGTGATGATTTGATTTGCTTGAGGTATGCAGAAAGGGAGACATTTGTTTCTTTGGCATGCTTGAGCCCACCACAGAAATTCCTTTTGAAGACATGGAATGAGTGGTATAATTGTTTCCAAACTGTGGCTGTGTTGAGACCACAAGTTTTTTAGGTACCATTGAAGCTTCCTCATATGCAGCTTTGCACATGGGATCAGCAGGATGCAAGATGACATGAATCCCAGAGCCTGCAGGACTTTCGTTGCAGTCAGCCTGGTGAAGGTTGCCATTTTGCTGAAGTATTGAGATAGTTGCCCTTGTTTGTCTGGCGTGAGGTAGGCCATCTGGGTGTTTGTATTCAAGCTGGCACCCAGGAAAATTATTGTTTGAGGGCATTAGTTTTGACTTCTTTTTGTTGACTGTGTATCCCAGAAAGTTCAACAGTCTTATTACAAACGCCAGGTGTTTCAGAAGTATGTCCTTTGCTGTCCGCTTGGATCAGGCAGTAGTCCAGATATGGGTATATTTATATTCCTTGAAGTCTGCAGAAGGCAATTACTGACGCCAGGCATTTCGTAAACACTCTGGGCGCAGTAGATAAGCCAAAGGGCAATGCAGAGAATTGATAATGGGTTGAACCTGCAAGAAATCTGAGGTATCTTCTGCAATCTTGTCTGATAGGGACATGCAGGTATGCCTCCTTGATGTCCAATGTTACCAGCCAAGACTCCTTGCCCAGCATGGGAAGAAGCTGCTGTAATGTGAGCATCTTGAATTTTGGTACCTGTAAATATGTGTTTAGGATGGATAGATCTAAAATAGTTCTCCAATCTTTGTCTTTGCTTGGTACCAGGAATAGTCTGGAATAAAACCCTTGACCTTGTCCTTTTGCAGGCACCTCTTGAATAGCTTTCATGTCTGAGAGCTGAAATTTGTTTTTGTGCCTCTGCCCTTTGATTTTGTGGCAGGTTTGGCTTGCCTCTCATTTTTGGAAGGGTACGAAAGTGGAATCTGTAGCCTCTGTCTATAATGTCCAGGATCCATTTGTCTTTTGTGACAATATGCCAATTTTTTGAGAATAATGCCAGTTTTCCGCCTAAAGGTGCTGCCATTAAAGCTTTGCTTGGCAGGTAAAGGGGAAAGTCATGGTGTCTGCTTTTTGAATGAATGTGATCCATCTTCTCCACCTCTTGGGGTTGGTGCTTGCCATTGCCTGGCTCTGAATGATCCTTGAGATTGCCCTCTACCTTGCCCTCTACCTCTCGGGCGCCTGTATCTGCCTCTTTGAGGTCTGTCCGTGGCTGGAAAGGACCAATTTTTTTAAGGCCAGTTTCTGTTGAAACATGGAGGTTGTACCTGCAGGAAATCTTTCACTGTTTGCATTGATCTCACCTTGTCCTCCATTTTCTTTAGTACCTCCTCAGCTTTAACACCAAACAATACATCTTTTTGAAGAGGTGCATCTAGTAATTTAGCTTTGACATGATCTGGTAAGGCTTGTTCTTTGAGCCAAGCATGTCTACGTACGACAGACCCTGTAACAGCAGCTCTACCATGAGGCCTCTAAAGCATCAAAACCACACTGCAAGGTATGTTTACCCATTTGCTCTGCACTATGCAACAAATCCTGCAACTCTTAAATCTGGTTGCTCAGGTTGTCTCATTTTGCTTTTCAACTCAGATAATAAAAGCTGTTGATACTTTAACATATGGAACTGACAGTTTAATGCCCTCATGGTTAAAGTGGCCGAGGTGTACACCTTTTTCCCCCACCTTTCTAAAGCTCTGGAATCTCTCTCTGAAGGCAATGGGTTTTTAGCAGTAGAGACCTTAATTCCCTTGGGACCCTGTGAAATAGTTTCTGGGTCAGCAGTATGGCTTTTGTATAGGAACTGGTGTGAATCAGGAACCCGGTAATACCGGTCTGGTTTAACAGGAGCTGGAGGTAAAGAATCTGGGTTGAGGCTGGCTTCTGTGTACACATCATCTAATATATCTAAGACAGGAGGGATAGCCAGAGGCCTATGCTGGGGGAGCAAGAGAAAATCCCTGAACCTTTTCTTGGAATCTGAGTAATCTTGGCCTTCCCAGTGAAACTGTTCCCTCAAAGTATGAAGGGTTTCCCCAAAAGAGTAGTCCTCCGGGGGGGGGGGGGATACCGAGGGAATAGACTCCTCTGCATCAGAGTCTTCAAAAGGAGAATAAGTATATTCCTGGTCCTCAGAATGTTCAGAGGTAATAGAGGCTTGATCTGAGGAAGGGTAGTCTTCCTCTAATCTGGGCCTTTTGTCCGAGGGGGATTGAGAACCCCCTGATAAGAGTAATCAAATCTTCAGCCATTTTGAGCATCTGTTTTTTAGGCATGGGGCCTTGACAGGGGGTATGTGGTCCTTGTTTTTTAGTTTCCATGGCTGCTTTAGATTTTGTGAAAGCCTTAATAGAGAAGGAGGAAGGCCTGAAGACACCTTGAGAAATGGCAGGCGTGTCTAAACTCTGCGTTTCCCCACCAAAAGTGGCGTCGGTATCTGTAGCCGGAATGGGGGCCGAGGAGCCTGCGACCTCGGGCACAGAAGACACCGGTAATGAAGTGTCATCGGTACTCAGGGGCTGCGTAGGCGCCACACTGAGAACCGGAGAACCGGTAGTCGGCCTTAGCGTGGTGTCAGTAGAAATCGCGGACCTCGTATGTCGGTCCTTATCTTTGCGTCTTTTACTCAAAACTGGAGTCGGAGTATCCGACAACATAATATAATTAAATTTTTTACCAAAACAGTGATGGGAGAACTCCGCCCGACACTTAATACTGCGTTTGTTGAATCTAGCACAAAAACGGCAGGCCGAGACGTCGTGGTCTGGGCCTAAGCAAGGAATACAGAAGGAGTGGAAATCCTTATCCGGTATTTGCTTCCCACATGAAATGCAATTATTAACTTTGTCTGACATTGGTCTGAGGCAAAAAAAGTTTCCCCAACGGGGTACTTGGCTTTCAAGAAGACTTTGGCTGAAATATTTTCGTAAATCTCAGGAGCTGGCCGACCGGCACTTGCGAACTTCTGCTTCGGGCACCACGCGGCAAGAAAGACTGAAGATGATGGCGTCGGCTGGCTCTTATAACCCTGCCGCACTGACGTCAGGGAAGAAGTGACGACAACCGAAGCCGGACCTAGACTTTGGAATTCGGCCGACAGAGGACCCGCCTGATGGCAGGATAACCCATCTGTTATGACTGCAGCTGTATGCACGATGAACATCAACTTTTCCTTCATCTACAAGAAAATACACCACATAGGTTTGTATAGAGTGGAAAAGTACAGTAAGGTCCCAGCAAGGAAGAAATGGGGATGGTGGGAGGGTAACCTGGACTGGAACAGTGAATACACTAACATCTACATTTATGGTAGGTACACAACTGTACTATGTTCATAGTGTTTCACTGTTGCAGCCATTACAATTGGGTTGAATCCCAAAGCTAAGGTTGGGAGGCTGGAGCTAAATAGGATTAGGTGAAGCTTTAAGGCCCTGCAGAACTGCAGTGGCAAAGCCTGCCCTGGATTTAGAGTAGAGAGGTAGGTGATGGTGCTTTGTAAAGGTATGCACTGAACTCCAAGTTGCAGCCTCCAAGATGTCTTTGGTTGGTACTCCTCTGAAGAAGGCTGAAGTGGCTGCTGCTCTGGTTGAATGCGGCCCAATACCCTTAGGCACTGATTTGCCATGCTGTGAATAGCAGAAACTAATGCAATGGCCTATCCACTTTGAAATGTTCTGTTTTGAGATCAGCTTTCCTTGTGATGCTGCAGCATATGCCAGTAGAAGTTGATCGGTCTTTCCGAAAGCTTTAGTTCTGTCCAAGTAGAAGCGTAGCTGTCTGTGAATGCCCAAAGAATGCATTTTCTCACCCTTATTCTGTGGGTTTGGAAAAAAAGTAGGCAAATGAATTGTTTGGTTAAGGGCCACACTGGACACTACCTTAGGCATAAATGTAGGGTTTGTCCTCAGCGAAACCCTGTCAGGATGGAAAATGATAAAAGGTTCCACAGCCATGAGTGCCTGCAACTCAAGACTCTTCTAGCGGAGGTTATTGCTAGGAGCAGAGCTGTTTTCCAGGATAAGAATTTTATGTCAGCTGCAGAGGCTGGCTCAAACAGAGGCAGTGTGAGTTTTTCCAAGACACAGTTGAGGTCCCATGCAGGTATTGCTGCTCTCCTTGGAGGTCTTATGTTCTTGGCCCCTCTGAGGTACTGCCTCAATAATGGAGGAGAAAAAATAGGTGGTTCTGTATTGTAATGAGCTGAAATGTAACAGAGGCATGAATTTTAATTGATGAAAAGGAAAGGCCTTTATCCAGCATCTCAGTTAAGTATTGTAAAATCTGTGGAATATTTGGAACAACCGTGTCAATGCCTTGTGCTTGGCTCCAAGCACAGAATCTCTTCCATTTGTCTGCATAAGATTTTCTGGTGCTAGGCCTCCTGGCCTCCAAAATAACATCCATTACTGCTTTAGAAAGAGGTGTGTCTTGAGAGGCTATATTATCTGCCATGCCACCAGGTTTAATGTTTTGAGTTGGCTGTGCAGTATCTGGCCGTCTTGTTGGGTCAACAAGTGAGAAATTTGTGGTAATGTCCAGGCTGGGCAGTGAGACAAACTCTTTAGGATTGGGTATCAGTGCTGGCAGGGCCAGTCTGGGGCAATCCGTATAATTTTTGGTTTCTCTTGTCTGACCTTGGAGTACCTTGGGGAGGAGAGGCAGAAAAGGAAAGGCATATACTGTTAGATTTTTCCAGCTGAAAGCTAGAGCATCCACTTTCCATGCTTGCTTGTGATAAGTCCTTGTGCAGAATCTTTGTAGTTGATGGTTGTGAGGAGAGGCAAATAGGTCTATGTCCAGGCATCCCCAGGTCTTTGTTATCATGCTGAAGACTTGTGGATCCAATTTCCACTCGTGGGGATCCATTAGATTTCTGCTTAGTTCTTCTGCCAGAGTATTTTTCCTTCCTGGCAGAAGTTGAGCTTGCAGATGTACTTGGTAATTCAATGCTGTGTGCCACAAGTTCATGGCTAGCCTGCAGAGGGGGTAGGAATGTGTGCCTCCCTGCTTGTTTATGTACCACATGACTGTAGTATTGTCAGTCTATTAGCAGTTGTCCTGGATGAAGTTGATCCTTGAAGGCTGTTAGGGCATTCTGAACAGCTAGCATCTCTTTTTGATTGATATGTAGATGCATTTGACTTGCGGACCATGTGCCCTGAATACATCTTCCTGACATACGGGCTCCTCAGGCGTAATCTGATGCATCTGTTGTCAATGTCTGCCTGGCTGTGGGTAAGGTGAATGGCGGTCCTGTGTTGTGATGACAGGCTTTTGCCCACCATCGAAACTCCTGTTGCAGGCAGGGAATGAGGGTAATTATTGTTTCCAGGCTGTGCAATGTTGAGTCCAAACACTTTTTAGATACCACTGAAGTTTCCTCATATGCAGTCTTGCATATGGAATTAGCAGAATGCAGGATGCCATGAAACCCAAGGCCTGCAGAATTTTTCTTGCAGATAACTGGGTCTTTGTTGCAAACATTTTGAATTAAGTAGTCAGTTGTCTGTGTTTGCCTGGCATGAGATAAGCCATCTGGGCAGTTGTATTTAAGCTTGCACCCAGGAATATCATCTCGAGAGGGTACAAGTTTTGATTTCTTCTCGTTTACTGTGTACCCTAGACTTGTCAGTAATCTTTTTACAAACGCCAGATGCTGTAGTAGAATGTCCTTGTTCTCCACTTGAATAAGGCAGTCGTTCAAGTAAAGATATATTTGTATTCCTTTTTGTCTGCAAAATGCAATTACTGGTGCCAGGCACTTTGTGAAAACCCTGGGCGCAGTAGATAAGCCAAAGGGCAGTGCAGAGAATTGGTAGTGTATTGAGCCAGCTTTGAATCTAAGGTATCTTCTGCATGTTTGTGCGATTGGGACATGCAAGTACGCCTCTTTTAGATCTAAAGTCATAAGCCAAGCCTTCTTGCCCAACATGGCCAGAAGCTGCTGTAGGGTCAACATTTTGAATTTTGGAATATCCAGATATGTGTTTAGAATAGATAGGTCCAGTATTGGTCTCCAGGCTTTGCCCTTTCTGGGTACTAAGAACAGTCTTGAATAGAATCAGAGACCCTGCTCTTGTTCTGGTACTTGTTGAATGGCCCTCACGTCCATGAGCGATGAAACTTGTTTTTGTGCCTCTGCCCACTGATTGCGTGACAGTTCTGGCGTATCGTTTTGCCTTGGCAGATTGTGAAAGTGGAACATGTAGCCTTGTGAAACTATATTTAGAACCCATTTGCCCTGGGTGATCATGTGCCAATTTTGTGAAAAAAGTGCTAGCTTTCCCCCAAAGGGGCTGCCAAAAGATAAGCGCTTGGTGCTGGAAGTGGAAAGTCATTGAGACTGTTTCCTGTATGGCTGTGAAGCACCCCATTGTTTAGGCCTGTATGAGCCTTGGGGCTGTGATCTGCCTCTAGGGCGTCTGCATCTGCCCCTTTGTGGTCTGACACTGGAAAGGACCATTTTTTTGTATGCCAGTTCCTGCTAAATCTAGGTGGCTGTACCTGCAAGAAATCCTTGACTGTTTGCATAGATTTAGCCTTGTCCTCCATTTTCTTCAACACCTCTTCTGCTTTAGCACCAAAGTATCATGTTGTAAAGGAGCGTCTAATAGTTTTGCTTTAACACGATCTGGCAAATTTTGTTCTTTTAACTAAGCATGTCTCCTAATGACAGAACCTGTAACAGCGGCCCTGCAGGAGGCCTCAAGAGAATCAAAACCACATTGCAAAGTATGCTTTCCAACTTGTTCAGCTGCATGCAATAAATCCTGCATTTCTTTATTGTCTGCACATTCTACATTTGCTGGCATTTTCTATTTAAGCAAGGACAGAAGATATTGCTGATACTTAAGCATATGAAATTGGCAATTTAAAGCTCTTACAGCCAAGGTAGCAGAGGTATAAATCTTTTTGCCCCATCTGTCTAGGGCCCTAGAATCCCTATCAAAGGGAATAGGGTTTTTGCAGTAGAAGCCTTGACCCCTTTGGGGGCCCCGAGAGATGGTTTCTGGGTCAGGACTCTGAAAATACATCTACAATGTCTAAAACAGGTGGGATAGCAAGGGGCCTGTGCTGGGGCAATAAAAGGAAATCTTTCTTGGATTGAGTAATCTTGGCTCTCCCAGTGGAAATGCTCCCTCATAATATGCAGTGTTTCCCCAAAAGAATAATCCTCAGGAGGAGAGGCTGAAGGGATAGATTTTTCAGCATCAGAATCCTCACAGGGAGGAATGGAGTAATCCTGTAAAGAGAAGGAATCAGAGGAAAAGGAAACCTGGTCTGAAGATTCATATTCTAACTCTTGCCTAGGCCTCTTTTCAGGAGGGGGATGGGATTCCCTGATTAAAGTAATAAGGTCTTCGGCCATTTTAAGCATCTGTTTTTTAGGCATAGAGGCCTGCCCAGGTGAATGCTGTACTACTTTGTCTTTAGAGCTGCTTTAGTCTTTGTAGCTGAAGTAGATTTCACATATAACTGCGTAGGCCTAAAAACACCCTCAGAAGCCGATGCCTGCTCAGCAGCGCCGGACTCATCTGAGGGAATAGTTTCAGAGTGCCCAATACCTTGAGTTTCCAGAGGCCCAGTCAGCTCCACGTGGGAGTCGGAAGCGGCCTGTGGCTCTGAGGTAGCGGGCGTCAGGGGCTGCGAAAGCACCTCACTGAACCGGCGACATGCCTAGAAGAAACCTAGTCATCTGTTTTGGATCTCTGATGCCTGTCCTTTTCTTTTCGTTTTTTGTAAATTCCAGTAGTCGGCTGATCCGACGGCATTATATAATTAAATCTTCTGCCAAAGTAATGAAATGCAAAATTGTACCGACGCTTAATAGTGCGTTGGTTAAATGTAGCACAAAACAGACAACTAGCCACGTTATGGTCAGGGCCTTGGCAAGGAATACAGTAAGAATGAAAATCCTTATGAGGCATTTGATTCCCACAAGAAATACAGTTATTAACTTTTTCTGACATTGGTCCGGAGCAAGAAAAAAAAAGTTTCCCCAACAGGGTACTTGGCTTTAATGACTACATCAGATCTGAAATTCAAATTTGAAAACTTCAGGAGTCGGCCAACCGGCACTTGTGAACTGCTTTTGCTTCAGGCACCATGCGGCAAGAAAGACTGGAAGAAAATTGCGTTGGCTGCATCTTATATACCCCTGGCGCACTGACGTCAGGGAAGAGGCGACAGCAACAGACGCCGGACCTAGACTTTGGAACTCAGGCCGACTGCAGGTAGCCTGCCAGCAGGATAACCCAATTTTAATGACTGCAACAGTGAAACACGATGAACATCAGTGGCTGCCGTAAATTCCAAAGTCCTTAGTATCTCCCATACAGAGCAACAGATTGCGGAGAAGAGGCCTTGGAAGTATCAGAACAGACTGAGAACCTTTTACTGGGGAAGGAATGCATGCATTTTCTGTGTCCAGTCTGCATCCCAGAAACACCTTTTTTGTAGTTTACACTAAACTGGAAGGACCAACTCAAGCATGCATTTTCTGTGTCCAGTCTGCATCCCAGAAACAACTTTTTTGTAGTTTACACTAAACTGGAAGGACCAACTCAAGATGAAGAATTTATAGGGAAATAGCCTGGATCAGAAGGTTGCCCAGGTAGGAAAAAATATGAATTCCTTGAGCTAGACAAAGTTACTACAAGTGCTAGGTGCTTTGAACACTTGGGGCTGTGAAATACCAAACAGAGCAGTAAACTGAAAATGCAAACAGCCAGAGAAAAACCTAAGGAATCTACTGCATGAGGGGTAAATGGAAAGCATAGGTAGGTGTCCTTCAGATACAATTACACTAATAAAGCTTGCGGAAGAATGAAAGTTTGAAGAATCTGAAGAGGATTTTCAAATAAGGTAGCTTCAGGTAAGTGCTCAGCATAGACCGGTCTGGGATGAGTCTCCACAGCCCTTTCCTTGGGATTAGGAAAATCCTGGAATAAAAACCCTGTTAACTTGAATTCTTTTGGGACTTGCTTGATGGTACCCCGAAACGAGATATCTTGAATAATGGGAGTCTAAAGGGATATTTGGCTTTGAGATAGAAGTAGCATGCTTGTTAGAGGAGAATTTTTTTCCCAAGACAGGGCACTGTAGTCCCAAATGACGGAAATGACCCACTTGTCTGGTAATTTCTTCCCACCTGGCCAGGGAGGAGGACAGCCTTTAAGAAATAGGAGTAATGGGGCTGAGGGGAGGTGTACTGCAAGGGTAATCACAGGTTTTTGCCTCTAAGAGCAATCGCCCAGCTGGAGGTTCTCAGACTTTTCAGAAGTACCTTTTCCTAGGGTTTTACCTTTGTTTCTAAACTGTCCTAGGATCCCTTCTAATGGAGGTGGTAGATTTAGCTGGGTAGTTCCTATGGTATCTAGGAACAGAGGAAAACTAGGATTCGTCTGCAGTCTTTCATGGTCAAACCTTGGTCTTGAGTTCTGAACAAACTGGCTGCCTGAGGGCCAAACAGGAGGTCTTTGTCCAAACGCAAATCTAGAACTTAATTTAAAAATCCTCAAGTATTGGCAGATGATGCATACTTGCAGAGAAATTATCTAGTGACAGCTGCCCTGGAAGCAGCATTTACAGCACAGTAACTGCATGCGATGCTGTGTCTGGCAATTTGCATGGCATATGAAAGTCAGCTCTGCATTTAATTCAAGAATTTAATAGAGGATCCAAAACAAATTTAGCGAGTTAGAGATCAAATATTTTGTCATTAGAGTATGGTAATTAACTGCCCTAAAGGCAAGGATAGCAAAGGTGAAAACCTTACTCCCTCATTTAACCACAGCCCTATCTTTGTCAGGAGTTGGGGCATTAGCACTGGCTAGAAACTTAAACTTAGAGGGCTTACTTCTGCAGTCTCTTCAAATATCTGCTACTGGGTTGTTGCACAGATACTTAATGGCATTAGGAACCTTGTAAAACCTGTCTGGTCTCTTAGGAGCTGGTGGCTGACAATCCGGTGTGCAGAAGAGGTGGACTGGAAAGCTTCAAGGAGAGGTGGGGCAGGGATACCCATTTCCAAGAGGGTGCAATACCTCTTCTGAACATGAGATCCAAGTGGATTGCCAAAAACGTTCATCATGTTCTGTACAGTCTCTCCAGAAGCAGCCTCATTACGGGAAATCAGGTGAGAGGGAGGCCCCTTTGCCTTAAAAGATTTGCCCCGGAGAAGGCAGTTGACAGGAATAGTCCAAAGAATGGTCTAAGTCATAGTCCTGCTCATCAAATAAAGAGGGAGAGGAAAACAAGACTCATTTAAATTAGTAGCCTGTGCTTGAGGAGACCCAAAGGAAGGAAGTTTCCAGACAATAACAGCTTTTAAGAACCCTTGAGAGTAGTCCATCTACTCCTCTCTAGCTGCAGATGGAAGGCACAGTCTTCTGTTTTTTTTCTTTTTAGATGCAACGTCCTCCTGGATGACACACATTGGTTTCGAACCTTATCTGATCTCTGTTAGAGAGCCTGAGAGGTCTTCCCCAAATAAAATGACAGATACTGTGCAGTCCTTCTGAAACGATATGCAGTTCCTTGGGAGTTAACATTCTACAAGGCCTTGGTAGCAGGCAAAGGAAGTAGCCTGAGATACTGTGGGTTCTGTAACCTCAATAGGTACAGAGTCAAACATAGTGGACTGCAGATACCTTCTAGGCATCAAGTTTTTTTTTTCTTCAGTGGCAGAGAGACATCAGAGGATACAGAGTCAGCCACCTTGGACTGAGCCAAATGTTTAACTCTTTTGGTCCAGAGAAAGGTGTTTAGAGAGGAAGTCTGGACCTGAACCTTTTGGATTGAATGAGAGAGCAAGATTTATAAGTGTTCCCAGACTAGGTAAAAGAGACCTGGCATGCAAGTCCTTATACAGAATCTGCCCAGCCCACTCACACTTTCCCCTCCTAGTGGAAATCTACAACTTTAACAAAAAAAGTTTAAAAGGAGGGTTCCCCAACAAGATACTCATCTGAACAAATGAAACAAAGGTACCAACACCAGTCTGATGAATACCCAGCCTGCATTCAGGCTGGTGGCAAGATAGCCTGAGGATCATCATTCATATGCCCATCTTTATACACAAATGGATAGGAGTGGAGGTCACATGTCCAACATATGACCTAGGGAAGGTAAAACTTTGGTACCTCAGCCGAACTCAGTGGTGACAACCCATATAGGTCAAGAATACTGCAACAGTGACTTCACTTGGGACATTTAACAGGTAGGGAGAGGAGTCAGAGGCCTGGACGCCAGTACATGACAAAGCACTGAAGTTTGATTCAGTTTAATCAGATTACTCCATTACTAAATCTGAAGAAAAATACATCTTATCCAAAGTTTCTATCCTTCCTTCTAGTTTCTGGAAAGTGTTCTTGGCTAGTTAGAAAACTGGACCCCCTATGGCAGACAATGGTCTTACCATCTTGTTCACTTCTAGATGAGGGTTTTTTTTTTTTTTTTAAAGCTTTTAGACCAGTGTATTGATCCATCAAAAGGATTGTTCAGTAAGGACATCAAAGTGCTCCAGTCACAAAAGTGTATTTGGCCAGGTTTACTAATGCTCCCAGCCAGAGTGTCTTCAGTTGAATTTGAAATTAGGCTCATCAGTGCACAACACAGGGGTAGAAGAATGGCCAACTGCTAGGAAACAGACTTCTTCTCCTCAAGAGAAATGGACCCAGAGGGAGATTTTAAGAGCTCTTGGGTTGAATCCTTCTCACGTGCCAGATAACAGAGTGCCCTGACAACAAAGGTCGAAGATACATAATCTCACTTTCTGAACCTGTACAATGCCAGAGCCTTGCAGTTAGGGGGGTGGATTGGAATTCTACTCAGCCAGTTCCTTTTGGTTGTTTGCCTCCACCACCATGGAGTCAACAGCAAGACCCTTGCAACAATAAGAATGGTCTTTTGGAAAAAAAACAAACTGGTTAGGTTTACATGGGAGTGGCAAAGCCACATAAGGTTCCTTCCATACCTGCTTAGAGATCAAATCTATCATGTAGTCAGAGGAAGGGATAATCCAAAAAATAGATGAGCCAGTCCCTAAATGCCTTAAAAAACAGAAACAAAGATTACTTTGACAAAAGGGGGTCCTCAGAAGCTCCATCTCAAGAGGAATTTCACTACTTCAGTAAGACATCCTCAATCCACTCAACAAATTCAGTGTCTTCAGTTATGGACTCCTGTGGGGAGTTGATATGCCTTCACACCAACATATATGCTTTCAACAAGCCTACCCATTAGGATGCTCTGAGGACGACTAGGAATCTGACTGGTGGCTGTTAACAGACTCTGGACATTTAGAGGCTGGCTGTTCTAACAGAAGAGAAACAGAATCAGGACGCTTCCAAGATGGCTACACAACGAGTAATAACTTTAGCTCTTCAAGTGTGAAAAATTCAGAAGAGTGAACTTCTTTTGGATAAATTTCAGAAACTGGCTGGATGCCAGCAAAAGAGAACCTGAAAAAAATCGATCTCAAAAGGTGAGGAGAAAACACCAACTTGGAAGAATTCTGCATCTCAGCAAAAAGCAGTTCAATCTCTAACTTTGGTGCAAGACATGGTTTCCAGTAATCTAGAGGAAAAAAATAAGTCAGATGTAATCAGAGTGGATTAAAATTATGGAATCATTGGAGTATATCAACTCAAAGGCAGGAAAAAAAATGAAGCTTTAAACAGATATTCAAATGAGGTGATAAAACTGCAAAAACCAGATGTCGAAATGAAAAGGCTGGCTGAATAGGAGACTGCTCAAAAAGATTTCAAAAAATAGAACAGACTATTAATTTTATGAAAGCACAAATAAGCAACTGGACTGGTATTTCACAGAAGTTGTCAACTGAAAGAACGAGTGTATGCTCTAAAGCTGGCCACAAGAAAGCAACCTAGATCTTTAACAGTAAAGATGCAATCTTACTAGCAGAAAATTAATCCTGACAAAACTACAGCAGAAAAACAAAGTACTGAAAGTAGGCGACAACATTAGGTTTGTGCAAAATCACTCACTCTCTACAACCAGAAAGAGGAGTAAATTCATTCCAGTAATCAGGGAGTGTTGAGAAATTGTGAAATTCAAGCTGCTGTATCCAGCTATTTTCCAAAAATTCTTTCCTGGCGGGTCAAAATCATTTTTTGATTTAGAACATCAGGAGGAAATGCAAAATATTGTCCAACAAAAGTGAGCTATCAAACAGGAGATTTGTTCTTCTGGTAAAATAAAAAAAAAAGCTGTATACTCACCATGTTTTATCTGTGTTCATTTTCATTCCTCAAATGATGTTCGGATCTAAGACTTAGATCTGACTTGGCTACTTCTAGCAAATCACAGCCTCCAAGAATGCTCAACTTCCTCCCTTTACCCATAATGCCCTGACAACCTAACCTACCTCAGATATAAAGGGACAACCAATTAAAGAAGTTGACAAAGAAAGGAAAAGGAAGCTGGAACTCAAACAAGGAAAGTACAGTTATGCACACTTACCATAAATTTAGCTGTTCGAGTGTACTCACTGTTGCAGTCATCACATTTGGGTTATCCCTGCCAGGGTAGACCTCGGCCAGCCCAAATACCAGAGACTTAGTATTTTTCTGTCGGTTGCTCCCGCTTCAGGACTGACATCAGGTAATCAGTAGTATAAATTAAGGTAGCAGACACCATTACATCAACTTTTCTGGCCCTAACCTGTCAGGAGCCCCCAAGTGGGAACAGGTTCTGGTGGAAAAACCCCACCAGTAGAAAGTAAATACCAATATGTCCCTTGTAAGAAAAGAGAAGAAAGAAGAGGGGATAGAGGGAGGGAAACCAGGACTGCAAGAGAGAATACACTAACATCTACATTTATGGTAAGTGTACACAACTGTACTACGTTCTTCGTGTTTCACTGCTGCAGTCATCACATTTGGGGCGATTCCCAAAGCTGAGGAAAAAGGTGGAGGCAGTCAAAAAACTAGGGGCTGGCTAATATGTCCTGCAAGACTGCAGAGGCAAACCCTGCCCTGGATCTGGAAAGGATAGGCAGGTGGTAATGTTTGAAGGAGTGAACAGATGTCCAGGTGGCAGCCTCCAGGATGTCCCTTTGTGGGTATTTCTCCGAGGAACGCTGCAGAGGTGGAGGCTGCTCTGGTGAAGTGAGTCCTGATCCCCTTGGGGGGAGGCTTTCCATGTTTGTAGCAGAAATGGATGCAGTGTGCTACCCATTTGGAGATGATTTGTTTGGAGATGGCTTTGCCCTCTGCCCCTGCAGCAAAGCTAACCAGCAAATGACCAGACTTTCTGAAAGATTTAGTCCTGTCTGGATAGAATCAGAGTTGTCTGTGCACATCAGGAGTGCAGGATTCTTTCTCCCTTGTTCTGTGGGTTAGGGAAAAAGGTGGGCAAATGAATGGATTGGTCAAGAGCCACACTGGACACCACATTGGGCATGAAGGATGGGTTAAGTCCTAAGGGATACCCTGTCAGCATGGAAGATGAAGGGTTCCACAGCCATGAGTGCTTGCAGCTCAGAGACCCTTCTGGCTGAAGTGATGGCCAGAAGGAAAGCTGTCTTCCATGAGTGAAATTTTAGCTCTGCTGAAGAGGCAGGTTTCAAAGGGGTGGGAGGGTGAGGTTTTCCAACACAAAGTTAAGGTCCCAAGCTGGAGTTGGTGCTCTTCTGGGTGGCCTCAAGTTACTAGCGTCTCTTAGGAACTGTTTGATCAGAGGGTGTGAGAAAAGGGGCTACACAGCGGGGAAATGAGCAGAGATAGCAGAGGTATGAATTTGAAAAGAGGAAAAGGAGTCCACTGCATAGCAGGTCAGTTAAGTAATGAAGGATTGGAGGGCTGTGCCGTACTGGCTGGCTCCCGTAGCCTGAATCCAGGTGCAGAACCTTTTCCATTTGTCAGCATAAGACTTCCTAGTGCTAGGGCATCTGGCCTCACGTATAAAGTACAGTTGTGTACCTACCATAAATGTAGAAGTTCGACTGTATTCACTGCTGCAGTCATTACACTTGGGTTATCCACCGGCAGGCCACCCGCAGTCGGCCTGAGTTCCAAAGTCTTGGTCCGGCGTCGGTTGTTGTCGCTTCTTCCCTGACGTCAGTGCGTCAGGGGTATAAATGTTGCAACAGACACCATTTTCTTCAGTTTTTCTTGCCCCAGATGTCAGATGCCCCCAGAAAGGAAGGCTGAAAAGATATGTATGCCAAACAACAATGCATATACTATAAAATATCTTTCATCTATAAGCAAATACACCACATAGGTTGTGTAGAGTTGAGAAGTACAGAATAGTCCCAGCAAAGAGGGGGATGGTGGGTGGGTAACCTGGACTGCAACAGTAAATACACTCGAACATCTACATTTATGGTAGGTACACAACTGTACTATGTTCGTGTTTCACTGTTGCAGCCATTACCACTTGGGTAGAATCCCAAAGCTTAGGTTGGGTGGCTGGGTCTAGATTTGATTAGGCGGGGCTAACAACCCCTGCAGAACTGCGGTGGCAAAGCCTGCTCTAGATTTGGAGTAGAGAGGCAGGTGGTAGTGCTTGGTGAAAGTGTGCACTGAGCTCCAGGTTGCAGCTTCTAAAATGTCTTTGGTTGGTACCCCTCTGAGGAAAGCTGCTGATGTGGCTGCTGCTCTGGTAGAATGAGGCCTAATGCCCTTAGGCACCGATTTGCCATGCTGTGCATACCAGATGCGGATGCAGTTTCCTATCCAGTTGGAGATTGTCTGCTTTCTAATTGGCTTTCCTTGTGATCCTGCAGCATAAGCTACAAACAGTTCAGTGTTTCTGAAGGCTTTTGTTTTGTCCAAGTAAAATCGTAGCTGCCTGTGTATATCCAAGGCGTGCAGAAGTTTCTCCCCTTTATTCTGGGGATTTGGGTAGAAAGTAGGTAAATGGTTTGGTTTAATGCCACATTGGAGACCATCTTTGGCATGAATGTGGGGTTTGTTCTAAGAGAAACCCTGTCTTTATGAAAAATGAGGAAAGGTTCTACAGCCATCAATGCCTGTAACTCTGAGACTCTTCTTGCTGAAGTTATTGCTAGGAGCAGAGCAGTTTTCCATGACAAATTTAAGATCAGCTGTGCTGGCTGGTTCAAATGGAGGCAGTGTTAATTTCTCTAAAACAAAATTGAGGTCCCAAGTTGGTAGTGGTGCTCTTCTAGGGGGTCTTATATTCTTTGCCCCTCTGAGGTATTGTCATAGTAGAGGATGTGAAAAAATAAGAGGATCCGCACTGTAATGAGCTGAAATGGCAGAGGTATGGATTTTTATAGATGAAAAAGATAGGCCTTTGTCCAACATCTCAGTCAAGTATTGTAAAATCTGAGGTATATTAGGGACCAGTGGGTCAAGTCCTTGTGCCTGGTTCCAAGCACAGAATCTTTTCCATTTTTCTGCATAAGATTTCCTAGGGCTTGGCCTCCTGGCTTCCAAAATTACATCCATTACAGCTTTAGAGAGAGTTGCAGTCTGAGTGGCTACATTATTCGCCATGCTGACAGGTGTAAGGTACTGAACTGACTGTGCAGAATCGGATAGTTTTGCTGTGTCAGAAGATGAGGGATTAGAAGAAGAGGCCAAGGTGGGTCCTGAGTCAGAGTTTTTAGTATTGGATACCAGTGCTGGAGTGGCCTGTCTGGTGCAATTAGGATCATTTTTGGTCTCTGTCTGACTTTTAGAAGTACTTTGGTGAGAAGAGGTATCTGAGGGAAGGCATAGACGGTCAGGTTTTTCCAGCTGAATGATAGAGCATCCACTTTCCATGCTTGAGAGTGATAAGTCCTTGTGCAATATGTCTAACTGGCAATTGTGAGAGGAGGCAAATAGATCTATGTCTGGGCGCCCAAACTCCATTACGTTGAACAGTTGTGGATTTAGTTTCCATTCCAGAGGATCCATGCGATTTCTGCTTAGTTCGTCTGCCAGTGTATTTTTTGTTCCTGGCAGGAATTGTGCTTGCAGATCTGCCTTGTAGGTCAGTGCTGTGTTCCACAAAGTTATGGCTCGTCTGAATAGGGGGTAGGAATGTGTGCCCCCTTGCTAGTTTATGTACCACAACTGTGGTATTGTCCGTCTTTATCAGTAGTTGTCCTGGGTGTATTAGGTCCTTGAAGGCTGTCAGAGCATTTTGTACAGCTAGCATCTCTTTTTGATTGATGTCAAGATGCATTTGCTCCCTGGGCCATGTGCCCTGAATACATTTTCCTGCCATATGTGCTCCCCAGGCATAATCAGATGCATCCGTTGTTACTGTTTGCCTGGCTGTAGGTAAGGTGAAAGGCTGTCCCTTGTTGTGGTGACAGGCCTGGGACCACTATCGAAACTCCTGTTATAGGCAGGGGATTAAGGTTATGATAGTCTCTAGGCTTTGACAATGCCGAGTCCAAACACTTTTTAGATACCATTGTAGTTTCCTCATATGCAGCTTTGCATATGGAATTAGTAGTATGCAGGATGCCATGAAACCCAGGGCCTGCAGAATTTTTCTTGCAGGGAACTGGGTCTTTTTTGCCATCATTTGAAAGTAATGAGTCAGTTGTCTGTCTGGCGTGAGATAAGCCATCTGGGCAGATGTATTTAAGCTTGCACAAAGGAATATTACCTCTTGAGAGGGCACTAGTTTTGATTTCTTTTTGTTTACTGTGTACCCTAGGGAAATTAGTAACTTTTTTTACAAACGCCAGGTGCTGTAGAAGAATGTCCTTGCTCTCTGCTTGAATAAGGCAGTCGTCCAAGTAGAGATATATTTGAATTCCTTTTTGTCTGCAAAATGCAATTACTGGAGCCAGGCATTTTGTGAAGACCCTGGGCGCAGTAGATAAGCCAAAGGGCAGTGCAAAGAATTGGTAATGCACTGAACCTGCTATAAATCTGAGGTATCTTCTGCACGACTGTCTGATTGGTGCAGGTATGCCTCCTTGAGATCCAAAGTAACTAGCCAAGCCTCCTTGTCCAGCATGGGCAGGAGTTGTACTGCTAACATTTTGAATTTTGGTACATCCAGGAAAGTATTTAGAATTGACAGGTCGAGTATTGGCCTCCAGGCCTAGTCTTTTCTGGGTACTAAGAAAAGTCTTGAGTAAAATCCTTATCCCTGTTCTTCTTGTGGAACTTTTTGAATAGCTCCCATTTCCATAAGAGCAGCAATCTGTTTTTGTGCCACTGTCCATTGGTTTTGTGGCAGGTTTGGCATGCCTTTTAGTTTTGGAAGCATGTGGAAGTGGAACCTGTACCCCTGAGAAATTATATTCAGCACCCATTGGTCTTGGGTGATCATGTGCCAATTGTTTGAGAAAAGTGCTAGCTTTCCCCCTAGGGGTGCTGTCAACTGGTAAGGGCTTGGCATTTGCAGAGGGAAGTCATTGTGTTTGTTTCCTATAGGGTTGTGATTTGTGTTCTCCTCCTTTGGGGGTAGAAGCTCCTCAATGCCTAGCTCTGTAGGTGCATTGGGGCTGAGATCTGCCTCTTGGGCATCTGTATCTGCCTCTTTGTGGCCTGACACTGGAAAGGACCAATTTTTTGAAGGCCAGTTTTTGCTAAATCTAGGTGGTTGAACCTGTAAGAAATCTTTAACCGTTCGCATTGACTTTGCTTTATCCTCCATTTTCTTTAACTCCTTCTGCCTTAACACCAAATAAAGTATCATGCTGTAGAGGTGCATCCAATAACTTTACCTTAACATGGTCAGGTAAACTTTGTTTTCAACCAAGCATGTCTTCGAATAACAGCCTGTAACTGCAGCTCTACAAGAAGCCTCTAATGAATCAAAACCACATTGCAGAGTATGCTTTCCCACTTGTTCAACTGCATGCAGTAATTCCTGCATTTCTTTACTGTCTGGACTTTCTGTATTTGTAATCATTTTCTGCTTTAACAATAACATGAGATACTGTTGATATTTCAGCATGTGAAACTGACAATTTAAAGCTCTTACAACTAAAGTTGCAGAAGTGTAAACTTTTTTCCCCATCTGTCCAGAGCTCTGGAATCCCTATCTGAGGGGACAGGATTTTTTACAGTGGAAGCTTTAACCCCTTTAGGACCATGAGAAATTGTTTCTGGGTCTGCAGCGGGGTTTTTGTAAAGGAATTTATGAGAGTTGGGGACCCTGTAGTACCTGTCTGGCTTTACTGGTGCAGGGGGTAAAGAATCTGGAGACAGACCGGATTCACTGAAGACATCATCTACAATATTAAGCACAGGGGGGATAGTCAGGGGTCTGTGCTGAGGCAGTAAAAGGAAATCTCGGAGCCTTTTCTTGGATTCGGAGTAATCCTGGCTCTGAGTGAAAATGCTCCCTCATGGTGTGCAGGGTTTCCCCAAAAGAATAATCCTCAGGTGGAGAGGCTGAAGGAATGGACTCTTCAGAGTCCTCATAAGGAGAGAGAGAATAGCCCTGATGAGAAGAAGAATCAGAAGAATCAGAGGAAATGGAAACAAGCAGAGGAATCATAATCAGCGTCTTGCCTAGGCCTTTTGTCAGGAGGGGGATGGGAGCCCCTGATTAAAGTAATTAGATCCTCAGCCATTTTAAGCATCTGTTTCTTTGGCATAGAAGACTGCTCTGGAGAAAGCTGCACTTGTTTCCTTGTCTTTGACTTTGTCTTTCTGCTGTAGTAGTCAGTTGCGAAGGTCTGAAGACGCCCTCAGCAGCCGGTGCCTGCTCAGCGGCTCCAGACTCATCTGAGGGCATAGTTTCCGTTGGCCCAATACCTTGAGTTTCCACAGGCCTCGGGGGGGCCTCCACGTGGTTGTCAGTTGCGGCCTGTGGCTCAGAAGTAGCGGGTGTCAGGGACTGCGAAAGCGCCTCACTGAGAACCGGCGACTGGCCTAGAAGAGGCTTTATAGTCCGTTTTGGACCTCGGATGCCTGTCTCTTTCTTTGTCCTTGTGTTTTTTATAAATAGCGGGAATCGGCTGATCTGACGGCATTATATAGTTAAATCTTCGTCCAAAGTAATATAAAGCAAATTCAAACAGACGTTTTAGTGCGTTTATTGAATCTAGCACAAAACAGACAGCTAGTAACGTCATGATCAGGGCCTAGGCAAGGAATGCAGTAAGAGTGAAAGTCCTTATGAGGTATTTGCTTCCCACAAGAAATACAATCATTAACTTTTATTGACATTGGTCAGGAGCAAGAAAAAGTTTCCCCAACGGGGTACTTAGCTTTATTAAAGACTTCGGTTCTGAAACTCAATTTCGAAAATCTCAGGAGTCGGCCGACCGGCACTTGCGAACTGCTTTTGCTTTGGGCACCGCGCGGCAAGAAAGACTGAAGAAAATGGCATCTGTTGCAACATTTATACCCCTGGCACACTGACGTCAGGGAAGCAACAACCGATGCCGGACCAAGACTTTGGAACTCGGGCCGACAGCGGGTCGCCTGCCGGCGGACAACTCAAGTGTAATGACTGCAACAGTGAAACACGATGAACATCTAGAAACTGTTTGCTGAGGTTGGCAGATTGATCGGGAGTTAGAGAATAAGCCAAGTTGCCAAATACAGTGTCTGCAATTGGGGATGCATGAATTCCCCTTCCCTCTGGGTCAGGTTTGGAATCTGAGGGAGATGCCAAGATGGCAGAGGGGACAGGCTGTGCAGCAAGGAGTACCAGTGCTGGCGAGGTCAGTCTGGAGCTGTAAGAATTGTCCTTGGTTTTTCCTCCTTTATTTTGAGCAGAACCCTGGGGATGAGAGATAGTGGGGGAAAGACAAACTGATAGCTGAACCCACGGGAAGGACAGGGCATTCACTTTCCAAGCCATGCTGTAATGATCCCTGGTGCAGAACTGATGGTTGGTGTGGGAGGCAAAGAGGTCGACATTCGGGGTGCCCCATTTCTGAGTTATTAGGGTGAAGGTTCTTCTGCTGAACTGCCACTCATGTGGGTCCAGAAGATTTCTGCTTACGTGGTCCACCAGAGAGTTGAGAGAACCCGTAGGAATTGTGCTAACAGGTGGAGTTGCATGGCAGAGTGTGCGCCAAAAGGTCATGGTCAGCCTGCATAGAGTAGGACTGAATCCCTCCCTGCTTGTTGTTGTACCACATCACAGTGGTGTTGTCTGTTTTGATCAGAAGAGCTCCTGAGGAGAGAAGAGGCTTGAAAGCTATCAAGGTGTGCTGGACAGCTATCATTTTTTGGTTGATGTGCAGATGGAATTGCTGTGTGTTCCATTGGCCCTGTATGCACCTGCCGTCCCGGTGTGCACCCATGCATAACCTGATGAGTCTGAGGTGAGGGTCTGCATGGCATGGGGTGGTGAGAAAGTTATTCATTTGTTGAGGGAGCATGCTGCTGCCCACCAAAGAAAATCTTTTCTGAGGTAAGGTACTATATGAATAAGTCTCCAGGTCTTGAGAGTGTTGACACCAAAGGCTTTTTAAATACCACTGAAGTTTCCACATACACAGTCTGGCATATGGAATGAGTAGAATGCAAGGTGCCATGAACCCCAGAGCTTGCAGGATTTTCCTTGCAGATAGCTGGGGTTTGGTGGCTAGTTGAGAGATGTAGACTGTCAGGAGGGTTTGCTTTTCTGGAGTAAGGAATGCCATCTGGGATGCTGTGTCCAGGCTTGCTCCTAGGAATATAATCCTTTGGGTGGGTACCTGTTTGGATTTCTTTTCATCGATTGTGTACCCCAGGGAGGTTAGTAAGGCCTTTACAAAGGCCAGGTGCTTGAGCAGCTATTCCTGGCTGTCTGCCTGTATTAGGCAGTCGTCCAAGTATGGGTAAATCTGGATATTCCTTTGCCTGCAAAAGGCAATGGCTGGAGCCAGACATTTTGTGAAAACTCTGGGAGGAGTAGATCAGCCAAAGGGAAACGCAGAGAACTGAAAGTGCTGAGATCCTGTCCTGAAAGAGATATTTCCTGCATGATTCACTGATAGGAATGTGGAGGTATGCCTCCATTAAGTCTAAGGTGGCTAGCCAAGCATCCTTAGACAGCATGGGTAGCAGCTGCTGGAGGGTGAGCATTTTGAATTTTGGAATCACCAGGAAGGAGTTTAGAATGGCTAGATCGAGGATGAGAATGAGGTGCCAGGGGCCCTCCTGCTTGGGTACCAGAGAAAGTCTGGAGTAGAAAACTTGGCCTGTTCTGCAGTAATATGGTCTACTACCCTTCATGGACAGCAAAGGGAAAAGACTTGCTTTTGCGCCTCTGCCCACTGGTTTTGAGCTAGATCTGGCAACAGTTTTGGAGGTGGGGTTTCTTATTCTTTTTAAAACCCTTCTTTTGGGGGCCCATTTTTATAAAAAA